>NC_053492.1:85550909-85885909 GCF_905171775.1 Rana temporaria | reverse complement strand
ACTTTTATACCAAATCACAAGCATAAAAGATGAAATCCTGTGGTTTAGCAGTTTTTGCGCCTAACTTTTGAACTTTAGGTGTTCCCAATGTGCTTATGCTTTGAGTTTAATAAGGAAACACCATAAAGTGTTACTAAAAGCTTAGTCCCCAAGGATTCAGGTGAATGACTACACAGTTCTTCCTTTTGCACTTGAGGTTAGGTAATAGCGCAGACCACAGAATTACAACATATATGGAACAAAAAAAGAAGATGGTTCATATCTATGTAGACTTTAATTACTTTAGCAAACCCTGTGTAGCGCCGGGTTACTTCCAAGTACCGGTGATTGTCTTAAATTTAAGGGATAATCAGAGTGTAAGTGACTCCGATTTCAATTTCAATTCTAAAAGGGGTCTCTGTTTCGGCTTGGCTGTACTGTGGGCTCATTCTGTTGTTGCTGGGGTGTTATCCCACACCGGGGCGACAGGTGGCACAAGTGGATTCAAGGCTTGGGTGCCTCTTACCAGCAGCCAATCAGGAGGGAGTGTTCTCTCGCTGGGCATGCTGGGAGAGGGTACTTCTGGAACAGACACCATTGAGGCGGGGTCTTCTTCCGGTGTGGCACCCACCTTTGAGGTGACCACATCACGGCCCCCGGCATAATGGCCTACCAGGCCGGGGTGCGCGTGCCACGCGGTGCTCCTGGTTCCGGGACCACGTTGGTTCGGAATGTCTAAGTTGTGGCAGGGCCCCAGTGATCGACTGGGTCCCCAATCCTGAGAAGATCCCAAGCGTTGTCCCTTTGAGAGGAAGCTGTTCGATGGGGAGTCTGCCTGAGGAGAGCCAAGAGAGGCTGGCAATCCAATAGGGCCTCAAAAATCTATCGGGGATCAAGGTAAGCGGACACTGAAAGGCTGGACGTTAGTCACCTGTCAGTCGGTACCTAACTACAAACTACCTGAAGGAGATCCAGGCACAAAGTCTATTGAGGAGAATTGTCTCTGTGATCTAAATTCTAGGGAGTGTCTGTGGCAGAGACTTTCTTCCCTCAAGGTCCCGAGTGATACCCTGGCTGCCAGGTCAGTGAGAAAGGCCTGTCCAGGTACACTAAACCCACTCTGGCGGGAGTGGTGACGAAAACAAAGTGTTGTTGGAAACAGGACCGTTTCCGTATCGTTATGCCTGAATCTGCTGTTTCTTCTCCTACTGCCTCTTTACCCTTCACCTGAAAGTTTTATTGTTATTACCTTGTTGGGTAAATAAAAGCACAAGAAAAAAACACCTGCTGCATGGACATTCTATTACTACGGCCGTCATCAACTCCCCTAGACGGCGGAGTCACAGAGATAACATGCCACCCAAATTAATCAGCAGCTCCTTCGGGGGTAGTGCTACACCTGTAATCTGTTAGAAGTTTCAAAGTTTCAAACATATACTTAGCCATCATTAATATTAATATCAGTCCATGTTACCCCTAGCTAATAATCACAATAAAGAGCATTTTTACCTCTTCAAATTTAAGCATGGAATTCTTGGATCCAGGGAAGCCGCCACCAATGTCAAGTAGGTGCATGTTGAAACCAAGTTCGGCCCCCATATCAAAGACACAGCGAGCATCAGATATAGCTTGTACAAAGGTTTGTGGATCTCTGCTGCCACTGCCAACATGGAAGCTAAATAAAGAAAAGGGATATCATAAGACAAAATTTTGCTAAATGGTGGATCGTGGTCCAGACATGGATCGAGTGACAGTCCTGTCAGGACCTCTGCTGTACCACTTGGCAGCCTTAGTGGACTCCTCTCCTGTGTATCCTATTCCTTACCCGCTTGCCCCCGCCGCTGTTAAAATTGCAGCAGGGAAGATATACAGAAGATATACTAACAAGTGGGTGAGTGGTTTCTAGGAAGCTAAACACACCTATCAACCAATCACTCGCTTATTAGCAAGAAGAGTTGGGCAACTTCCATCCACAGTGCAGACCTTCCTTATCTCCCGCCATCTGCTCTGCTGCATGTTTAATAGCAGGAGTGGTGACAGCAGGTAGACAAGTACATACGGAAGAGGAGTCCACCCTGCTATGCCTTCCACCCTGTGCCCTGTTTTGTTTAGGGTAGGACTGAAGGGTAAGAGCTGTAACTGCACTGGGAACTGTGATTTAATGGGGGGCTGTGATTTTAAGGGGGAATGTGTTTGTGGGCAGTCTGTGATGTGAGAGGGGGGGGCCTGTGATACATGGAGGGGGAGTTGTGATTGCAAGAGGAATTGTAATGCGAGAAGGAGGGCTGTGATTGCAAAGGCAGCTGTGATGTGAAGGGGGGGCTGTGATGTGAGGCAGTGATGTGAAGGGGGGCTGTTATGTATGTGTAGCGCCCCCTTACTTCCAGTATGGGCACTACACTAAAGTTAGTGGGCAATGGGAGAGTTATTCTTGCTCCCATTCACAATTTGTCAAATTTGGGCTGCTGTCATTCCAGAAATGTCCTGTAGGTCAGCCTGCGCTCCAGGGGTGTTGTTTCCACTCCTGGGCGACAGGTGGCGCTAGAGGGGTTCTGGCAGAGCAATTTTCTCCAGCAGTCAATCGGAGGAGTTTTCCCTCGCGGAGCATGCTGGGGGAGAGTACATCTGTGGCAGACGCCATTTTTTATTGGTTCTTCCCTCGGGTTCCAGGTGCGGCATCCACCTTCAGGGTGCGCGCATCCAACGGACCCCGGCGATGGCCTTCCAGGCTACGCGGAGCTCTATGTTGCCGAGAGGGGCCCCAGTGACTATTGAGAGGATCCCAGGCTGGATGCCGTTCGATTAGGGGGTCGGCTTGAGGAGAACCCGGAGGCAGGTTGTCCAACAGGGCTTGAACGAACCAATCGGGGATCTGGTGACCGGAATGCTGACAGGTACGCTTTGCTGTCATCCAGTGACCGATGCTAAAACCTACTGGGAGGATTCGCTCAATTCGTCCATTTAGCTCATTCAAGTAATAGGCCTGTGGCAGAGGCCCTAGAGCCAGATCTGTGAGAGAGGTCTGTTCCTCCCAGCAATCTAAAGTGACACTTCGGCTGCCAGGCTCGTGACAGGAGTCTGTCCGGGGGCGACAAACTGCAAATTTGATACTACTGAGAGCAGGATTGCTCGGTTCTTATCCAGGCCTGATACCGCACAGTTCTTCCTCTTCCTTCATCAACCTTTTCTTCCTATTTGATGTTGATGCTGGCTGTGTTGGTCTGGAAATAAAGCATTGGAAAACCTCTATTCCTCGTCTGGACATTCGCTCAATACTCTGTTCTCCAACTGCACCCCTAGAAAGAACTAAGGTAACTTAATACGCCGATCCCAACAACAAATCAGTGGCTCCTTCGGGGGTAGTGCTACATAAGGATGGGGATCTGTGATGTGAAGGGGGGGCTGTGATGTGAGGCAGTGATGTGAAGGGGGGGGCTGTTATGTAAGGATGGGGATCTGTGATGTGAAAGAGGGGGCTGAGGGCACCGATGTAAAAGGGGATGTGATGTAAAGAAGGGCGTGAGGGGGCTCATCTGTGGTTGCAATTGGGGGCTGTGATGTGAGAAGGGGGAGGGTCTGTGATGTGAAAGAGGTACTGAGGTCACTGATGCAAAGGGGGCTGTCTTGTAAAGGGGGGGAGGGACTGTGAGGTTTAGGATCTGAGCGATAGAACAAAAATGAGATTCGTAACCCTGCAGGAAGAAAATGATACTGATCAGACCACTGAATTTAAATTCAGTACCCCTGTCATAAGACTTTGAACTCTTAATACTCCAGATCCATCTGTACATCTTAAACAATGATTTTGTAAAACTGCCTAATCTTATTGGAAAAAAAGCTATTAGCTATGCAGCAAACAGAATGTGTTGATCCAGACAACATGTAAATAATTACACACCATCACTCCCGAGAGCTTTCAACTATTACACCATGGGCAAATACATATATTTATTCCTTCCTTCTCCATAAAATGTCCTAAAGTATTATCAGACCTTAACATTTTATATTAACAGCTTAAGTTTTTTTATCTGTGTGTGGTTAAATGAAAGTAGGACTTTCTATAACATCCATACCTTACGCCAATGACATCAATGTTCAATTCTTTAGCACGCTCCAGAAGCAACCTGCTTGTTTTAAGAGTGGCACCAAACTTCATACTGAGCTTACATACAGCCTTGGAGTCGTCTGCGGCTATTCGCAAAACAAGCCTGCAAAATAAAAAGGCAGAGAACTTTTCTTCTTCCATTATACCCACAGAAAAACTGTTAAACATCCTACTTTTAGGCTTTTGATCCAAATAAAAATTTACTTATGGTACAGCATAATTTTTTCAGGAATTTAGTAGTATTTCTCCAGCCATTTGCCAACATAACAGCTCTAGCATACCACAGGAGATTAGACTGTGCTAAATAAGTGTATACATTGATATTCCCCAAAAAAATATTAATTGTTTCTATGGGCATCCCATGTCCCTTCTCCAACCAAGTTCAAAACCCTAATAATATAACAAAAACAAACAAAAGACTGTTCATTGACTAAAGGAGTGTGTCTAATGGATGTCTGGTAGCAGACTAAAATGTGTGGATGTAGTAACTCATAGCAACCACCCGCTACACAGGTATATACAGAATGTTTTTTAACCACTTAACCACTTAAGGACCGCCTCCTGCAGATATACGTTGGCAGAATGGCACGGCTGGGCACAGGCACGTACCTGTACGTCCTCTAAGTGCCCAGCCGTGGGTCGCGGGCGCGCGCCCGAGACCCGGTCCAAAACTTTGTGGCCGCGGGACCCGATCGCCGCCGGTGTCCCACGATCGGTCACAGGAGCTGAAGAAAGGGGAGAGGTGTGTGTAAACACACCTTCCCCGTTCTTCACAGTGGCAGCTTCATTGATCTGTGTTCCCTGATATAGGGAAACACGATCAATGACATCACACATCCAGCCCCGCCCCCCTACAGTTAGAAAAACATATGAGGTCACACATAACCCCTACAGCGCCCCCTAGTGGTAAACTCCTAAACTGCAATTGTAATTTTCACAGTAAACAATGCATTTTTATAGCATTGTTTGCTGTGAAAATAACAATGGTCCCAAAAATGTGTCAAAATTGTCCGATGTGTCCACCATAATGTCGCAGTCACGAAAAAAATCGCTGATCGCCGCCATTAGTAGTAAAAAAAAAAATAATAAAAATGTCATAAATCTATCCCCTATTTTGTGGGACCCGATCACCGCCGGTGTCCCGCAATTGGGTCACAGAGCTGAAGAACGAGGAGAGGTAAGTGTAAACAAACCTTTCCCCATTCTTCCTAGTGTGGCTGTCACTGATCGTCTGTTCCCTGTGTTAGGGAACGACGATCAGTGACGTCACACGCACAGCCACACCCCCCCACAGTAAGAACACTCCCTTAGGGCACACTTAACCCCTACAGTGCCCCCTCCTGGTTAACCCCTTCACTGCCAGTGTAATTTTCACAGTAATCAGTGCATTTTTATAGCAATTTTCGCTGTGAAAATGACAATGGTCCCAAAAATGTGTCAAAAGTGTCTGATGTGTCCGCCATAATGTCGGAGTCATGAAAAAAATCACTAATCGCTCCCATTGCTAGTAAAAAATATATATTAATAAATATGCCATAAAACTATCCACTATTTTGTAAACGCTATAACTTTTGCGCAAACCAATCAATAAACGCTTATTGCGATTTTTTTTACCAAAAATAGGTAAGAATACGTATCGGCCTAAACTGAGGATTTTTTTTTTTTTTTTTATATATATATTTTTTGGGGATATTTATTATAGCAAAAATTAAAAAATATAGAATTTTTTCAAAATTGTCACATTGGGCCAGATTTAGGTAGCTTGGCGTATCGTTAAGCGGGCATAGCGCATCTCATATGCGCTACGCCGACGTAACATTGAGAGGCAAGCTGAGTATTCACAAAGCACTTGCTCCCATATTTACGCCAGCGTAACGTAAATAGGCCGGCGTAAGCCCACCTAATTCAAAGTAGGCAGGTAGTGGGCGTGTTGTATTAAAATGAATCGTGACCGCATGTAAATGAATGGCTGTACGAACGGCGCATGCGCGCGCATGCTCAGAATCACGTCGCGTATCCTCCCTAAGATACGACGGCTCAATGCGTACGAAGTGAACGTAACCTACGCCCAGCCCCGTTCACGTACGACTTACGTAAACGACGTAAAATACGACACTGTTCCCGCGGCCCATACCTTAACATGACTTACCCCTGCTTTTTTTTTTTTTTAAACTTTGTTTATTCGTTTTCTGCAATTACAGTCATCAAAAAGAAAAGGCACATTAAACGGTACAACATTGGCATAGAATGGCGCAGAATTCAACCAGCTCATATCATTCAACAGTACTTCCCTCCCTTAGAATAAGTACCCGGTCCCTCAACGGAGGAACAAGAACAACAGTTGCTCCAGGGTAACCCACGTGGACCAAACATGGCCACCTACCATAGATACCCAACGCAAGTGGAGCTACCCGATAGGTACAGAACAAAACCCTCGACTCACTCACGCACACTCAAGCATCCATCCGGACCTTCTACCAACCCCCCCCCCCTGACACCCAGACCGTCCACATCCCACCCCCCCCGACGATCACCAGAGCACCCAGAACCTCCCCGCCCATAACCCTTTATGGCTGAGAGAGTGGGGTATCCTTCCAGAAAGAGTCTGCAATATCCAGCCAGGGTTGCCAGATCTTGTTAAACTTTTTGGGACAGGCCCTGCCTTTATATATGCACTTAAATATGGGTAAAACCTTATTCACCATACGATACAACATTTGAATGTCCGGGGCGGACTCACTCTTCCACTGTAACAATATCAGTTTCCTAGCATAGAACAAAACTATTCGTATCAGAGTCCGAGCATGAGTTGTAGGTATAGAGTCATTGAGCACACCCAACAATCCAGCCTCCGGGGTGAGGGGAAGAGGGAAGTGTAGAGTGTCCCTAAAAAAGAAAACAGGTCCTTCCAATACGATGCTACAGCAGGGCATGACCAAAACATGTGTAAGTAGTCGGCCTCGGTGGAGTCACACCTAGGACAGGAAGCACTGGAAACCAGACCCATACGGGCCAACCTGGCAGGAGTATAGTGTAACTGGTGGATAAATTTAAATTGAACATACTGATCATTGGACCCAATAAGATCAAGTAAGCAAACCTCCGAGGCCTCCTCCTACCCCTCCTCGGACAGCCCCGGAATATCCACCCCCCATTTCCGCTGAGCAATTAGGAAGGGTTTAACCCCCGCTGACTGAAGGCGTGAGTAAAGTGTCGTAACCAGCTTCCAATATCTGAGTTTGACATGAGTGCCTGACTTACCCCTGCTTTAGGTGGGATAACTTTACGCCGGACGTACGCCTTACGTAAACAGCGTAGCTTACTGCGATGGACGCAAGTACGTTCGTGACCAGCGTAAATATGCACCCAAGATACGACGGCGTAGGAGACTTGCGTCAGTCGTATTAAGCCAAAATTCAGGCGTATCTTGTTTCCTGAATACGGCGCATAGATACGATGGCGCATCCTAGAACTTACGCGGCGTATCAATAGATACGTCGGCGTAAGCTGACTGTGAATCCAGGCCTTTATTTTTGTTTATAGCGCAAAAAATTAAAACCGCAGAGGTGATCAAATACCACCAAAAGAAAGCTCTATTTGTGGGGAGGGGGGAAAGGAGCCAATTTTGTTTGGGAGCCACGTCGCACGACCGCGCAATTGTCAGTTAAAGCGACGCTGTGCCGAATCGCAAAAAGGGGCCAGGTCCTTTACCTGCATAATGGTCCGGGTCTTAAGTGGTTAAAGCATTTATATCATTTAGTTCCTTACTTGGCATTGGGGTGATTCTTGGCCACTTTCATTAGTTCCCCTTCGCTATCAAATGTCATCTTCTCAACACCACAGCTTGCTGCGTATTTTATCTCTGAAATTTGTTTACATGGGTTGGCATAAATGATTCTCTCTGGTTGGACACCAATGTTCTGGATAATCTTAACTTCAGCCTGAGGAGAAATGGAAACATTAGAACACATATGGCATTTATAAAAGAAAACTGTAGATAGATTTTTCTCTTGGCTCGTGTTCTATTACACACCTTGCTGGCACAATCAAATCCTGCCCCCAAATTGGCTATTGTCTTCACAATGGCTTTGCCGTCGTTACATTTAACGGCATAAAATGGAGTTACACGTGGAAGTGCTTTAAGCCACCGAATATGTTTCTTTACAATGTCACCAAGATCAGCTACATAAAAAGCCTCCTTGTCATCCTGGAAAAATGCAAGAAATTTACTAAGGTTAGACATTTCAACAGTCATTACATCTGCAACCAAGCCTCTATAAAACATTACTTGAGATACTTACAGACAAGGAAACTTCATTGATTTTCTGTTCCAGGATGTCCCGGGCAGTGAATCCTTCCTCAAGGAAGCTAAAGTCAAAGCTATTCATTCTATCGGAGTCACAAGCCCAATTAATGAAGAATGCCACAAACTGTAAAAGAGAAGACAGGCATGGAAGAGATGGTGTTTCATGCAAAGAGGGCCTCAGCTTTGCTCCCAAGGTGGTTGTTTGATGAAAAAGAAGCCCCTCTGATAGCACAAGATGTACTTCCAACAAAATAGCTATTGTTCTTTGTTGCTGGGCTGATGGTGTTCTGCATGATAAAGCCACCAAAATGCAATAAATTCCATCAACATTGCAAGAAACAGCATGTCATAATATGCAGCAGAAACCAAATCTATTTCAACCAGGAAAAAATATATCTTATATTACCAATCCTAGGAGGTGAACACTTCTTAATATCTCCCTCTTTCTGTGAGTGCTCTCTACAGGTGTCTGGCCTCCAGGTATTTAAGCCAGCTACTCCCATTGACCATCATGAGGAATGTATAATTGGTCCAGAGCACAATGGTAACTTTCTAACGAAAGTGATTGGATGTAACTGAAATTTCTCTGATGTTCTAACATGGGTGTACACCGGAATGCTGTCTGTCAGGATACCGGGTGCTGGTATCCTGTAAAAAAAAACATAAGAAAATGTGACAGATTTATATCTGTGCAGAGATGACCAGACTACCGGTAATTACTGAAAGAAAACAAAACGTGGTTTATTAAATGGCACCATAAATGGCAAGTACAAAAATGCAAACATACAATACACCAAGGAATACCAACCCAATGAACCTGTATACAGTGCCTTGAAAAGGTATTCACACCCCTTGACATTTTGTCATGTTACAACCAAAATCGTAAATGTATTTTATTGGGATTGTATGTGATAGATCAGCACAAAGTGGTACATAATTGTGAAGTGGAAGGAAAATGATAAATGGTTTTCAATTTTTTTTACAAATAAATATCTGAAAAGTGTGTCATGCATTTGTATTCAGCCCCCTTTACTCTGATAACTCTAATCAAAATCTAGTGGAACCAATTGCCTTCAGTAGTCACCTAAATAGTAAATAGTCCACCTGTGTGCAATTTATTCTCAGGATAAATACAGCTGTTCTGTGAAGCCCTCAGAGGTTTGTTAGAGAACCTTAGTGAACAAACAGCATCACAAAGGCTAAGGAACACATCAGATAGGTCAGGGATAAAGTTGTGGAGAAGTTTAAAGCAGCGTTAGGTTATAAAAAAAATATCCCATGCTTTGAACATCTCACAGAGCACTGTTCAATCCATCATCCGAAAATGGAAAGAGTATGGCACAACTGCAAACCTACCAAGACATGGCCGTCCACCTAAACTGACAGGGCTGGGCAAGGAGAACCTTAATCAGAGAAGCAGCCAAGAGGCCCATGGTAATTCTGGAGGAGCTGCAGAGATCCACTGCTCAGGTGGGAGAATCTGTCCAGAGGACAACCATTTGTTGTGCACTGGTCAAATCTGGCCTTTATGGAAGAGTGGCAAGAAGAAAGCCATTGTTGAAAGAAAGCCATAAGAAGTCCTGTTTGCAGTTTGCGAGAAGCCATATGGGGGACACAGCAAACATGTGGAAGGTGGTCAGATGAGACCAAAATTGAACTTTTTGGCCTAAAAGCAAAATGCTACGGCCCGGATTCACATACATCGGCGCATATTTATGCCGACGTAGGGTTATTGAATATACGCTACGCCGACGCAGCGCAGAGAGGCAAGCACAGTATTCACAAAGCACTTGCTCCCACTCGCTGTCAAATATACGCTGGGATTCCTCGGCGTA
The DNA here is from genome assembly GCF_905171775.1 of Rana temporaria. NCBI lineage: Eukaryota > Metazoa > Chordata > Amphibia > Anura > Ranidae > Rana > Rana temporaria. Next base: position 85,875,684 of record NC_053492.1, on the reverse strand, counting down.
AGCCAGCGTAGGTGGAAGTGGGCGTGAGCCATGCTAATGAGGCGTGACCCCATGCAAATGATGGGCCAATCGCCATAGAAGTACTTAAAATGAACGGCGCATGCGCCGCCCCATGGCCGCATCCCAGTGCGCATGCTCAGAATCACGTCGAAACAACTGCCTAAGATACAACGAATCACTGCCTACGACGTGAACGTAACCTACGCCTAGTCATATTCACGTACTACGTAAACAACGTAAAATACGACGGCTGTGTTCCCTGGTCCATACCTTTGCATGGGTTGCGCCTCCTATATGGGGAATAACTTTACGCCGGGCGTACGACTTACGCAAACTGCGTATATTATGCGCCGGGCGCAAGTACGTTCGTGAATCGACGTATCTCCCTCATTACCATATTTGAATAGGAAACCGACTCCCGCCCAAAGGTGTCTGCGTCAGAAGTACCCTCCTCCAGCATGCCCCGCGAGGGAAAACCCCTCCTGATTGGCTGCTGGCAAGAGGCGCTTCGGACTGAACTCCACTGCCGCCACCTGTCGCCCCGAGGTGGAAAGACACCTTTGGAACACAGAATGAACTGACAGTATAGCCCAGCTAAAGCAGAGGCCCAATTTACATAAATTAGCTGGATGAGAGCCAAGTAACTCTTTCATCCCCCTCTAAATTTAAGATAGCACCTGGACTGGAAGTACACAGGCGCTTCCGGGAATGGAGCAGTGCGCCCAAACTTTCGCTACCTGAGGTTAACTCCTTCCTCGCTACACAGTCCAACACCATGACAATTCCTTGCTCTCAATAGTAGAAATAAAACTCACAGTTCCGTTGCAAGCGGTAACAGACGATCCCGGACGAGCCCCCACATGTAGCGCTCACCCCTGCAGGAGCCGCTGGTTAGAATAGGGATGGCGTGTTACCTTTTGTGAGCATCTAGGGGTAATGATGATGATGATGATGATGAGAGCAATGACGGAATGTCCAAGCAGCAGGTGTCCTTTCTTGTAGCTTTTATTACTGCCCAAAACGGAAAACAGTAAACTTGAGGTAGATAGTAAAAGATGGGTGAGAAGGAGAATTGCAGATTCAGGCTTGAACAAGAGAAGAAGCAGTCCTGCTTCAAATAACACTTTACTTTCGTCGCCCCTCAGCCGAGGGGGTATAGTGTACCTGGACAGGCCTTTCACACCGACCTGGCAGCCAGGGTATCACTCGGAGCACTGGGGGGAAGAACAAGTCTCTGCCACAGACCTGGTGCAAATGGATATACGGGAGAGAACCTCTGCCACAGGCCCTTCCCTCGAACGTAGAAATATGAAGTGAATCTTCCCCAGTGAATTTAGTGCCTGAATCGCCCTTAGGTAGTCTTTAAAATGGTCACCGACTGACAGGTTGCCAACAGACAAACTCTCAATGTCCGGTCACCTTGATCCCTGGTGGATTGTCTAGGCCCTGTTGGATTGCCTGCCTCCGGGCTCTCCTCAGACTGATTCCTCACCGAACAGCACAACTCGCTTAGGATCTTTTTCAAAGTTTGGGGAACCCAGTAGATCACTGGGTCCCGCCATAGCTTCAGTCGCTCCGGGCCAACATGGTTCCGGAACTAAGAACACCTTGTAGCACGTGCGCCCCGGCCTGGTAGGCCATATCGCCGGGGCCCGTGATGTGCACACACCCTGAAGGTGGGTGCCGCACCCGGAAACCGACTCCCGCCCAAAGGCGTCTGCGTCAGAAGTACCCTCCCCTAGCATGCCCCGCGAGGGAAAACCCCTCCTGATTGGCTGCTGGCAAGAGGCGCTTCAGACTGAACTCCACTGCCGCCACCTGTCGCACCGAGGTGGAAAGGCACCTTTGGAACACAAAATGAACTGACAGTATAGCCCAGCTAAAGCAGAGGCACAATTTACATAAATTAGCTGGATGAGAGCCAAGTAACTCTTTTCATCCCCCTCTAAATTTAAGATAGCACCTGGACTGAAAGTACACAGGCGCTACAGGTGAAAAAGTCCTATACAAACGAATGTGGATTGAAAACCGTGAATTTCCAATATGTGAAAAGTCCTATATAAACAGGAAGGCCGAATGGTGTTCCCACAATCTGGACGTGACACACACTGTGAAAAGGTCGCCACCAAATGGAAAGAGGCTTACCAGAAATGTTGAACCCTGAAGAGCGTATGCTCAGAGGGTCAACAGAGCTTGGTATGATGAAAAAAGGGAGGGGATGGGAGGGGTGAGAGACTCTCTCACCCCTACCATCCCCTCCCTTTTTTCCCCTCTCCTGTTCTTTTTATTTTTTTCCTTCTCTTTTCCTGCTGAGCGGTTGCAAAAAGGAGCTTTTATGCCTCTGTTCAGCTGCGCTTTACCCTTAAACGTCTATTCATCTCACGTCATCGCTTCCTATTTTGCGCTCTGGAGTAAAAGGGAAAAAAAAGGCATAATCGTTTAACCCAGCAGCATCATCATCATCGCTGAAAGTCATTCGTTTATTGCTATTGAAGATTCGGTCTTGCAGTGATAATATCCAGTGATCATACCGGTACTAAGCTCTGTTGACCCTTTGAACATACGCTCTTCAGGGTTCAACATTTTTAGTAAGCCTCTTTCAATTTGGTGGCGGCCTTTTCACAGTGTGTGTCACGTCCAGATTGTGGAAACACCATTCGGCCTTCCTGTTTATATAGGACTTTTCACATATTGGAAATTCACGGTTTTCAATCCACAAATGTCTGTATAGGACTTTTTCACCTATTGGAATGGTTTTCCAACTCACATATGTTCTTGCATTTGATCATTCATTTTGATTGTACACCATTCACATTGGTGATTTCTATTTAATTTATATATATTGTGATAGTACAGTTCACTGTCCTGGTAAGGGTCGCCCAGGACTCTCAAATAGGCAGGATTTTCCAATCCTGGGACCGGGTTTTGGAAACAGCCAGGAGTCTGGCTGGTTGATTGAACAGGTGGTTCCTGGGCTTATAGTAGAGTCAGGACCAGTGTTCTGGACTCCACCCTCCTGAGGAGTCCAGGCAAGCAAGGGAGAAGCATGCATGTCTGCATGGTATAGACAGAGGACCCAAAGCTGTGGGCTGAACAGCACAGAAGCTGAGAGCACAGAGAAAGGTACAGTGATTTGCAGTGTTGTAAGTAACGGCGTTTAAATAAACGCCGTTACCTAATGCAGCCCCTTTTGAGGGTAACAAGTAATCTACCAGATTACTCTCCCCCTCACGGCAACGCCGTTCTCATTACTTGGGCTGCGTTAACGTAATTACTAGGGATGCACCGAAATTCCGGGACAATAGAGTATCCACAGCCAGCCAGCCTGCCACTGTAACTAAACAAAGCTAAACTCACTGGTTGCTAAGGCCGCCCCGCTTGGCGTGTAGCAACCAGTGACGTCACATTTTGCCTGCACTGTGCTCTCTCACTCTCATGTCCGTAGAAGCCAAACACTGCAAGTAAAAATGCCTGCGATCGGATCGAGTGAGAACCGCTTTGTCCCCTCAAGAAGATTGGTTCCCCCCTGGCAGGTGGTGGCTGGTGAGGTGCGGAGTGTAGTGGGAAGCGGCTCCCGCAGCTCCATCTGGCTGTCTGGGAGAAGGAGCAGGCAGACCCCCCCCCTCCCCTCACCCAGAGCGACCATATCAATGTCCAGCACCTGTGGGTGTTACCTCTCTGCCCACCCCACCTCCCTCCCTGGGTGATGTGCAGGCGTGCAGCCATTGGAGGAGCAGGATGAGGGGCATTGTGCACAGAGACACCCGGATGGACTAGCCATAGGACACACGCTGGGTCCTGCAGCCCGCCCTGCTTACATACCCAGCCTCTCCGCAGTCGTCTGCCGAAGCCCGGGGGTGGAACCAACCGATCAGCTAATCGGACGGGGGACAAGCTGGAGGAGGTCTCCTGTGCAGGAGCTGTGACTCACAGCCTGTAAGAGACCTTATCCGCTAATCCTGGGACTTGTGACACTGACTGCTGCCCGCTGCCATGTGGAGGGAGCTGATCTGAAGAGAAGTGTACAAGGTAAGAACTTGTCAGGTGGTCGGGGAAGCGCTGGGGGTGAAGGTTTCCAAGTTCTAGTCAGACCTTATCACTGATGTATGACTCCCTCCACCTGGCTACACCCCCCCCTCTTATACACCTGGCTGCAGCCCCTCCTATCCACCTGGCTACACCCCCCCCCTCTTATACACCTGGCTGCAGCCCCTCCTATCCACCTGGCTACACCCCCCCCCTCTTATACACCTGGCTGCAGCCCCTCCTATCCACCTGGCTCTCCATCCCTTTCGCCTGGATCCACCCCACCCCATCCAATCACTTTGACGCATGCGAGGGATGGCGGCTGAGCGGACATGTACGGTGAGTCTGTACAGACGACCGAACATGTCCGACGGACAGGCTTCCAGCGGACATGTTTCTTAGCATGCTAAGAAATTTTTGTCCGCTGGAAAACGGTCGGCTGGACAAATGTCCGCTGGAAACCTGTCCGGTCGGCCGTACACACGACCGAACATGTCTGCTGAAACTGGTCCGCGGACCAGTTTCAGCAGACATGTTCGGTCGTGTGTACGGGGCCTTAGAGTCATCTTTGACTTGGACATGCAATGGATGCACAAATAGGATCAGTATTCAGCGGATCTCACCACCTTCTTCACCACCTTCTTCACCTGTTTCTCCCTCTACCTAGGACTTCCCAAATACCAAATTTTACATCTACAAGTCATCCAGAACACAGCAGCCAGACTGGTAACTGGGAAAAAAACTGAGAATCAGTCACCCTGTCCCTGAGAATCCTCCAATGGCTAGCCGTGAAGGATCGTGTTACATTTAAGACCTTTTGCCTCACTCACAAATGTACACAAGGCAAAGCCCCGCAATACCTGCGAAAAAATAAAGCACTACACCCCATGTAACCCCCTGCGGTCCACTAACCAGAACCTCCTCCACATTCCCAAGACCCGCTTCAAATCAAAAGGCGAACGAAGATTTGCAGTCCAAGGACCCCGCTATGGAACACTCTACCCACAGACATCCACTTGGAAGAAAACCATCTCGCCTTCAGGGAGAATCTTAAGACCCATCTCTTCTGAAGGCACAGGCGGACACTGGCTGCAAAAGCACCTTGAGGTGATTTAGTTCGCATTTGTAGTGCTATACAAGTTACTCATTCATTGTATATCAAAGTGACTGAGTGGTGAAAAAGAAAGGAGAAGAGAGAGAAAGAGGGAACAAACAAAGAAGAAGAAACTAATGACATATATTTCCAAATATCATTATAAACACTAGCTCATAAAATAGTGAACTGTTACATGCCTATAGGGACCTATTTTGCACATATAAATAGATGGGTGTGAAATTTAAAACTTATCGGTTGCCCCCTTTATTCATAAATTCCAATTCTTTAAGATTCTATATGATCTATAAGGTTTTTATTTACTCTTAGGCCGAGTACTCACGACCAAACATGTTCGCTCGAAATGTCCGACGGGCTGTTTCCGGCGTACAAGGCTGTTTTTTCATTTGGCCCGCTGGCTTGTACACACCAGCGGACGATATTTCCCTGCGGACCTGAACGCGTGCACGTAATCCACGTTTGACGTCACTATAAAGGGAAAGGCCAAAGTCAATGGCGACGCCCTCTGTTCCGCTTTTGCTAGTTACGGCTTTGCTCGTGTTAGTGAAGGTTTGGTTAGAGCTGATTCGCGCTTCTCGGTCTCCAGGCTTTAGCAGGTAGTATTTTCTCGTTCAGTGCGTGTGCTTGTGGGTACGTAGGTTGGCATTCGGGTACAGGCGTGCAGTTCGTTCTGCTTTGCAGATTCGTACTGTGCGTTCGTATCTGTGTGTCGTGCGTTCTTTGCAGGTACCGCTGGATTTGATTGTGCTTTCTGTTGGAGTGTGTTCTTGACTGACCAGCCGGCCGGTTTGAAGCCATGATGGAGCAGCAGCGTCAATTTTCGCGAGTTGGTGCTGTTTATGGGATGGCTGCTGGATATGTTCATTATTCCAGTACTTTGGCCAGAAACAGGGGGCGGAGGCGTTTCTGGACCAAGAATTGGTTGCGCCAGCGTGACCAGTTCTCTCATATGCCTCTGCTTAGGGAAATCCAGGAGAATAATCCTAATGACTATAGGAATTTTCTCCGCATGACGGACCCCGTATTCAACAGTCTGCTGGAACTTCTGTCCCCCTATATCACGAGGCAGGACACTGTGATGCGCCAAGCCATCACGGCCGAGCAGAGGCTTATTGCCACGTTGCGGTACCTGGCGACTGGGAGGAGCCTGCAGGACCTCAAGTTCTCGACAGGCATCTCTCCGCAGGCGCTTGGGGTCATCATACCGGACACGTGTGCTGCCATCATTAAAGTTATGCACGAGGAGTATATGAAGGTAAGTTTCCTCATTTTAACCTCACAATGTGTCTTTAATAATGTGGCAAACTAACTTTTTATTTTATTTCCCAGATATGCTGTGTGTTTAACTAACGTTCCCTTTTCTCCCTATGCATGTTGATATCAGCTTTTACATGTTCTTTTTATTTTGGCCTACCTGCATATTTTGATTTAACCCAATATTAACCTGTCCAGCATGCTATCTTCGGGCCAACCCCCACCTTGCCACTTATTTTTATTTTTTTTGGTTTTCTAAAAACTGTTTAAACCCCCCCCCCCCCCTTCAAAGTGTTTTTGTCCCCATCAGAGGGCTGGGGAGTCTCTTATTAATTAAGTGGGCCTATATATTTGTGCCCCGAAATTCTCCCTTCATAATTTGAAAATGCTATTTTAAAAATGTAAAGTTGCACAAGGATGCTTGTAGGATTATGTTTGCAATGTTTATGTGCCAAAGTACTAAATCTCTTTTTTTGTTTGTCCCCACAGCTACCCTCCACACCACAGGAATGGCAGTCTGTGGCTTCCCAATTTGCCGAGCGGTGGGATTTTCCTAACTGCGGTGGAGCAATAGATGGGAAACACGTCCGCATTGTGCCCCCACCCCACTCGGGGTCCTACTATTATAATTACAAGGGTTATCATAGTATCGTGTTGATGGCGGTGGTGTCGGCACAGTATGAGTTTCTATATGTGGACGTGGGGAAGAACGGCCGGATGTCAGATGGGGGAGTGTTCGCACGGACTGATTTCTATGATCGTCTCCAAACTGGTGGTCTGGCATTGCATGAAGATAATGTGGAAGGACTTCCGTTTGTGTTCCTAGCGGACGAGGCTTTCGGCCTTGGACCTCACCTAATGCGGCCTTTTCCCCAGAGGACCCTCACCTCAGAGAGGAGTGTGTTCAATTTTCGGTTGTCCAGGGCTCGGAGGGTAGTCGAGAATGCCTTTGGGATCCTCAGCAACCGGTTCCGCCTGTTCCTGACATCGATACATTTGGCGGAATATAAATTGAACACCATTATATTTGCCTGCTGCATTTTGCACAATTTTCTACGCAGGCACTCCCAGACGTACCTAGCCTCCATGGGCTCTGAGGCAGGACTACCCTCAGAGAACATTCCTGGCCTGGACACTGGTCGCGCTGGCTTGGCCCCCCAATCTGCTCGTGAGGTACGCGACAAATATGTTGAGTACTTCATGGGTCGGGGGGCCATTGCTATGCCAGATCATATTTCTTTCTAATTCGGCCCCCAAAGAAAGGAATATTCTCACAACTAATAAATAATTAGACCATTGGACTTTATCCAGTTGTTTGTCATTACTGCTTTTTCTCTATGTTTCTGTCTTCCAGGTTCTCTCCAAAAATAGTGCACTTCTAGTGCCAGATTTACTTACTCAGATGTATTAACTAACCACATTTGCACATTATTCACTCATCTACTAACTGGGTATTCAGTCTAGAAATAAGAAGCCACTCATTTTTCTGCTTTTGATGTCACAATAAAAAATTTTTATTTTAGTCATTTTGTAACAAGAAATGTTTATTTTTTGGCTGAAAACATTTCCTGCAAATTTTTGGTACAAAATATTGGCTTTGAATTATTAATTTTTTTGTCTTTATTGACAGTGATTAGCAATAATACTGATCGAAACACAATGTAAGAATAATTTCACTGAAACTATACGCAAGAATTTTTGGGCTTGTCTCCTATATATCTATCTCTAGAGATAGATATAGATATAGATATATATATATATATATATATATATATATATATATATATATATATATATATATACACACTTCTAAACATAATTTTTTTAGACTTTGGTTCAAAATTAAAGTTCTTATTTAGTTTGGTTTTCAATAACCCAGACTAATTTATGTTGAAATTTTTTAGGGTATTTTTTATTTTTTTATATTTTTTTGGTATTTGTTTCGAAGACATTTATTTACATTTAGAAATGTTTGGGTATTGTTTTTATACAAAACATTTTTTGGCTTTGTATTTGTTTGTGTATAATTTTTTAACCAAGATTTTAACACAACAAAATTTTTTTTTTTTTTTTAAAGAAAATTCCTTAACTTATTTCTTTAGGTGAGATTTCTTGTTCGTTTTGAGATCTGAAACTGTAAACATTTACAAACCAAAAAAGATCAACACCAAACAAAAATTAAAAAAAAGAACAGCAGTCAGTCATGGATGGTGTGCTTTCACACTGGAACACGCCAAAATTTCTAAATGCACACATTCAGTGCAAACTCGCCAAATGTCATTGGTTAAACAGACAAATGGCCACATGTGCTATCTGACATCATGGGTGATCAATGTCTGTGTTTTGTGGGAGCAAACCCTTCCTCTCAACTACTTGAGGATCGAGGAGGGGTTTGTACCCACAAAGCATAGACAATAGATAGTCTGTGATGGCAGATAGCACATATTGGCACACTGTGTGTGCATTTAGAAATTTTGGCGTATTATAAAGTACAAAAATTAAAAAGGGTTTTGTGGGCGGGGGATGGGCGGGGGATGGGCTTCTGTGGTTCAGTCTTTGACACGGCCCATCATGTCAATGATATTTTTGTAATTCTGTTCGATGACTAGCATCCTTTGGCGCATGTTGTCCATTTCCGTGCTACACTCTGAAATGACATTTCGCACATTCTGCTCCATGACTAGCATCCTTTCTCGCATATTGTCCATTTCCGTGCTGCACTCCATTACTTGCTGTACAATTATAGAAGCACTTGCACGTGAAAAATGTGCTACACCATCTTCATCCCCTAAAAAGAAACAAATTGGCATTCAAAATATGTAAATAGTTTCCAGCCTATCTGCATATGTTTGGCCCTATTAATATAGGGGTGACACTGACCTGATGGCCTGATAATTTCCACATCCCCAATTTCTTCATCTTCTATCACTCCTCCTTCTTCAACCACCTCCCCATCATCTTCTATCACTCCTCCTTCTTCCACCACCTCCCCATCATCTTCGACTCCTCCTTCATCCATCAATCCACCTTCTTTCAATTCGCCAAATTGTTCTTCCGCCACTTGCCCTTCATCTGCTATAAATTCTAAGTCCAAAATTACTTCTTCCTCCTCTCTTCCTTCCTCCTTTCTTCCTTCCTCTTCTCCTTCCACATCCTCTTCTCCTTCCACATCCTCTTCTCCTTCCACATCCTCTTCTCCTTCCACATCCTCTTCTCCTTCCACATCCTCCTCTCTTCCTTCCCCAGCCTCCTCCTGCTCAACATGTGGAGGTGTTTGATTTTGTGGGTGTCTGGCCCTCTCTGCCTCCTCCAATTGCTGGCGTCTTCTTTCCCCTATAAGAAATAAGTAAAAACAAAAGGTATACTCATCAGCACACAGATATTGGATATCATAAATCGCACACATTGCATAGACGATACATTTATGATGATTTTTGTTTGTTTATTCTTTCAGCAATCCTCCATTTTTGGCGTAGTTCTAGGCCAAGCTCTGATCCTGCCCCTTTTTTGCAAAGAAGTGACACACATGGATGTCCCCCCAAAACATTAATTCTCGTCGACCCTCCAAATAAATATACTTTGATTATTGAGACACAGGTGCTTTGCATTTCCAGATGTTAAAACATCAGCTTTATTTTCATTTTGGAGAATGAATCTTGTTTGCCTGTCACATGCACTCAATTTAATTTCTGTGATTTTGCTATTCAACAATGTTGGAAAACCAAGTTTGGGGCCAGTCAGCCATGTCCAGGTGTGTTGTTCCTGGAGTAACGTCACATTTTAGCAAAACAATGTCATATTACGCGTTTACTATTTAACTAAATTTGGTAAGGGTTGTTATTTGACATAAACACAATACAGTATCTACACGTGTTCAAAAGTACAAGCAGGCCAAGGAGGCAGATGTGAAAAACTACATGTCAACACATTATTGCAGACATTCCCCCCCCCCTTAAATAATATGGACTTACTTTTCCGCAGAATTTTGAGTATCTTCTTCATGTGATGTGGCTCCCTCAATTTTAAATCGGACCAACACTTCCGGAGTTGCTCCTTTGACCTGGTGACACCAAACATTCTCCTCATTCTCCTTGCCACCTTGTCCATTATGTGTGACTTTCTACGGTTCGGTGTTTTGTAGGGCCCACATTCACCATCATAATCCTTCCTCCTCATGATGTAAACCAACTCCACCATTTCTTCAAACGCCATATTAGTGGCTTTATATCTTTTAGGCCTGGATCGGGACGGTCCTGCCTCTGTCCCTTCACTTGCGCCATGAGAGCTACGTGCCCGCTCGTGTGACATCGCCATCTTTCCTTCCCACAGAGATTAGGGGCGTGGAAACGAGGAAATGTCCCGTCAGGGGCGGAGATGAGGGCGGGGATTCTTGCATATGCGGAGTGTCGCGAATGCCAACAACGTATTGACGTAGGTTACGCGGAGAATATTCGCGCGATTCCAGAACCTACACAGTTAACGCCATATTTACTTTTTAAATTGATTAGGGGCATGGCAAAGGTGACGAGGGCGGCGTTTCATACATATGCGGAGTGGATAAAAGGCGCTTGACGTGATTACGTAGGTTACGTGTTAATTCAGCGAGCGTAACAAACGAGGATTTTGAGAGAGGCAGGTAAGAAATTTAAACATTGGATCAGCAGCGGGCTCTAAAATGTAGAGCCATGGGATGGGGGTTTGGTCTGTTGGTTGCACAGTTTTATTAAGCTATTATGTCTCTTGGATACCAGAATGTGATTTTCGTACCCAAATGCTTTTGTAGACATCACAAAATAGAGAGGTCAAAAATGCTGTGACTCATTATCAATTATGCAGGGTGTATTCAGATCAGGCCAAGTATTGTTCAGTGTTGGTTGGACAGAGGTCATTAGGAAGTTTCTTTCATGTAATCAATGCTGAGGGGCAGGATATCTACACATGCAATAGTGCCTTGATGAATGCTGTCATTTGTAATAATTGTGTATGGTTGTACATTTCTATTATTTCCTGCAATGTAACCAAAGGGGCGGCATGTATCAAAAAAATGTTAGCTAAAACCAACCAATGGGGCCGAGCTGGCCAGCATTTTCTAAACAAGAGACACTGTGTTTGTATTTATATATAGGTACTACTTTTTAAACAACAGATTCTATCAATGTAAATGCTGAGGCTTTTTTTAATTGTGTTTTTGGTTTCTTTTTATTTTTTAAATCTAGAATTAAAAAAAAAAAAAACATAATTTCACAATGGATCTCCTGCAGACCCAAGAGATTATCCAGCACTTGCTGGATAAATTTAGGGAAATGCCCATCCTGTGGGATTCAAAGCAGCCCACCTACCACAACAAGGACGTACGAGCGGCAGCACTTGAACAGCTAGCAGCATACATGAGGACATGGGTGCCAGAATGCAGTGCCAACATGGTGAAGGATAAACTTGCCAACCTCAGGGGCACATATAGGAGAGCATACAAAGCTCACCAAAAGCAGCTAAGATCTGGAGCAGCAGCAAGACCACCAAAGGAACCCAAGCTGTGGTATTACAGCCAGATGTCATTTTTGCGGGATCAACTGGAAGGCAGGCCATCTATGTCAAGTCTGAATCCCAACCTTCCCTCCACGCTACCTCCCAGCGGGACTTCCCCAGATCACCACAGCCCTGCAGAGTCGGATGAAGAGGGCCTGGCTGACAGAGAGGCAGATCTGCGCCTCTACGATGATGAGGTATAGTAGTTTCATAACTATTTAGGGAATAATATTATTTATTGTTTGATTCTTGACTTGATATTGGTTAATAAAATACAAGCTGGGAAGCAAAAATCTAAAGTCGTGGGCAAACAAATAGGTGTCAGGGATGACAACTGCAGGGGTCAGAGGGTGAGTCTGTTTTCAAGTTTAAATTCAAGGCAAAAAATAAGATTCAAGCATGAAAATGTGAGTGATTATATTCCTAAATATATTACAACATATCCCTTTTTTTTACACAGGAAGAAGAGACCAGCCAGGAGGTGGCAGATCCTCTCCTCACTGTCAGCCAGGACGAAGGGGTCAGTGGCAGCCAGGAGGAGGCCGGGCCCAGTGGCGTTCAGCAGCTCCCCAGGACAAGCACCACCAGCCAGGCTCCTCCCCTTTATATTAGGCCACCAGGCCGTAAGAAGAAATTGGGGGCAGTGGAGGAAGCCAGCCTCAAAATGATTCAGGAGGCGAGTGCCATCATGAGGGCCCCCCTCAACCCCACTGAGGCCTACAGTGCCTCCGTGGCACATGATCTCAATAAAGGCACGGAGGAGCAGAGGCAATTGGCCAAGGGCATCATCAACCAGGCCCTTTGGTGGATGCAGAGGGAGCTGCCCAGACACTGGGCTATGTGACCCGGCCCGGCTTGCTGAACATCATACTCCTGCTGCCACATCATCCCCACCTGCAAGGGCCCAGGGAAGACCCGCTGTAAGGCAGCCTGGAAGGAAGGTTGCAAGGAAGAGGAGACGTTGATGCCCTGCCTTCCATTTGATCCCCCACAAATGGCATCTTGTTTGGACTATCACAGCTTGGGTTCCTTTGGTGTTATGTGCTGCTGCTTCAGATTTTATTTTGTGTGCCTCCTGAGGTTGGCTAGTTTATCCTTCACCATGTTTGAAATGCAAGTTTGCATGTATGTTGCTAGCTGTTCAAGTGCTGCCATTCTGGTTTTGTTCCTTTTTATCATTTGCTCAAATAAAAGCCTTTTTGTTGATTTGAAAAACGTGCCTATTGTTTGTAATACTGTGGGTATTATTTTAGGCATCAAACATTACAAACAAATAAAATGTTTAATCTAAAATATTCACTAACTCATGGGGGGGGGGGGGCATTTGGTGTGCCAACATGGTAGACAATTTAAACAACCTTCAAAATAATCCTGTTAAATATACAAACAAAAGCAAAATCAAAAATATTTCCTATTAAAATATTCTAAATGGTGACATAACTATAAACACCTAAATAAAGTGGGAAAGATAACCATTAAACATTAAAAGCAAAAAATTTGACATGTGGAGGACCACTAAAAATATGATACGTCGGGCCAATAAAAGTTTGCTAAAATCTTACTACATCACAGCTAACAAATGTCACTTTTCAGTATGGAACAACTCAGTTGAAATAACATGAGCTAAATAACTGATTAGTTATAGCAAGAGAAGAATGAATAAAACGACGGCATCAAGCGTTGTTTATTGTGTGGTTTGCTTCAGTGTTCTATTGCTAGAATTAATCTTTCTATTGACGAATGTGCCATATCCCAAACAAACGTGAGTTTTACCTGAACGAGCGCTCCCGTGGCCTCATTTAGTCTGAGCATGCGCGGGGTTTTTGTACGTTGGTTTTGTGTACTCACCACCAAACATGTCCGTTCGGACAGGATTTGAGCGGACGGTTTTAAAACAAGTTTGCAAATAAATGTCTGCTGAAAAACGGCCCGGCGGGCAAATGTACGGTGAAATTCTGCACGCTCGTAACTACACACGAACAAACATGTCTGCTGAAACTGGTCCGCGGGCCAGTTTCAGCAGACATGTTTGGTCGTGAGTATGGGGCCTTACAAGTGAAAGTTATTTCACAACTTATTGCAAGAGCACAGTGATTGGGGACTAATTGTATTTTTATGGTCTTTGGACCTATGCAGCGGCTACCATACATGTGTGGCACTATTATTGTTTACATACATGTGCTCATCCTACATAACACCCTACATTACATTTTTAAAATATATATATTTTTATCTACTTTATATGATTTTCACTGACCGCCAAAGTAAGGAGCATTTTCTTCACTGACCAACAATATCTTCCTACTTACCACCAATGTAAGAAGCGTTCCTACTCATCACCAATTTAAGGGGCATTCTTCTCATCAGCCACTAATATGAGGTGCATCTTCCCACTGACCACCAATGTAAGAGACATTCTAGTCACTGACCAACTATGTAAGGGGCATTCTTTCCAATGATCACCAAAGTAAATGACATTCTGCCCACTGACCAACAATGTAAGGAGCATTCTTCTCATTTACCACCAATGTAAGGAGACATTCTTCTGACTGACCACCAATGTAAGGAGACATGCTTCTCAATGACCACCAATGTAAGGAGACATTCTTCTCACTGACCACAATACAAGAGACATTCTTCTCACTGACCACCAATGTAAGAGACATTCTACTCACTGACCACAAAATGTAAGAGACATTCTACTCACTGACCACAAATGTAAGAATTGAGTTGAGTTAAGAGGTATCTTAATATAGCGCGGTAAAAAGGGTCCCCGAAGGGTCCCGACGCGCATAGCAGAGTTCCTGGGAAAAGAGGACCAGGGAACCAGAAGCAGCAGAAAGGGTGGAAGAGAGAGGCTACGCAGGGAAGTCTTGCGTGAAAAGCCAAGTCTGCAGTAACCCGCGGAAGACCGGAATAGTAGGGGCCTCCTAGAGCTCGACAGGGAGGCTATTCCATAGAACGGCACCATGGTGGGAGAAGGCCTGACCACCACGCTGGATCTTCTTGGGCACCGAGATGTAAAGGAGATCTCTGCCGGTAGATCTGGGTGATCTAACAAAAGCTTGTTTATGAAAACGAGAGCAGAGATAGCTTGGGGCCAGGCCTCTCATAATCTTAAACATGATACATCCAGCCTTAAATAAGGTGTGATAGTGGACCGGCAGCCAGTGCAAAGCACGAAGGACAGGGGTGATATGATCCCTCAGTGGGACATCCATGAGTAACCTTGCCGCAGCATTTTGAATAGGTTGAAGCTTCTGCACTAACATCTTTGGCAATCCCAGATAAAGAGAGTTGCAGTAGTCTAGGCAGCTACCTATCGTGGCACAGATTTGTCCGAGATATTCAGATATTTAAACAGCCCCCTCAGGAGTTTTAGCTGCCAGTGACATGTACTGACACAATTTTTTACCTGAGGAGCCAAAGTCAAACCTGAATCTAGGACAAATCCCAGATCACGGATCTGGGGGGCCACCTCCGGAGCAAGACCAAATGAGGGAGGCCAAGGTGGGATATCTGGTGGGGTGGCCAGATCGCTGAAGATGATCACCTCAGTTTTTCCCCTATTAAGTTTCAGGAAGTTGATAGTTGACATTCTACTCACTGACCACCAATGTAAGAGACATTCTACTCACTGACCACCAACGTAAGAGACATTCTACTCACTGACCACAAATGTAAAAGACATTCTACTCACTGACCACCAATGTTAGAGACATTCTACTTACTGACCACCTACATAAGGGGCATTCTTTCCAAATGATCACCAAAGTAATGCCGCGTATACACGATCGGAATTTCCGAAAAGAAAAACTTGGGATGGAATGTTGGTTTAAACTTGTGTTGCATAAACACGGTCACACAAATCTTGTCGGAAATTCCGACCGTCAAGAACGTGGTGATGTATAAGACGTACAACGACCCGAGATCAATGAAGTTCAATAGGCAGTTCGGCTCTTCTGCTTGATTCTGAGCATGTGTGTTTTTTCGCACATCGGAATTGCATACAGACGAGTGGATTTTCCGATAGGAACTTTTTCCGTCTGAAAAATAGAGAACCTGCTCTCAATCTTTTGTTGGCGGAAATTCCGACAGCAAAACGGTCGGAATTTCTGAACAAACGCTCAAATCTGACTTTTCTTGTCAGGTTTTCCGAATCTTGTGTACACGGCATAAGAGACATTTTGCCTACTGACCAGCAGTGTAAGGAGACATTCTTCTCACTGACCACCAATACAAGCGACACATTCTTCTTACTGACCACCAATGTAAGGAACATTATTCTCACTGATCACCAATACAAGAGGCATTCTTCTTACTGACCACCAATGTAAGGGACATTCTTCCCACTGACTGACCACCAATGTAAGGGACATTCTTCTCACTGACTGACCACCAATGTAAGGGACATTCTTCTCACTGACCAGCAATTTAAGAGACATTCTACTCACTGACCACCTATGTAAGGGACATTCTTTTCAATGATCGTTATGTTGGAATTCTGCCCTGGGGCCCAGTCTCCGAAGGGAGGGGGTCATGCTTAGCTTCAGTATGTCACAGTACATGTTGGCATTCATGGTTCCCTCAATGAACTGTAGCTCCCCAGTGCTGGCAGCATTCATGCAGCCCCAGACCATGACACTCCCACCACCATGCTTGACTGTAGGCAAGACACACTTGTCTTTGTACTCCTCACCTGGTTGCCGCCACACACGCTTGACACCATCTGAACCAAATACGTTTATCTTGGTCTCAGACCACAGGACACGGTTCCAGTAATCCATGTCCTTAGTTTGCTTGTCTTCAGCAAACTGTTAGCGTGCTTTCTTGTGCATCATCTTTAGAAGAGGCTTCCTTCTCTGACGACAGCCATGCAGACCAATTTGATGCAGTGTGTGGCGTATGGTCTGCGCACTGACAGGCTGACCCCTTTAACCTCTGCTGCAATGCTGACAGCACTAATAGGTCTATTTCCCAAAGACAACATCTGGATATGACGTTGAGCACGTGCACTCAACTTCTTTGGTCGACCATGGCGAGGCCTGTTCTGTGTGGAACCTGCTTTCTTAATCCGCTGTATAGTCTTGGCCACCATGCTGCAGCTCAGTTTAAGGGTCTTGACAATCTTCTTATAGCCTAGGCCATCTTTATGTAGAGCAACAAGTATTTTTTTTTTAGATCCTCAGAGAGTTCCTTGCCATGAGGTGCCATGTTGAACTTTCAGTGACCAGAATGAGAGAGTGAGAGCAATAACACCAAATTTAACACACCTGCGCCCCATTCACATCTGAGATCTAAGAGAAAATGGCTAATTGGGCCCAATTTGGAAATTTTCAGATTGAAATTCTTAAGGCTTGACCTCCTATTATATGGTTTTGGTAAATCTGAAGGAAAAAATCTACAGGAAAAATTGTATAGTGTGTATGCAGTTTTAGTCTGTAGGGTTCAAATTTGATTTGGTCCACCCTTTGCAGCTAGAACAGCTTCAAGTCTTTTGGGAAGGATGTCCACAAGGTTTAGGAGTGTGTCACCATTCTTGCAGAAGTGCATTTGCAAGGTCAGGCACTGAGGACAAGAAGGCCTGGCTCGCAGTCTCCGCTCTAATTCATCCCAAAGGTTTTCTATCTGGTTGAGGTCAGGACTCTATGCAGGCCAGTCATGTTCCTCCACCCCAAGCTCCCTCATCCGTCTCTTTATTAACCTTGCTTTGTGCACTGGTACTCAGTCATGTTGGAACAGAAAGCGGCTATCCCCAAACTGTTCCCACTAAGTTAGGAACATTAAATTGGCCAAAATGTCTTTGTATGCTGATGCCTTAAGAGTTCCCTTCACTGGAACCAAGGGGCCAAGCCAAACCCCTGAAAAACAAACCCACATCATAATCCCCCCTCCACCAAATGATTTGGACCAGTGCATAAAGCAAGGTCCATTAAGAAATGGAAGAGGGAGTTACGGGTAGAGGAACTTGACTGGCACGCAGAGAATCCTGACCTCAACCCAATAGAACACCATTGGTAAGAAATTAGAGCGGAGACTGCGAGACAGGCCTTCTCGTCCAACATCAGTGCCTGACCTCACAAAAGTGCTTTGGGATAAATGGTCAAACATTCACATAGACACACTCCCTAACCTTGTGGACAGCCTTCCCAGAAGAGTTGAAGCTGTTATAGCTGCAAAGGGTGGCACAACTCAATATTAAACCCTACAAACTAAGACTGGGATGCCATTACATTTCATGTGCATGTAAAGGCAGGTGTCCCAATACTTAGGACATACTAGTGTATGACTATACCAGCATGAAACCTTCCCAGTTGTTGCCTGTAAAGTCTGCCATAATGTATTTGGGTAATTCAGGGGCATTGGTTAAAATTGTCTAAATAGAGAAGATAATACTAATAAGACAAAAAAAATGTGTTCCATAAAATTATGTGACACATTCAAGTCGGAGTGATTATAGAAAAGGTTTGGTGTTTGCCACCCAAAAGATTTGGAAAATATAAATGAAAAACTCCTATAGCCACATCCATATGGGGAATTGGTTAAAAAAAGAAAAAATGGCCATATAAATAGCCCAAGGTCGGACTTTAGAGGCACAACAGACAGTAATGAGTATAAAAGGATATATTTTTTTTATAAGAGTACATGATAAAAAAAAAAAACGATCAAGAATTTAAAGCATAGAATACATGCAATACATAACACTGGTGAACATGTATAGCAGGGATCCTCAAACTGCACATCCCATGAGGCATTGTAAAACTATGACATTTACAGACATGACTAAGCATGATGGGAATTGTAGTTTCTGAACAACTGGAGGGCCATATTTTGAAGACCCATGATGTATAGTATACGTGGTAGTGAGCCACTGTGCATCATTGCGTTTCGCTGTGGAGCTTCATCAGGGCACTCAGGTCTCGCTATCTAAAATAAAACAAATGAATAAGATTTTCCTGCTTTTCTTTTTCTTTATTTTCTTTATTCTTCATAACTAAGATCCTCCAGTCCCTTTACTAGCTTTGTTGCCCTTCTCTGTACTCTCTACATTTCCAGCACATCCTTCCTGAGGACTGGAGCCCAGAACTGGACGGCATACTCCAGGTGCGGCCAGACCAGAATCTTGTAGAGTGGGAGAATTAACGTTTATCTCTGGAGTTAATTGCCTTTTTAATGCATGCCAATATTCTATTGGCTTTGCTTGCAGCAGCTTAGCATTGCATGCCATTGCTGAGCCTGTCATTTACTAGGACCCCCAGAGGTTCTCCCTCTTAGTGAGCAGATTGCATTATTTTAAATTGTTCTACATTAAACCTAATTTGCCATGTAGTTGCCCACCCCATTAATTTGTTCAGCTCTTCTTGCAAGGTTTCCACATCCGGCGGAGAAGCTATTGCCCTGCTTAGCTTAGTATCATCTGCAAATAGTGAGGTTGAACCGTTTATCTCATCCTGAACCCTGAGGGACCCCACTTCCCATACCGAACCATTCCAAGTACTCCCCATTTTTCACTACCCTCTGAACTTGCCATTGTAGCCAGTTTTCAATCGAGATACTCACCCTTTGGTCTATTCCAACAGACCTTAGCTTGTACAGTAAACGTTTGTGGGAAACTGTATAAAATTCCTTTGCAAAATCCAGATACACCACGTCTACAGGCCTTCCTTCATCTAACTGGCAGCTCACTTCCTCATAGAAGATGAATAGATTTGTTTGGCAAGAACGATTTTTCATGAATACATTCTGATTACTGCTCGTTACTAAAATCTTTTGACCTCCAAAATACAGTAATCCAGGTTTGAAAATGCCATTTCCTGTCACTCCTCTTCTTGCTTTCCACCAGCATCTGAGCCGTTTTGCATGGTGGAAAGCAGAATGTGCTCACCCCCTCCCTATGACTACAGCCCTGCGTGAAGATGCTCTCTTATCCCTCACAGACATGGAGGCTAAGCTTAATGGGAACTGTAGTTCCCATTAGGCCGTGATGTAGCAAGAATGAATGCGCACCGCAAACCAGGAAGTCAGTGAGAATAATGATTCAGGAGTGACGGAGGTGAATAAAACAGCTCGATTTCAACAGGTATCAAACTAGTTATAATGCAAAACATTACTTTTTACTTTATCAGCTACTGTCAGACTTTAATTTAAGAGGAAAATATGTTTGTCTTTACAACCCCTTTAAAGCGGAGGTTCACACAAAAAGTGAACCTCCGCTTCTTGGATCCCTCCTCCCTCCGGTGTCACATTTAGCACCTTTCAGGGGGAGGGGGGGTGCAGATACCTGTCGATTGCTCAGCCTCGTCTGCTGACATCGTGGGCGCGCTGGACAGGTAAGTGTCCATTTTTAAAAGGCAGCAGCTGCAGTATTTGTAGCTGCTGGCTTTTAAAAAAAAAACAAAAAAAAACGGATGGACCTCCGCTTTTACTACCTCACGCAAATTGCTGTACCCGTATGTCGGTACTTTGATGCCAAATACCGTTGTTATGGCAGCAGTTAGCTGCCATAACCCCGGTATTTTCAGGAATGTCATGCATTTCTCTTTAGGATATAAGTGGTTTCTGCAGTGGATTCACTACACAATCGCTTTTATCGGGGGGCAGGAGAGGGCCCCTGCTGCACTCCAGGCCGTCTCCACTGCTTACCGAAGCCGTCGGTAGCGGCGCAGAAGATCGGGAAAGATGACCCTCGCTCGGCTCCATAACATTGGAGGGCAAAAGCGACATAAAACATCACTTCTGCTTAATGCTCTTAAAGGGGTTGTAAAGGTAAAAGTTTTTTTACCTTAATGCATCCTATGCTTTTGCGAGGAGGAGCCGAGACAGATGCCGAGGGACCCCAGAAGACAGGATTCGGGGCCACTCTGTGCAAAACGAGCTGCACAGTGGAGGTAAGTATAACATGTTTGTTATTTTTTTTAATTCTGCCTTTAGTGTTCCTTTAAAAAGGAGATTTTTTTTTTCAAATTACATTTTTATTTATTTTTTATTGCATTTTAGTGTAAATATGAGATCTGTGGTCTTTTTTACCTTAGATGTCACATCCTGTCATGCTTTTTTCCCATTAAAAAGGGATGTTTACATTCCTTGTAATAGGAATAAAAGTGACCAGCATTTTTTTTAAAAGGACAGTGTAAAAACAAAAAATAAAAAAGTTAAAATAAATAAGAAAGCAGAGGGGAGGGAGGGGCCTGATGCGGATGCAGGTCAGGTGTGTATGCTGAGGCTCGGTGATCCACCCTCCAGCGGCATGGGGGAATAATGCCGGCTTCTCATCCACGCGTCCCTCGTTTGCCTCCCTCTAACCCGGTGCAGTTTGGCAGTTTGGCCCTCTGTTCTCCTGACAAGCCCGCAAGCCCGCAAGTACTACCTGGCTAAGTCCACGATCTGGGTCCTCGGTAAGTAGCGTGGCGGGGGGAGGAGAAGGTGAGCCAGCAAGGGAGCCAGCAAGTGAAGCTATCTTCGTAGCCTGTACTCTGTGGCGAGGTCCATAACGCTGTCTTCTCATGCGCGGGATGGATGGTATGTCAATAGTATGCCTTTAAGCCTGTAGTGAGCCTGGGTGAGATCTGTGTGAGACCAGTGAAGCCAGGTGTAGCTGCGAAGAGGGGTGACGGCTGGTGAGAGCAGCCCGACATACCAGAAGATGTCGGGCAGAAGATGGCAGCGGCAGAAAATCATGAATCATGGAAAATCATTTTAGCGAAAATAAAAAGTAATGGTAGGATTTTATTTCTATATTACTAACAAGAAGATGATTAGGAATAAGAACATGATATCACGCTTATAACTGTAAGATTAGTCTGTAGCTTGCAAGCTGCCTGCTAGACTGTTGGATTACAGGATTGCTGGACTGTCTTTTCTTTTCTTTTTTTTTATGCTTTTTATGAAAACTACCAAAGGTTACCTCTAGGGGTAAAACCCTTTTGTCCTCCTTCCTTCCTTCCTAAACCTCTCCAAGTTGCAGAAACCCCATACCTGTTACACCTGTTCTACCTGACTAAATCTGTGGAAACTATTAAATTGGATAACTAATTCGTATGAATCGCTACATTTTGCTTAATCTAGCAAAAGTATCACGGACAGTACTCAATTTTCTCTATCACAATTGCACTAATACGGCTACAATCACGTCAAGCTTAATCTAGCAGAAAGGGGTAAATTGTTCTCTTGCACGGAACTGTGTAGCTGTCATGAAGTGCATATCTGCTGAACCCGTTTAAGCCTGAATATCTTGTCCTTAAGATCAAATGTTTACTTGGTGGACTATAACAAATCTCTTTTGTTTTGCCTAAAAGCGCTTAAAGTGCATAACCCATAAAATGCAGCGACCTTCTCAGTTGCCTGGTTAATTTTATAAATTTGTGGAACCATTTAATCATGGATGGATGGAAAAATGTAACTTTGTTTATAACTGTTCAAGCTCCCTAAACTTGCTGCTTAAATTTTCTTAAACTTCTGTAAACCAGATTAAACCCAATGAGCGAATATATCGTATCCGCTTCCTGCTTAGACTAACACACTGACCAAGAGGACTGACTTGTTCTGTACATGAATGCACATAGTACACTGACTGGAAACGGGGAAACCTCAGATCATCATATCACGACAACAGGTGCTACATATATCAACATCTGTGTCCCACTGTAAAGGTTGACCGCAAAGGCTAAAATGCCAGAATATTATAATTAGGTAACAGGGACACAACCATAATTTCTAGTTAAAAGTGTCTGAATTATCTGAGAAGGTGACTCCTTAAACCAGTCTAACCAGTCAAAATCGATCTAACCTATCTTAATTTCACGGTCTGAAACGTTTAATCCGGTTTGAAATAATCAAATTATACCAATTGATTATCCTGCTATACATCTTTAAGACTGTTTAAACATTAAGAGATACTGGATGGAGCCTATATTTATGTAAACCCTGAAAACCACAGTTTATAGTTGTGGGCGTCTCTAAATACATAATGATGAAGGGAAGAACAGGGCGGGGGGCAGCAGTAAACCTCCCTAGAACCAGTGCGAGCCCAGGAACCATTAAAAAATATATGACATATGAGGGGGGAAAAGAAAGCTCCGGTACAAAAACAGGATTTAAAATGAACATGGATTCAGCCTTTTCAATAGGTGAAAAGATGGAGGAGGAAGGGGGTATGGAAACTAAACAAAAAAAGCAACCTTTAACTAAAGGTGAAATGGCAGAAATGCTTGCAAGAATGGTATTAAGATTGGAAACATCTATAAAAGGGGAAATAACTAGTTTACGCAAGGATATTAAACACATGCTAAAAAGAGTAGAGGAAGTAGAAGAAAGGTTGGACAATCATGGTTCCGAAATAAAAGGACTAAAGGAACAGGTGGATGAAATACGTAAAGAACAAAGATACACGATGTACAAAATTGAAGATCAAGAGAATAGGAATAGACGGAAAAATATAAGGATCAGAGGGTTACCAGAACAACAAGGAGAGGAGAATTTACAGGAACAAATGGATGAGATATTTGGAACTATGATGGGAAAAACAGAATCACAGAGAAAAATTAAGTATGAAAGGATCCACAGGATCAGAAAACCTCCAGAAGTTGCTGCAGACGTGCCAAGAGATGTGATAGCTAGATTTCACAATTTTTAAGACAAGGACAAGATAAGGACATACATTAAATCTAACCAACCCGCTAAATACGGCGAGACAACTTTGCAGATATTCCCAGACTTGTCAGCGGAAACCCTATCCTGGAGAAGAACATTAAAACCATTATTGGAGCAACTTAAGTTGATGAATATTCAATATGCATGGGGATTCCCAGCTAGCCTAACCGGACGCAAAGAGGGCCGATCAGCAACTTTAAGATTTCCAGAAGATACACCAAATTTTTGTCGGAGATTGAATGTCCCACTAATGGAGATTCCGGGTTGGTGGGTGTAACGGTCACTACCGTTTACGACCTTCCATCAACTACGACAGCTCATCTGACACACAGACAAACCAGCAGGCAACCCATTTCCCAGAATAAGGAGACTTGCTCCGTGTTCTCTGGTTTCAAATGTAATACAACTTTAATGGTTCACTCTCAGCTTTTATACAGTTTTCAAGGCACAGGAACAATCAAACTCTCCACCCACACCCTGGGGGGCTTCAATACACCTTCAGATCGCTAATTGCTAAACATTCTAGACATGTCGGCGCCGGCCTATAATTATCATGATCTAATCACTGCACATACCTTCATTAACAGAACTCAAACAAAACACCATCACACAATGATCTCTTCTTAATCCACATCCCTAGACAGGCGTTCTGTCTCTGCATACAGCTTGGCAAGTTCCATTCCACATCTTATATCAATTGAATTCACACAAAGCAGCATCACACAATGAGAGGTCTTTCAGAAGCAGACTCAATTAGCATGTCACTAGCCAGGGCTAATCATCGAAATGAGTCACTATTGACTGGTTGGGTCACAATTAACCAACAACTTGCAATATCTCAAGATCCTGCAATATGAACTATCAGTGATGTCCCCTGTCCTGTAATTTAGGATATAATTTCTCAGTCACCCTATGGCCCTATCGGACATAAGGTGACCGTAGACTCCTTGGTGACGCCGGTACAGGAGTACCCCTCATCCTTACAAAGTCTCTGTTTGTCCCGGGTCATTCCGTTACAAAGGCCTTCTACTTTTATATGAATTTTTACGTTGGCGTAAAGCCACCCAGGGCTTTTATTAGCTCTTTTAAATGTATTACCCTTTGGGATGCACTGGCTAATGCCCTTATATTGGATAAGCGTGAACTCCTGCGCTGTCTAAAAAGTGAAGGAGGGGGGGGGAGGGGGAGGGGAGGAACTAAAAACTACAAATACTGCTGCAAATATAAAGGTCTACCTCGATAGACTGGAGTGAAGTAAAATGTGTCAAATAAAATACTTGCGCTGTAAAATATGAGGGACAGATAGTGGAATACGGTGATATACTACAAAGTAACTAGTGAGGATAATATCTAACATATACAATAATAGTGAATAAAAGAAATAATCCTTGATAAAATCCAGCACTCTGAAAAAAGTCCAGATCTGGCACAATTCTGCCGTGTATAGGTGTGTTTCATCAAAAGTGAATCCAATCTCCAACGGTGCAGGTGTTGTATAAATAATAATACAAAAAACACACACTTTTAAGGAAAAAAAAAAAAAAAAAGCACTGAGAATAGTTCTGGAAAAAGTACATATAAGACCCTTGGATCCGGAATGTAAGTGGGATAGAGTAGTTGAGCCAACACCAAGATTACATGTATACACCTCTGGTGGACCCAGCTGCTCACCTCAAATTGGCCGCAATATGTTTAGATCAACCTGGTCTGGATGCTTATAGTCCACAGATAGATAGCACATAAAGATCTCCGTCCAGTGTGTTATATGAAAAAACAAAGTAAAAAGACAACAAAAAAGCTGATGGTGAAATAACGTCACAAAGGGGGGCTGTAAATTGGGGTCTTGACGAGTGGGAGTGCACTCACGTGTAAGTGAGAGATCTCAGGCTCGTATCCACGAGCACCGAACTCGTAAGTCCCTCTATTTTTCCTCTATTTTTTGTTTGATCTCCCCAAGGGTTCAGCGTGTGTAGAGATGTCTCAGCTGGTATGGGCTAGTGGTGAATCCTATTCCTCTTTCAATGCCTCAGATGGAGCGCTCAAATGGCATGATGGTGGGGAAGAGGTGAGAAGACACATCCATAGTGTAACCCAGTCAGCGGTACAAACAATTTTATTAAAAACAAATTAAAAACTCACATAAAAGCTCAGGAACTCAGCAACAATCCTACGAGTGGCGAACTCGTGTGTCTGTTCGTCGGATGCTGGAGTGTGTCCTGCCTGCCAATCCCGACGCGTATCGTCACGGTGACCGTGACGATACGCGTCGGGATTGGCAGGCAGGACACACTCCAGCATCCGACGAACAGACACACGAGTTCGCCACTCGTAGGATTGTTGCTGAGTTCCTGAGCTTTTATGTGAGTTTTTAATTTGTTTTTAATAAAATTGTTTGTACCGCTGACTGGGTTACACTATGGATGTGTCTTCTCACCTCTTCCCCACCATCATGCCATTTGAGCGCTCCATCTGAGGCATTGAAAGAGGAATAGGATTCACCACTAGCCCATACCAGCTGAGACATCTCTACACACGCTGAACCCTTGGGGAGATCAAACAAAAAATAGAGGAAAAATAGAGGGACTTACGAGTTCGGTGCTCGTGGATACGAGCCTGAGATCTCTCACTTACACGTGAGTGCACTCCCACTCGTCAAGACCCCAATTTACAGCCCCCCTTTGTGACGTTATTTCACCATCAGCTTTTTTGTTGTCTTTTTACTTTGTTTTTTCATATAACACACTGGACGGAGATCTTTATGTGCTATCTATCTGTGGACTATAAGCATCCAGACCAGGTTGATCTAAACATATTGCGGCCAATTTGAGGTGAGCAGCTGGGTCCACCAGAGGTGTATACATGTAATCTTGGTGTTGGCTCAACTACTCTATCCCACTTACATTCCGGATCCAAGGGTCTTATATGTACTTTTTCCAGAACTATTCTCAGTGCTTTTTTTTTTTTTTTTTCCTTAAAAGTGTGTGTTTTTTGTATTATTATTTATACAACACCTGCACCGTTGGAGATTGGATTCACTTTTGATGAAACACACCTATACACGGCAGAATTGTGCCAGATCTGGACTTTTTTCAGAGTGCTGGATTTTATCAAGGATTATTTCTTTTATTCACTATTATTGTATATGTTAGATATTATCCTCACTAGTTACTTTGTAGTATATCACTGTATTCCACTATCTGTCCCTCATATTTTACAGCGCAAGTATTTTATTTGACACAATGCCCTTATATTATTTTCTCCTAAACGCACACCCATTTTTCCTCTGTGTTCTTTGTTCCTAGGATTTTATCCCATTTAGTATCTTCTAGCAAGGAATGTCATTTCTGGAAGTTGGCTCTTTTGAAATCCAGTGTCTTTGTATTCCCCTTATGCTTTTTATTTGTGTGATTTATGCTGAAACTAATTGACCTGTGATCGCTGTTTCCTAAGTTGCCCCATATTTCTACATCCGCAATCAGGTCTGTATTGTTAGTAATCAGTAGGTCTAGTAAGGCATTGTTTCTTGTTGGTGCTTTACCATCTGACCCATGAAATTGTCTTGTAAGACATTTAGGAAAAGGCGAGCCTTAGACGAATGTGTGGTTCCTTCCACCCAGTCTATGTCTGTATAATTAAAATCCCCCATTATGATGATACTTTCCATCCTTGCCACCATTCCAAACTGTGATAGGAGATCTGTATCCCCCTTCTCCCTCAGGTTAGGGGGCTTATAGCATACTCCCAGTCCTACTTTCTCCTTGGTTTCCTCCCTTTGTAACTCTACCCAATAAGGATTCCACCTCTTCTCTTGCTCCATTTTTGATATACAGGCATACCCCTCCCCCTTTTTTACCCACCCTGTCCCTGAGATAAAGGGAATACCCTTGAATGGTTGCCAGCCAATCATAAGAGCTATTGAACCAGGTCTCTGAAATTCCAACAAAATCGAATTACTCCTCATACAGTAGCAACTCTAGTTCTCCCATCTTGTCCACCAGACAAAATGTAAAATGTCTTTATCTTTGACATTATTCATTTTCTGTATAGCCGATTGCCAAGCTTAGAACGTCTAATCAAAGCTAGACAATCAGCTTCTTCCTGTTCTTTAGGGACAACCTTACTTCCTTATTTCTGAATTCTGCATGGGGGCCTCTCACTTCCTGAAAATGTTGTTCTTCTCTTCTACACAGGCATGCCTACTGTTCATTCTAACCACCCCTGTCTTGCCCAGCCCCACCCCCATCCCTCGTATCCTTTTTAAACAGACATGCCTAGACCTGCCCAGCCCCACCCCCATCCCTTCTCTGCTTCACAGATCTCTTCCTGTCTTCATTGCTTCGTTTTGGATAGACTCATAATGGCTCCTCAATGATGGATGTTATGTTAAACACCAGTATTGAGTATAATGAGATTATAAGAAATAGATTAGATCAAGATGTAAAAGTACCAACTTTAAAATCAGTCAAAAGTGTTTGTAAATTGCTATTATAGGTCTAAAATAACATATGCACAACTTGACATACAGGGGGTTATTTGCCAAAGGAAAATCCACTTTGCACAAGTGCAAACTAAAAATGCAACGTGCACTTGGAAGTGCAGTCACTGTAGATTCGATGGGGGACATGCAAGGAAAATAAAAAACAGCATTTTAGCTTGTACATGATTAGATGATAAAATCAGCAGAGCTTCCCCTCATTTCAGATCTTCCCCTCAGATTTAGGCCCCTTTCACACATGCGGAACGTATGTCCACTTTTTCATCCATCCGTGTACGAATGAAAAAGGGACAAACATTGATCCCTATGAGATTGCTGGTGTCAGCGAATGAACATCCACTGACACCCGATCTCATCCGATTCTGCAGACGGAGGAAACCCCTATTTTTCCATCCGTCTGCGGATTGGATGAACACGGACAGACTATCCTTGTTCATCCGATCTCCCCATAGAGGAGAGCAGAGATCTGGCAGGGCGGTCCCTGCACAGTGTGCGGGGACCGCCCTGTCATCCGCCGGCTCAGCAGGGATCAACGATCCCCGCTAAGCAAGTGGAGGTTCACAGGGCGGATCATCATGGATCCGTCCCGTGTGAAAGGGCCCTTATAGCGACTGCACTTCCAAGTGCACTTTGCACTTGTAGTTTGCACTTGTAGTACAAAGTGAATTTGCCTTTCGTAAATAACTCCCACAGTGTTATATACTGTATATAGGAAATATTTCACATTTAAAAATTATGCAAAAATTATGCAAACCGCAATTGTTTTAAATCAGTTTTGTTATCTAAATGAAACACATGCTCCTAGGCACAGTATTGTACATATTGTTAATGGTATTGAAGTGTTATATTCACATGTAACAGTGGAAATAAATTTGAGAAAGAACCAGAATATGGCAGAATAAAACTCGCAAATTCGCTCACGTTTGAGACCGGTAACATTTGCATTGACGTTTATATGTTCTCTCCGTGTAGGTTTCTTGCCACATTCCAAGAACATGCTGGCATTTTTTTTGGGCTCCTGTATAAAATGTCTCTAATGTAAGAAAGTTAGTTTTGGACATTCGATTGAAAGCTCCTTGCTAATGATGTTAATTTTTGTTAGCATTAATCATGCCCAGGGAGTTTTATATTGTAGGTATGACACTGCACAGGTACATATGTTTAGAAAACGTTTGCTTTGTTTATGTGCATGCAAATGGACTTGGCTCTTTGACGTGTAGATGGAGATTTGATGCACATAGCCAAGGGCTAGCATAGTTGGAAATAGTATTATGTGTTCCTACTCATCATGAGCAATCACTTTAGACATACACAAAGACAGATTGAATGACACTGGCGCCCGAATACTTCCATTGGGCGTGTGTTGGTGTGCTAACAATTAAGCCTATGTTATACAAAGGACAGCAGTGAGGGTGGGGGGAATGATATTATGGATTATTATTATTATCAGGGCTTTTTTTCAGGGGGAACTTGGAGGAACTCAGTTCCACCACCTTTGGCTCAGACCCTTTGGTGCCTGCTCACCACAATCACTTGTAAACACAGAAGTCTGGTTTCTTTGTTTAGAAGTGACAGCTTTGTAACCCCCTGAACCCTGCACTCTGCATGTAATGCAATTCTGGTATTTAATGCCCCTTTAAGACCCTCCTACTGTTTGTGAAATCTGAACTGGTCGTGGTTGAGTTCCTGCACCTATTTTCTGAGAAAAAAAGCTCTGATTATTATTATACAGGATTTATATAGCGCCAACAGTTTGCGCAGCGCTTTACATCAGGGAAGACAGTACAGTCACAATACAAATCAATACAGGAGGGTTTAGAGGGCCCTGCTCGTTAGAGCTTACAATCTAGAAATGACAAACGCCCCACTAGGGCTCTTTGTTTGCTGAAGTTCTTGTATGTTTTGCCCATCAAAAGTGGGTTTATGTGGCAATGCTGTTAATGTTGTTGTGTGTATTGTTCCTGTCTGACCATGCATTCATGGGTTAGGAGCATCTGCTGACCTTCTACTCTTTGAACTCATTTCTTAAAAGAGAAGTATGGGTTTGGTGTTTTTTGCCGTTTTATACTCACCTAGGTGGATGCAGCATCCACCTAGGTAAGCTGAGAACCGAGCCACCAAACACCGCCGATGTCTTGGTTATCTCACCTCCCAGAGTGGAGAGCTGCTGCCTGTCAGTCAGAATCTCTCATTGAAGTGCTGAGCTGTGGAGGGGCCCAGAAAGGATGTCTCAGCCGCTCCCTGAGAGGCTGAGACTGCCAGTCCAGGCAGCTGGTAGATCCAGACTTGGCAGTTGGGATGACGCACTGCCTGGACTGATTCCTGTGATGTCAGCAGAGAGTGGACTCCAGACCGCTCTCCGCTGAAAACGGGTCACAGGAGTGCAAAATGAATTGCACTCCTGTGACTCATGGGAGAAGCCCAGCCTAAAAAGCTCAGGCTGGACTTCTCCTTTAATCATGTACACAGAAATGCAGCTTCCAGCATTTGTATACAGTATGTGTGGAAAGTAGGTTGGTGGTGGGTGTTAGCACTATGTTGTAGTTTGAATATGTTGACATACTGTGGCAGAATGGCTCTCCTGGGTGAAAGCACGTGTATATATACGGCTTTGCCCAGAAAAGCCACCAGAGGGCGCCCGCACATGCACCCAATGCACATGGCTGGCGGGCGCGATCGCTGCAGGCCACGCGCAATCACACGCAGGAGCACAGGGGTTTGTGTGTGTAAACACATAAATCACCATGCTTGCTGAGGAGACAAGACAGATTGTCTTTCTACAAAGTAGAAAACACGATCTGTCATTTCCTATAGTCTGTCCCCATCCACCCACAGTTAGAACACAAAACACAGTTAACACCTTGATCGCCCCCTAGTGTTAACCCCTTCCCTGACCCGGTCAGTGACATTTGCATAGTAATCAGTGCATATTTATAGCACTGATCGCTCTGTAAATGTCAATGCTCACAAAAATGTGTCAAAAGTGTCCGACCTTGCCGCTGCAACATCGCCATAACGCAAAGGAAAAATTTGCAGATCACCACCAAGTTGCAGGAAACGTCGCACAAGTGTGAAAGGAGTCACCTAGGTAAGTATGATTTGGAAAAAAAAATCTCTAGCTTCTCTTTTAAAGCCAAAACTAAACTCCATGATACTTACCTTTCCTGCAACATCCAGCGTCCCATCTTCTAAGTGGTTTCTTCCAGGTGCCAGACTGCGGCCGTCTTTGTCTGGCATGGGATTGTGTCACTCCTGCGTGTACGCAGAAGTGCAGTCATCATGGCACACAGGTGATTTCACAGCTCAATGTACATACCAAGGAAGACTGCAAGCAAATGGCAGTATGTTGCATGTTTCACAAGTAAAATTGTAGTAAAAGTACAGGTCTGATTTTACAAATGAAACCCTGTGTGTACACAATACCTTATTAAACAAGTCCAATATGGTACTTCATGCATGTAATTGTTGCACGTCACACACTGTGCCTATAACTATGACATTTTTGAAAGGCATGTAAACCCATAGCCTTGAGCCAGCACATAGTTTTTAACATAATCGACTATGTAAAAACAGGTTAGATTACTTTCAAGTGAATAAGCTACAAATGGTTCTAAACCCTGTTACACCACTTTTACCTACAGGTGAGCCTATAATAAGGCTTACCTGTAGGTGCCGTGAATATCTTCTAAACTTGCACAGTTTAGGAGATATTCACTGTATCCGCATGTACCAACGTCATTGGTAAATGCGCACTTAAAGCGGAGGTTCACCCAAAAATCAACTTTCTGCCATTAGATCCAGCATACTGCTGACATCTGCAGCATGCTGTTTTTTTTTTTGTACTTATCGTTTTATCAGCCGTTGTTATCCGACTCCGAGCGGGGATTTCTGCGGGGAATAGGTGTTCCTAAGCCAAGCGGATTTGATTGACGGGCTGCTAAAGCGCGTCACGCCTTCCGAAAATACCCGTGGTGACACTCGGGTGTTTACGGCGCCTGCGCCTGCCGTGTAGAGCTGACTGTGCAGGCGCCCGTAAACACTCGAGTGTCACTTCGGGTATTTTCGGAAGGCGTGACGCACTTTAGCAGCCCGTCAATCAACTCAGCTTGGCTTAGGAACGCCTATACCCGGAAGGAATCCCCGCTCGGAGCCGGATAACAACGGCTGATAAAACGATAAGTAAAAAAAACAGCATACTGCAGATGTCAGCAGTATGCTGAATCTAATGGCAGAAAGTTGATTTTTGGGTAAACCCCCGCTTTAAGATACGGCCCGCTCGTGCTGCTTCTTCAGTAGCCGTGCCGTGACCAGCGGCTCACATGCTGCTCTGGCAAATCACAACGAACCCGGAAATAACTCCGGGAGACATGTCACAGCGGATGTGCGGGGAACGCTGCAACAGTTTCGATCTAAGGTAAGTATTCATAATGAGCTAGTATGCCTTTGTCTTGCAGGGTTTTTTTTTACCTGAGTTTACAACCACCTGTAGGAACAGCTGCACATCTTATACTCTCTATAATACAATTAAAACAAAAATAGAACAAGTAAACTCTGAGGCCGGGTTTACACTTGTCCGACAAACGCTCCGACATTAGGATCTCATGTAGCATGACGTGTGAAAATCAATGTTTCCCTATGAGAGCCATCTTAACTGGTCCGACACAAGTCGGTCAGACTTTGAAAATGCTCCCTATACTACTTTGGTCTGACTTTGATTCTACTTCACTCCATTGAATATCATTGAAGTCGGACCAAAGTAGGATCCTTGTCCTTACCATCTGACTTTTGACATCAGACATGGTGATTACAGCAGCAGTAAAAGGAATTTATCTCACTCTGGGATTGTTTTGATTGGTCAAAGAACAAGTCAGACTATCACAAAGTTGGATCAAAGTAGTATCCTGTTCATGAAAGTCGGATGGATGTAGGACCGATGTCACAGAGAAAAGTAGGATGAAAATCGTACTGCTGTCGTGTAGTATAGTGTGAACCCAGCCTTATAGTTTTCATAGGAACACAGATAAATGTGGCCCCCATCTCAGTCATACATGTTGTAATAATGCTGAGAATTTACTTAAAGCCCTGGTTCACATTGGTGTGTTTTGACATGTCAAATCGCATGTCAAATTGGCAGCAATGGCACCATTCTAATCGCTGCATTTGTGGCGCCACACTGATTTCAAAAAGTAGTTTTTGTACTACTTTTTGCGATTTTGGGGTGCGATTTCCATTGACATCTGGGCAGAAACCAACACAGAGGTCTGTGAAATCGATGCCAAAATCGGGACTGACATGCGGGAGTTCAGCTGAACTCGCGTGACTTCATTTCCGCAGCTCAGTGTGAACCTGGGCTTCGGCTCTGTGCACACTGGCTTAAAAAATGTTGCTTCTTGTTGCACCACAAAATCTTTAATTGAGCATGCCAACAAGCACACGCTGAAGCACAAATTGCGATAATAAATACCTGCATATCTAAAATGCAACTGACGCTATAGTAAATGCGATTTTCTCGTTGATAATAGTGCACACCCAATACAGTTATTTTGTGTCTTGTTAGGCAATTAGTAGGTGCTTTATTAACCCCTTTTGATGCTAATCTCATTCATATTACTTCTAATATATCTTTGAAATGTGTTTTTTATTTTCTTGTTTTACCCAAATCTTTCAATACATTACAAAGAACAGAGCAGTGTTTCTAAACCCAATCTTTAAAGGTGACCATACACTGCAATCAGATCTTACATAAATTAGATTTGGTCAGTGGCAGATGGGGAGTTTGACTTGGGTGATACACCTGTCAAGCGGTAACGCAGGTGTCCTAAGGCGAGCTCAGGGAGGGCAGAAACCTCCTGTTTGATTTCCTACAATTTGAATTAATTGTTTAAGTGAGTCTTCCTATTATCTATTTTTCAGAGATTGGCCAATCAGATTGCATGACCAGCTAAAGTCCTAAATTTGGAATGTAGATGTGCCATGACCCAGTTGCACATTCCAAACTATATTTTCTTGCACCTGCAGCACTGTTGGCCGATGGTGGAAACGCTGCTATAGCCAGTGGCGGACATGCCGGACAATGTTCCACTTGCCAGCATCGGTTTTTCGCAATTGTAGTTCTTTACGGAGGAGAATCTGTGGGGGAAAATTAAGGAAAGCAATTCGAAATTTGACATGAGACATGCAAATCCTAAATGTAGAATAACACAAACCTTGAACAAAATCTCGCTCTTGTTCTCTATACATACACATATGTACTGTGTGTGTATATACACACACACACACACACAAAAGTAAGTACACCCCTCACGTTTTTTTTAAATATTTTATTATCTTTTCCTGTGACAACACTGAAGAAATTACACTTTGCTACAATGTAAAGTAGTGAGTGTACAGCTTGTATAACAGTGTAAACTTGCTGTCCTCTCAAAATCACTTAACACACAATCAATAATGTCTAAACCGCTGACAACAACATTGAGTACACCCCTAAGTGAAAATGTTCAAATTGGGCCCAAAGTGTCAACCTTTTATGTGGCCACCATAGTTTTCCAGAACTGCCTTAACCCCCCCCTTGGGCATGGAGCTCACCAGAGCTTCAAAGGTTGCCACTAGAGTCCTAGGTCTGGAGACATGCTTGGCCAGTCCATCACCTTTAGGCTGGATTGACACGTGTGCGGTGTGAATTCCAGCTCAGTTTTCTCTGCGAAGAGAAAAAGCATCTGTTCAGCGATTTTTCTCCGTTGTATCTGTGGATCTGTGCGATCGCTCGTCACTCTACTGCCCCCACCGCCATCCTCGGTGAGGGAACCAGGAAGTGGTGAGTCGCGCTGCGCCGTGCTGACTGGTTCCTGCTGTGTTCTGGGAGCTGTGTGTTTCCCAGAACACAACGGGGGGCGGAATCTGACGTCCTGCCCGCAGTCTACCCGCAGACTGTGTGGCCGGAAGTGGGTGCAAATACCTGTCTTTAGACAGGTATCTGCAGCCCCTCCCCCCTGAAAGGTATCAAATGTGACACCGGAGGGGGGGAGGGTTCCGATGAGCGGGAGTAAAGGGGAAGGGTGGAGCTCCGCTTTAAATCACAGTGCACTCCCCTTACCTTATGCTGCGGCTGGAAAGAAGCTGGATGTATTGTTTAAAAGCAGAAAGTAAGGGTCTGGAGGAGAACCAGAGGAGGGCTGGAGCTCTCCTGCAGCTGCAGGAGAGGTGCGAGGGCCACATGCAATGAGCTGGAGGGCCAGATTCGGCCCGCGGCCTTGTGTTTGACACCTGTGCATTAAGGTGAAAAAACACAAGGCTTTACAGCTCAGGAAAATTGTTTAGGAGGGAGAGTAAACTACATTACTTGGATTGAGCATGCATGTGCAAAACAAATAAAACCTAAACAAAAAACACACAAAACACAAAATTTGGCTTAAAAATGTATTGGTAAACAAAACAGGACTTGGAAAAGAGATTGTAAAGCAAAAACACATGTATGTTAATTCTTGACAATAACAGAATATGGTTTTGAGGTCTGACCATTTTGCACAGGAAATTAAAAGGAGTTAAAAGGACTGCTCCCACAAGCTGACAGTTTTAGGCCTCATGTACAGTTGTGGCCAAAAGTTTTGAGAATGACACAAATATTAGTTTTCACAAAGTTTGCTGCTAAACTGCTTTTAGATCTTTGTTTCAGTTGTTTCTGTGATGTAGTGAAATATAATTACACGCACTTCATACGTTTCAAAGGCTTTTATCGACAATTACATGACATTTATGCAAAGAGTCAGTATTTGCAGTGTTGGCCCTTCTTTTTCAGGACCTCTGCAATTTGACTGGGCATGCTCTCAATCAACTTCTGGGCCAATTCCTGACTGAAAGCAACCCATTCTTTCATAATCACTTCTTGAAGTTTGTCAGAATTAGTTGGTTTTTGTTTGTCCACCCGCCTCTTGAGGATTGACCACAAGTTCTCAATGGGATTAAGATCTGGGGAGTTTCCAGGCCATGGACCCAAAATGTCAACGTTTTGGTCCCCGAGCCACTTAGTTATCACTTTTGCCCTATGGCACGGTGCTCCATCGTGCTGGAAAATGCATTGTTCTTCACCAAACTGTTGTTGGATTGTTGGAAGAAGTTGCTGTTGGAGGGTGTTTTGGTACCATTCTTTATTCATGGCTGTGTTTCTGGGCAAATTGTGAGTGAGCCCACTCCCTTGGATGAGAAGCAACCCCACACATGAATGGTCTCAGAATGCTTTACTGTTGGCATGACACAGGACTGATGGCAGCGCTCACCTTTTCTTCTCCGGACAAGCCTTTTTCCTGATGCCCCAAACAATCGGAAAGAGGCTTCATCGGAAAATATGACTTTGCCCCAGTCCTCAGCAGTCCATTCACCATATTTTCTGCAGAAGATCAATCTGTCCCTGATGTTTTTTTTTGGAGAGAAGTGGCTTCTTTGTTGCCCTTCTTGACACCAGGCCATCTTCCAAAAGTCTTCACTTCACTGTGCGTGCAGATGCGCTCACACCTGCCTGCTGCCATTCCTGAGCAAGCTCTTCACTGGTGGCACTCCAATCCCGCAGCTGAATCCTCTTTAGGAGACGGTCCTGGCGCTTGCTGGACTTTCTTGGGCACCCTGAAGCCTTCTTCACAAATGCAGTGGAATTTTTTTTATGGGATTAAGTTAATTTTCATGGCAAAGAGGAACTTTGCAATTCGTCTGATGACTCCTCATAACATTCTGGATTATATGCAATTTCCCATCTCAAAAACTAAGAAAGCAGACTTTGTGAAAATTAGTATTTGTGTCACTCAAAACTTTTGGACATGGCTGTACACTGCTGCTGGTAAACGGACGTTCCTGAACTATCCTCTGTGTTATCTTATAAGTACATGTACACAGTCATTTAGGCTGGATTCACACCTATGCAGTTTTAGTGCTTTTTTGCATTTTGCAGATTTACACTACAGTCCATTTAACATGGTTTCCTATGGAACGCTTTCTGTAGAGAAAATCTGCAAAAAGCACTAAAAATGCATAGGTGTGAGTCCAGCCTTATAGTCCTTTCTAGGCAGTTGAGTTTAGAGGCTTTTTCTGGAACCCCAAAAAATGCGTTCAGAAGCTGTGTTTAGAGGCATTTCAAGCGCCAAACATGGCTAAATGCGGCAACTCACGTTTAGCAGCATTTCGTATTACAGACGTTTTTCATTTTAACCAAAAAATAAAAATAAAAAAATATTTTTTTTTCATCAAATGCTTGTAGACGCAAACGTGGCTAAACAGCCATTTTTTAGACGCTGGTTTCTAGCTGTCAAGTAAAATCGTTCAGGAGAGGTTGAACAACGTCCCATGTACATGAAGCGAACGGATTTAAAACATTATGCCGCGTACACACGATCGTTTTTCGGCATGGAAAAAAATGACGTTTTTAAATACGTCATTTAAAATGATCGTGTGTGGGCTTCACATCGTTTTTCGGCTTCTGAAAAATTTCGTTTTTCGGGTTGTAAAAAACGATCGTGTGTGGGCTAAAACGACGTTTTAAGCCCACGCATGCCCCTAAATGAGTTATGAGACGGGAGCGATCGTTCTGGTAAAACTACCATTCATAATGGAGTAAGCACATTCATCATGCTGTAACAGACAAAAAAGCGCGAATAGTCTTTTACTAACAAGGAATCGGCTAAAAGCAGCCCAAAGGCGAATATAACTTCCCCTTCAGATTGCCGTCGTACGTGTTGTACGTCACCGCGCTTTGTTCATCATTTTTCAAAAACGACGGTGTGTGGGCAACATCGTTTTTAATGATGATGTTGGAAAAACTTTGTTTTTTGGACATGCTGAAGAACGTAGTTTTTTTTCATGCCGAAAAACGATCGTGTGTACGCGGCATTAGTCACAACATCTTGAGGACGATTTGGCAAAATAATGCAGCACGGACAATTAAATCAAAGTGAAACTAACAACCTACAAAACGACACACATTGACAAAATCACAAATATTTTAGTGAAAAATATCACATGCTCCCCCCCCCCCCCCCCCCCAAAAAAAAAAACATTGCTCCTAGCCCTGGTTCAAATTGATGCTACTTTGAAATCACGCTACTTTACTTGAAGTTGCGTGATTTCAAAGTAGCATGGTCAAGCGATTTCAGGTGCTACTTGATAGACATCTGTGGGGCTTCATACACAGATGTCTGTTGAAGTCGCACCTGAAATTGGCAAAAGTAGTGCAGGAACTACTTTTGCAAATTGGTGTGGCACTGCAAAATCGGTATCATACCAATTTAAACAGTGCCATTGCTTCCAATAGGCTGTGACTTGTCATGCAATTTGATAACTCAAATTGCATAACAAATCGCTTCAATGTGAACCTAGGCTAAAACAACTCTGAGGATTGCCAGAACAACCCAAATGCAGTTCACACACCAAAAATCCTGGAGCATACCCAGAACAATACAAGTGCAGCTAGCACAAAATAGGCCACCCCTGTCAAAAATTAAGCACATCATCCAGCATGTTACAAAATTACGGATGGGACAAACAATGGTCCAGGGAGCAAACAAACAGCCTAATATAGGCAAATGTTATAAAACACCATTGCAGTCTATGGGAACTGACCTGTTAATTTTGCTAGTCCCCACTTGGCTGGCTTATATTCTAGTTATTGGCATGGGGCCCATGCTCGACTACATAGCATTGGAGGGCTCTTAAATCAGAATTTTTTTACTTACTTTGCTTACTGGAAGAAAAAAAAACGTAAAACTCTCCTAAACTTGTCTAAACTTTGTACAAAAAATCCTCCATATGAGCGATTTTTACTCCCAAGAGAACAGACTTTTTACAAGCCCAGTATGCATGGATCCTAAATCTAAGTGAAAACAGTCCTAAGACTGAATCCAAGTACAATACCTGCTAATAACTATAACAAAGGAAGGATAATCCAGATATCTGCACTCTGATCATAAAAGACACCTTTATTTTAGCATATTCTTAAAATGACAAGCAACAGCACAGAAAGAGCAATGGTGGGCTGAAGGTTGATGTGTAGCACGTTGTTTAAGAGCTCAATCAAATACAGGCCGTTTTGTGAGCTGGGCTGGTACCTGTATTGAAAGAGCGTGTGCGAGGTATACAAGCATACCCCGCTTTGCGGACACTCACTTTTTACGTACACTCGCGAGTACGGACATGCCCGCGAGTGTACGTAAAGTGCCTCGCAATTACGGACATTACGGACATTCCCGTGCCGCGCAGCCGCAGTATGACCTGGAGGGGCGGAGCGACCGCCCAGAGTTGTGAGGGAAGATGCAAAGTTCCTGCGAGTTGCCAGCAAGCCAGCCCAGCATTGCCCTTCGGCACCGAGGTACCCGCCAGCCAGCCCAGCATTGCCCGTCGGCCCACCCGCCAGCCAGCCTAGCATTGCCTGTCGGCCCAGAGGTGCCCACCAGCCAGCCCAGCATTGCCTGTCAGCAATCCCAGCGCTGCTCAGAGGTGCCGCCAGCCCAGAGGCCCAGAGCTGTTCACCAGCCACAGTCGGCATAAACGCAAGTACTGTATAACCCCCCCCCCCCCGCTATTGGCCCTGATCCCCCCACTACCATCCCTGGACCCCCCTCTACAGGCCCTGGACCCCCCACTACAGGCCCTGGACCCCACATTACAGCCCCTGACCCCCCCACTGTTCTTTTCATTGTTACAGGTACCTATCGTGCCTGCCAGCCCAGAGGTACCCGCCAGCCAGCACCAAGGCCCAGAGGTGCCAGCCAGCACCAAGGCCCAGAGGTGCCCACCAGCCAGCACCAAGGCCCAGAGGTGCCAGCCAGCACCAAGGCCCAGAGGTGTCCGCCAGCCAGCCCAGCATTGCCCGCCAGCCCAGAGTTGCTCGCCAGCCAGCCTAGAATTGCAGTCTGCATACGCGCAAGTGGAGTATAGCCCTCCCTACAGGCCCTGACCCCCCACTACATCCCCTGACCCCCATGCACACATTTAGAAGTTTTACATACATGCCCCGGTCCCATTGTGTACTTAAAAGTGGGGTATGCCTGTATAGTGGTCAACTGACCTGGAGCCGTTTTGGTCATTTTGTGCCAATAACTATAACTACTAACATTAAATACACTGGACAATGATAACTACACAACACAAGCAATGGAATTCAGCTTGATTCTATTCTTTGCGACACATGAAACATGGACATCACTCAGCTCCGGCACCTCAGGAACAATACCATGTTCTTGGATAGTAGGCATGAATTTCCTATGAGGAAAGAAAAGACATTTTCAAATTTATACTCCCATTTTATACTCCCATACCAGCTTTCCTCTAATAGTCTCTTTAGAGCGTGACTTTTCTTACCAGTGTGCTCTTGACATAACGTAATAGAGAGCTGGTCGCTGAAATCCATTGAATGCAGAAGATGCAACCACGGTGTAGGCACCCATGTTCTCAAACCGTATCCAGTCCCCAACATGCAGCTCTGGTAGGTCACATTGTTCAATAATGCAATCCTGCCCATCACAAGTTGGTCCCCAAATGCTGCTAGAATAGAGTTTCTCATCCGATTTGGATTTCTGCAATTAAAAAAAATAAAAGGGAGAGGTCTCTGGGTTTATGCAGGAATCGGAATATCCAATCTTATTTCCACTAACAAGTTTAGTTTTACATTTAACTGGACTAAAGGGTTGTATGTAGATGCAGTCTACTGTCTCTACTTTATGTGACCTCAATAGAGACTGCTTCATCAGCTGTTGGAAAAACACTTATTGGTGTTAGCCACCAGCCCTGAAGATTATTGATTCACTGAAGCCATTGACCACCCTATTCATGCAGGGGACACACTGCCCATCCGGGAGAGGTACTGCCACATCCCCCAGCTTTGTGCCAAGAGGTTAAGGACTTACTCCACAATTTGCTACAAGGTGGGGTGATCCAGGAAAGCCACTGTCCATTTAGAGACTGTGCTTCTTTACCTCAATGATATTATCTTTTTCTCCAAAACTTTTGTGGAGCATGTGAAACATCTGGACTGAGTGTCCTCCCATTTTGCGCATTATGGCCTAAAACACAAGCCCAGAAAGTGCCACCTGATGAGACAAAAGAGCCAGTACTTGGGGTACATGGTTGAAACTGAAAATGTTTCCCCAGACCCAGGCAAAGTACAGCCATCCAGGCTTGCCCCCCCAAAACGATGTTCCTTCATGGGTCTGGGGGGGGGGGGGATTACCAGTGGTTCATCCCAAAATTCCAGATAACCGCCTTGCTTACCCAGTTACTGTGTGGGCACAGCATCCAATAGACCCCTTGCTGTCTCCAGAGATCTCCCCAGAAATGCTGCATCCATGAGAGTGTGTGGCCCCCGCTGCCTGTGAAACAGTTTCACAGGCAGCAGATCGTGAGAATTGCCAGAGCTGTTCAGTGTATGAAGCTGTCAGATAATGACACTACATGCAGGGAGAGACACCAGCTGTCAAAAGTCAGTGGTGATTTTGGGGGTGGGCGGGACTGAACGGCCATCAAACACTAGCCAACGGGATGGGTCTGGGCTGTCATCACAACTCAGCCGCGATGTCGGGGGTGGGCGAGATCAAACGCCAACACCACCAGCCAATGATTCGCTGCTTCAGAGAGGGGCAGAGCCAGATAAATGTAGCGGCCCGCCCAGACCCATCCCATTGGCTGATGTTTAATAACTGTTCAGTTCTGCCCACCCTCTACATCACCTCTGACTTTTAACAGCCAATGTCTCTCCCTGCATGTTGTGTCATTATCTGACCGTTTCATACACTGAACAGCTCTGGCAATTCTCACTATCTGCTGCCTGTGAAACTGTTATGGCAAAGACTGAACTCAGCCCTGTTACTGGTCTATGCTGATTAAAACCAAAACATTCTAGACATACAGGAATGGGAGCCTTTAGGGTCTGGGGGCTGTCCTGGACCAAGTGCAGGGTGGCCAAGAAAGAGTGATTGCCTATGCCAGCAAAAGCCTACAGCCTACTGAAAAGAACCCCCACAACTACAGTTCTCACCCTGGTCTGGTCTGGGCTATCACTGAAAATGTTGCAGAGTACCTCACTCGGGGCCAACATCAAATTCTTTATGGATGACAACCCGCTGGCCTACCTGAAGACCACAAAATGGGGGCTTTGGAGCAGAGGTGGGCAGCCTGCCTGGCACGATTTTAGTCCTGGGGAAAAAAAAAAGTGTGGGAACTCAAGACTCCCCACCTCAAATATAAAAAAAAGTGTGTGTGTGTGTGTGTGTGTGTGTGTGTGTGTGTGTGTGTGTGTGTGTGTGTGTGTATGTATATATATAATACGTACTCTTTTTTTTTAACAAATAAAGTGGCAGTTTACGAGGACACCTCCAAAATTCACATGCATTAAACAAATAAAATAATTTAACCTATATGCTATACTAACAAAGAACCACAACACTGATAATAGTTCCCCCTTTAACAGGGAATTTCTAAAACATGTTGCAATGACTGGGGACCCCTTCTGCACTATGTCTCTATGCAAGGTCTTTCTGAGGTCTGGGGGCCCCCTCCTGCACTATGTTTGTATGCAGGCTCCAATATGAGGGGCTCCTTCCGTCCCAAGGCGTCCGAACACATGTGTTGGTCTGTGCAGAGGAGTGAGGCCGGGAGTGCAGAGTGTGCCGACCTAGGGCCCCTCTCCTCAGGCTGCCTGTATTTATTGTGCAAAGTGGGGCCCAGGCCCCGGGCCGCTCACTCCTCAGTGCCCATGCAGCCTGGTTAGTGCCCAGCAGTGCAGCCTGACCTGTGCCCAGCAGTGCAGCCTGACCTGTGCCCAGCAGTGCAGCCTGACCTGTGTCCAGCAGTGCAGCCTGACCTGTGTCCAGCAGTGCAGCCTGATCAGTGTCTGGATTTGGGATTTGAATATCCTGACGCGCCTGTGACAAACCCTTGTCCTCAACAGGACGTTAGATGGTTCCTCTTCTACAGGAAAGTCTATCAAATCCCCAGTCTCCGGAATTGCTAACAGCCCAGGGCATGGGCTGGTGGCTCTTGAGCCCAGTGCCAACACTTGGGCAGGTGACTCCATTTAGCTATTGCATCCAGTAAGAGTAAGCGATGTAACGGGTAGAGCTGGTGTGCGAGGTTCGGCAAGAAACGGTGGTAGTAATTTAGGAGGCCAAGGTAGGACCTGAGCTGGGTGACATTCTGGGGAGTAGGGGCATGGGTAAGGGCTTTAACCTTTTCCTCAGTAGTGTGTAATCCATGTCGGTCCACCGTGTGGGCACAAAATTTCAGTTGAGACTTGAGAAATTCGCATTTTGAAAGATTGACACGTAAACCATACTTTTGGAGTCTCTCTAGCACAGCTTCAACATTCTTTGTGTTCTTCATCAGTGGGACCAGTGATGAGCATGTCATCCAGTAGACATTGGGTGAAAGGTATTCCTGCCAGGACCTCATCCATGATCCGCTGCCAGATGCCTGGAGCTGGGGCTATGCCAAAAACCATGCGGTTATACTGGAATAATCCTTTATGAGTGTTAATGGTCAACAGATGGCGTGAATCTGGGTGTACTTGCAGTTGCAGGTAAGCCTGCTTTAAGTCTATTTTTGTAAACTTTTGCCCCCCAGCCAGTGAGCCAAATAAATCTTCAAGTCGAGGCAATGGGTATTGATCCACAAGAAGTTGGTTGTTCAGGGCTACCCTGAAATCGCCACAAATCCTAATGTCTCCATTCTTTTTCTTGACAGGCACAATCGGCGATGCCCATTCACTTCTATCAACTTTCGTTATGATCTTTTCAGCCAATAGGTGGTCCAGTTCTGCTTCCACTTTCTTCCGCAAGGCAAAAGGTACTGATCTTGCCTTACAAAAACGAGGTGTAGCACCAGGCTTCAAAAGGAGGTGGGCCATCTTTCCTTTTATGGTGCCCAAAGAGTCCTCAAAAACCTCTTTAAAAACGTGGACTTCGGGGATTCCACCCAATGGTCTACTTCAGAAAGCAATGTACATTGGGCAATGGCAAAAGGAGGCATGCCCAGGGCTTTGATCCAGTCCCTTCTATACAGCGGAGGACCTCCTTTCCTTACAACATAAAGGCGTAGACTTTGACTGCGGTTGCCTAATGTAACAAGGGGTTTCACATAACCCAAGGGCTGTAGTAGTTCCTTGCTGTAGGTTTGTAATGTGAGCTTTGTAGATTTGAGCGGCAGGGACAGACCCGATGCCTTTAAATCAGTCCATGAAATGACAGACACAGCTGCCCCTGTATCAACATCCATGGAGACAGGACAGCCAATGAGTGTGACATCCACTTTAAATCGCAGGAGTGCTCCCAGCTACTCGAAACAGTCCAACATGCTGGACACAGGTCTCCTCATCAGAGCTGAAACTGGTATTGTCCATATCAACACGGAATGTCTGTTTACGTCTATCTTTTGTGGTAGTGTTCGGGGAGCGAGAGCTGCGGCAAACACACCCAATATGACCAGTCTTTCCACAGCGAAAACAAACGACATCCTTGAACTTGTAAGCAGGTGCACTGTGAGTAGTGTTACCACAACGGTAGCAAGTCGGGGTCCCAGAGACAGAAGAATTAGGGTGGCGAGGTTTAAG
Organism: Rana temporaria; assembly: GCF_905171775.1. Classification (NCBI taxonomy): domain Eukaryota; kingdom Metazoa; phylum Chordata; class Amphibia; order Anura; family Ranidae; genus Rana; species Rana temporaria. The sequence goes on along the minus strand of NC_053492.1, from coordinate 85,831,041 downwards.
CTGAGTGGCAGGGGATGAGCGTCTCAAGGGTTGAGTGATAGCAGTGTGGAATATTTTCTCACCCTGGCTTGTAGGATTTGTAGGTGGTGCCTTCAGTAGGGTGGCGTCCCGTGTTGCCAACTCCATGACAGTAGCAAGGTCAGTGGCTTTCGTCAGAGTCAAGTCGGGTTCTGTGAGTAAACGTTTCTGTATGGCTGGGTCGCAGAGTCCCGTGATGAACATGTCATGGAGAGCCCTCTGCAGGTAGTCTCCAAACTGACAAGTGGCAGCTAGTTTAAGTAAAGCAATGATATATGACTTTATATCCTCCCCGGCCTGCTGCCTCCTATTGTAGAATTTAAACCGCTCTGCGATTTCTAACGGCTTCGGGTTGTAGTGTGTATGTAACGTCTGAATTAACTCAGGCAGGGGCTTAGAGGCCGGCTTGTCTGGAGAAACAAGGTTTATTACTCAGAAACATTATGGCATTCTTACATGGAGGAGTCTTAATCCAAACAGCTTCTGTTCTTATCAGATATAATCCCTTCTCAGCCTCATGTGCCTGCTTCCAGTTCCACACACACACTGTCTGACTTCCTGGTACAGCTCCCCCCCCCCCCCCCCCCCCATCATGCATCAGGAGAAAAAGGGCAAAGGTTACAGTGATCTATCACAAACATTACAAAAACATCCTCTGATGAAAAGTCAAGTAAATCCATACATGCTGTGATCTGTGGCTGGAGAGATGAGCCGACTGCTCCATCTCCCGTACCCTCATCCAGCTGCTGAACAGACGCATTCTTTGGCCCTCATGCTTTGGCCAATCACAGCGTGCTCTAATAAGAGAGCCATAATTGGCCAAAGGCAGGGGCCAATCATGGCTCAGGGGGACTAAGTCCACACCCCACACTATATAAGGCATATACGGCGGCTGTGTGTAGTGTTGTTGGCGCGGCTGTGTGTAGTGTTGTTGGCGTGGACAGAGAGAGATAGCTTGATTTAGATTAAGCAGGCAGTTTATTCAGTTAGTGGCAGTGTATTTGAGAGATTATATATATATATATATATTAGTGCTGTCAAACGATTAAAATTTTTAATCGCGATTAATCGCATTAATGTCATAGTTAACTCACGATTAATCTATCTAATTTATGACGAATTTCCCCACAAATATCGCACAATTCTGCAAGTGATTATAATTTATGATCGCTGTTTTCTAGCTGATCTAAAACCATTTTTGACATAAAGGGACACTTTTGGACAATCTACAGTTTTTCAGGCAGAAAGAATAGTTTTTATTTTATAAAAGTACATGTAGGACACTGGGCAGACCACTAGGGACAAGGGGGGTGTGTATTTTTTACATACAGTACTGTAATCTATAAGATTACAGTATACTGTGTGTATTGTGTTTGTTTACTTTTTTGAATTTGGCGCCGTTCTCCGCTCCCGTGCGTCGTAACGTCGCAGGGAACGGAGATCGGCGGCACACAGGCACTGTGAATCGAGCGAGGAGGACCCGCCGAGTGAGGAGGACCCGCCAAGCGAGGAGGACCCGCTCGATCACACAGCGGGGTGGCATCGCTGGATCCAGGGACAAGGTGAGTAACTTGCCTGTGAATCCAGCGAGAAGGTAAGCCGCGCCGCTGCACACTCTGCACGTCCACCCCGAGCGCTCCTGCGTTAATCGCGCAATAAAAATATTGACGGCGTTAACATGGGTTTGCGTTAACGCCGTTAATATCGCGTTTAACGCACAGCCCTAATATATATATATATATATATATATATATATATATATATATATATATATACATACATATACATATACATACATACATACACACACACACTACAGTGTAGCCATAGTACAGTTTCTAATACAGTGCAGGCGGTGTACACAGTATCTTATACAGTATAGTGTGGTGTTGCAAAACAAAAAATACATCATGTCCGGAAGGCCACCAAGGAGAGGCAGACACTCACAGGCCACTAAAACAGGGCAGGCAGCCTCTGTGTCTACAGTCAACAGTGCTGGTCGTGGACATGGTGCATCCTCTGCAGGTGGCCGTGGGACGCGCTTGTGCTTTTTTTCTGCTGCTGGCCATGTTATTGAGGAAGAACATGCAGAAGAGTTGGTGGAGTGGATAACAAAGCCATCCTCATCCTCTGTCACCTAGGCTCAGATTAGTTTGCCTTCCAATGCAGCTGCCAAAGCGGCCTATTCCACCGACTCCTTGTCCACAGTCTATAGGTGTGCCCATATTGTAAGATCCTGGCAGTGTGACACTGTCCTGTATAGTAACTGCATGCAGAGACAGAGAAGCTGTCAGAATTAATTGGTGATGTCGGGGGTGGGTGGGACCGAGCAGGTATCGAACACCAGCCAATGGGATGGGGTCTGGGCGGGCCGCTACGTGTATGTAGCCCGGCCCCCTTTCTCAAGCTGCTCAATTATTGGCCGATGTTCAATAGCTGCTCGGTCCCGCCCACCCGACATCACTGCTGAATTCTGACAGCTCCTCTCTCTCTCTCTCTCTGCATGCAGTTACAATACAGGACAGTGTCGGACACTGAGCAGATCTTAAAACCCCCAATTTCGGCACAATGTGAAACCCCCCTCTCTGTCAGTGCTTTCAACTAGTGCAACCTGTATATGCCAGTCAGTGCCAATCAGTGCCACCTGTCAGTGCTAGTCCATGCCAGTGTCGCCTGTCAGTTTCAGTGCCAATTAGTGCTTCCAATCAGTGCCACCTGTTGAGTGCCAATGAGTGCCAGCATTGCCTGTAGGTGCCAATTAGTGCTTCCAATCAGTGCCACCTGTCAGTGCCAATCAGTGCTTCCAATCAGTGGTTCCAATGATTGCCACCTGTTGAGTGCCAATAAGTGCCAGCATTGCCTGTAGGTGCCAATTAGTGCTTCCAATCAGTGCAACCTGTCAGTGCCAATGGGTGCCAATCAGTGCTTCCAATCAGTACCTTCTGTCAGTGCCAATCAGTGCCAGTGCTGCCTGTCTGTGCCAATTAGTGCTTCCAATCAGTGCCACCTGTTAGTGCTAAGTGCTTACAATCAGTGCCACCTGTCAGTGCCAATGAGTGAGTGAGTAACTTGTATAGCGCTACAATTGCGAACTGAATCGCCTCAAGGCGCTTGGTATCCATTTTCCTTCTGTTTATCCCTCAGAATAGGTGGGTCTTGAGTTTTTTTCTGAAGGCCAGATGATCAATTTCTGTTCGGATGTTAGTTGGCAATGCGTTCCACAGTCGAGGTCCTTGGACTGCAAATCGACGTTCTCCTTTGGTCTTGTAGCGGGCTTTGGGGATTTGTAGAGATTTTTGGTTAGTTGATCGAAGAACTCGATTGGGGTTTTGGTGTTTTATTTTCTCACTTAAATATTGGGGAGCACTTCCGTGTACACATTTGTGTGTTAGGCATAGGGCCTTAAATGTGACTCAGTCTTTTACAGGCAGCCAATAGAGGGATCTCAGGGATGGGGTGATTGGTTACCAGGGTTTTTTCCCTGTTACCAGTCGTGCTGCCGTGTTCTGGACGACTTGGAGACGGGAAAGCTGGTATTTTGGGAGTCCCAGGTAGAGGGAATTTGCATATTCTAACCTAGAGTTAATAGAGTTAATCTACGTCTCCTTCGTAGGAGACGTAGAAGATGGTGGGATCCACTAACTACTGATCCTATTTGTGCATCCATTGTCATGTCAGAGTCAAAAATGACTCAGAGACTTGACTTTGGTGCTTGGCGTGATGGAGTGCCGCCTGTCAGTGCTTCCAATCAGTGCCACCTGTCAGTGCCAATCAATGCCAGTGCCAATCAGTGCTTCCAATCATTGCCACCTGTTAGTGTCAATCAGTATCACCTGTCAGTGCCAGTGCGTCCAATCAGTGCCACCTGTCAGTGCCCATCAGTGCTTCCAATCAGTGCCACCTGCCAGTGCCAATGAACTAAGACTGGGATGCCATTAAAGGTTATGTGCGTGTAAAGGCAGGCGTCCCAATACTTTTGTCTGTTTGAGCTTTGGGGTGCACATCCTAATGCAATAGGCTGTGCACGCCTATGCCACAATCACTCCATCCATAGCCCCACCATCATGCACTGAGGAGTCCCTAGAATTAAAAGTGCTCATTTTAAAGCCCAATATTCAAGTTATTGTTGGAAAACGTCTTTGAGAACCCGGGTCTTATCCCAGGGAACATGTATCAATGGAAAATAAGTTTTAAAAACTGTTTTTTCTTGAGTAGCGATTTTAATGATGCTTAAAGTGAAAGACCCAGTGCCGATCCTGACCTCCCTGGGGCCCTAAGCAAAATGACATGGCACATTAGAAATGAGAATCGGGGTGGCGCTGACGACAGTGACATGTCACATTAAAGAAAGTTGAGAAGCGGGGGGAGGGGGTGTTCTGCTGTTGGAACTTACTCAGCCAGCGAGTTTAGAAGCGGGGTGAGGGGGCGAAAATGACTTCTCACCAGGCGGGGCCCTCTAGTAATTTGGGGGGCCCTTCGCAGCTTTGAGGGGCCCTAAACGGCTTGCATAGTGAGCCTATAGCGAGGATCGGCCCTGACAAGACCGTTTGGCCCTATATACTTTGAACAGCAGTACACAGGCGGTGCAAACAAGATAAGGACTGTAGGTTTCTTAAGTAGAATCAGAACCATGTCATACTTTGCTCCTGCATATTGCACAATTTCCTAAAGAGACCCTCAACAAACTACATGACACTTGTGCCTGATGAGGCCACTGATGTTCCAGTGGTGGTGGCCCGTGAGACTGTCCATACAGGCTTGGCCCCCCAAAGTGCACGTGCTGTGTGGCAACAATATGTCGATTATTTTAGGGGTTGGGGGGCCATTACAATGCCAGATCTTGGCTCAATAAATTATTTTTTGGGAAAGAAAAATTCTAGAAAAAAAGGGGGGTTGCCATCCGGGGCCCCCTTTGAACAAATTCTGTGAAGAACTCCTGTTTTCTGAAGGCCTCCATTATTTCTGCAAGTCAAAATGTATCAAAAAAAAAACTAATGTCAGTCAAGCCTTAGCTTTCCAAAAATCAAGTTTCGTATTGTCGTACTGCATGATCGTTTTGACGTTTTCTACCGACTGCGAACGATGTTCTCACTCACGCAATATCCCATTATACACTATTAAATAGCTCACGTGCAGTAACAGCTAATGCGTTTATGGGCAATTAAATAGCACACGTCCACTAACACTGAGTACTATGTTTAGGTGTAAACTAAACACTATGCAGGCAATACAACACGTTAGAGCACTGCATCTAGCACAATCTACTGCCTAACAATAGGAATAGCTGATCTAGCTAAGCTATACAGAGTATAAATATATGTACAACGCTAGGACGTATATATATCCTCTACACACTGTAAATTTAACTAAACTGACTAGCCTTCCTGCTCTATCTATCTATCTATCTGGTAGAAAAGACACTGTCTCTATCTATCTCTCTCTCTCTCTCTGACTGTTCTTTTCTTTAACAAAGCTGCAACACACTAAGGCGGCCTTATATAGTGTGGGGCGTGTACTAAACCCCCTGAGCTATAATTGGCCAAAGCCACCCTGGCTTTGGCCAATTGTGGTTCTTCGTTTTTTGTGCGCCTTGTGATTGGCCAAGCATGCAGGGTCATGGTGCATGCTTGGCTAATCATCAGCGCGCAACCCTGCAGTGAATTATGGGCCGACGCGCGTCACTCGAATTTGGCGCGAACGAACCGTTTTGTTCGAAATTCGTCGAACGTACGAACAGACGATGTTCGAGTCGAACACAAAGCTCATCCCTATTCAGGAGGCCTTAAAGAAAGGTTTCTGCAATGCATTTCCAGACCCTGGGAGGTTACAAGTTCCTGGTGCTGGACGACATGTTGCTGAGGCTTCATTCAGTCAGAGGATGAGTGGTGAAGAAGGTGGACGGCTGACCGATGCCTTTAAACAATTTTTCAGTCCTTAGCGCCAAGGTCTGATCGGTTCAAGCAACCATCGCCAGTGTCTGCATTACATGGTGCAGGAATATCTAGGGGCAGGAGCAAACTTGGATACCTTTCCAACAGAGCATCCACTGGGTTACTGGGTCTTGAGGATGGACCACTGGCCAATAAGCAATTAAGCTTCTGGCCTGTCCGGCATCCAGCGTGCTTTCTGAACGCACATTCAGTGCTGCTGGAGGGTTTGTAACGGATCAAAGAGTGCGCCTGTCCAGAGACTCCGTTGATGGGCTCACATTTATAAAAATGAATCAGTCTTGAAACAGCAGCTATCAAGCACCTGATGCTGATGTAACTGATTGAATTTTCTATGGATGTGGGATCCCTTAAAGACTACCTATGCTGACTATCCTATTCCTCCTCAATCTTGATGATGCTAGCTTCCAACAATAGGTTTGGTTTAGGGCACCACCACCACCACCCAATGCCCAATTTTCCTGCCCCTGTTCAACAGGGGCATGTAATTAAAATGTTTCATATATTTCAACGCAGGGCCCATTCCTGCGCCCAACAAGAGTAACTGAGGGCTTACAGTGTTGTGGCACCACCAAAGGCCCAATTTTTCTGCCTCTGTTTAACAGGGGCATGTAATTGAAATTTTTGATATAATATTTCAACGCAGGGCCTGTTCCTGCACCCAAGAGTGAAGCCCTGTACACACGGGCCAGAATCTCGTCAGGGAAAAAAAAGTTGATTTTCCTGACTAGATTCTTGGCAAGAATCTCTTGCCGCCCGAGTGTACAGACACTCCTTTTAAAAGAACTGCGGTTCTTTTGAAAGGCAAGAACGCGGTGATGTCATCGCGTACAACGAGCATGCACTCGCCACATTTGATGCCGTCGCCGCCATCTTGCTGCACCCTACCTATGCCTAGGAAGCCAACGCGCATGTGTCGAAGTCATTTCGAGCATGCGCGGGTTTCCACGGCGACAGGTACTATAAGTATACACACTCTCGGGTTTCTCGGCAGGAAAACACTGACGAGAAAATAGCGAGCAGGTTTTCGATTTTTCTCGTCGAGATTTTGGGCAACGCTCGGTTGCTGAAAGCCTCATACACACGCTCGGTATACTCGGCAAGAAAGCTCTGCCAGCAGTTTTCTTGCTGGTTCTTGTTTAACAGGGGCATGTAAATACAATTTTTAATCAAATATTTCACAGCAGGGCCTGTTCTTGCGCCCAACAAGAGAATTTGGGAGGGGTTACAGTGGTCTGGCACCACACGCCATTTTTTTTGCTATTTTCATCTATTTTTCCGGGATCCGACAATACATTACAGCCACAAGCAGTTTTAATGAATGAATGAAAAACTTATATAGCGCAGCACATGCAAACTAAATCGCCTCTGGGCGCTTGTTGTTCCTGTCTCCTTTGATATCAAAAGAGATAAGTTTTGATCTTTCTCCTGAATGCTAAATGGTTTTCCTCAAACCGAATGCTGGTTGGTAAAGCATTCCATAGTCTAGGACCCTGGACAGCGAATCTTCTTTCTCCTTTGGACTTGTAATTGGCTTTCGGTATCTGAAGCAGATTTTGGTTGGTGGATCGCAGAACGCGATTGGAGTTGTGGGCTTTTATTTTTTCGCACAGATAATGGGGAGCGTTCCCATGGATACATCTATGCGTTAGGCAGAGTGCTTTAAAAGCAATTCTGTCTTTTACTGGCAACCAGTGAAGGGATCTCAGTTTTACATAACTTTTTTTTCATTTAGAAATGTAATTTTGCTGTGGCACTGTTATAAACATGGAAAAGATGCGCTACTTTATAGGCATACTAAGGACACCCCAGGCACAATATTTAAAGGAATATTTAATTTTTATTGTTGCACTTTAAGAATTATTAAAATCACTGCTCCCGAAAAAAAAAAAAAAAAAAAAAACGGGAGTTAGGCTTACCGGTAACTCTGTTTCTAGGAGTCTTCCAGGACAGCCTCTTGAGACCTTGGGCTCCTCCCTCCGGGACAGGAAACACGTACACCCTTTTCTTTACAAGGCAGTCCTCCAGGTCTCCTCCTCAGTTTGCCCGAGAAATACCTGAAGATCCAGAAAGACACAATCTACTAACACGTCGTTAGATCATTACCACAATACCAGTTCCTAAATTGACACCGGGTGGGAAAAACTCCGGCTGTCCTGGAAGACTCCTAGAAACAGAGTTACCGGTAAGCCTAACTCCGGTTTTTCTCTAGTCGTCTTCCAGGACAGCCTCTTGAGATGACAAGCAAGAAACTTACTCGTTTTTAGGGCGGGACCACTGTCTGGAGGACACTCCGTCCGAAGGCCTGATCTTTGTCTGACAGCAGGTCCAACCGATAATGTCATGCAAAAGGTTGAGTAAGATGTCCAGGCTGCCGCCTTACAGATCTCTTCCGGGGAAGCTCCGGCTCTCTCTGCCCAGGAAACTGCAACTGCCCGGGTAGAATGGGCTTTGACTGTAGGTGGTTCCTTACCCCCTAACTGATAAGCCTCAGTAATCAACATCCTAAGCCACCTGGCGACGGAAGATTTTGATGTCCCGTAGCCTTTACGGGCACCCGAAAAATTAACAAAAAGGGAATCACTAAGCCTAAACTCCTTTGTGATTTCTAAATAAAATAAAAGATTTCTTTTAACATCCAATAAGGACAACAATTCCCCCTCATCATCATCTGAAGAGGAATAAAGAGTTGGCAGGATAATATCCTGAGTTCTGTGAAAGGTCGATGCCACTTTAGGCAAGAAACTAGGATCCGTCCTAAGAATGACCCTGTCATTCAAAATTTTTAGGAAGGGCTCTCTAATAGAAAGGGCCTGTAGGTCACTAACTCTCCTGGCTGAGGTTATAGCAACTAGAAACGCTGTTTTTAACGTGACATGCTTTAATGAAGATTCCTCCAGTGGCTCAAACGGTTTGTTGGTAAGAGCTTTCAGTACCAGTGAAAGATCCCAAGTGGGGCAGGCTCTGACCCTAACAGGCTTGGACCTTGATAAGCTTTTGAAAAAAAAATTAACGAAACGATCTTGCTGAAGAGGAGTCTCCAAAAAAATACTTAAGGCAGCCGCCTGTACTTAAAGGGTGCTGATGGATAAGCCTAGCTCCACCCCTGCCTGCAAAAATTCCAGTACTGCTGGGATGTTAGGCCCGGCCAACCCCTGCTCTATCTTCCAGGAATTGAATTTCTTCCAGATCTTGGAGTAGATTGCCCTTGTTACTAGGGTTGTCCCGATACCACTTTTTTGAGACCGAGTACAAGTACCGATACTTTTTTTCAAGTACTCGCTGATACCGAATACCGATACTTTTTTTAATGTCATGTGACAGTGGCAGTATTTTTTTTTTTATTTTACTTTTTTTTTTTTTACAGTGATTTATTTTTATTTTTATTTTTTAGGGGGGGGGGTGAATTGTCAGTGTGTTTTTTTTTATTTATTTTTTAATATTTATTGCAATTTTTTTTTTTTTTTTTAATCAGCCCTGTTGGGGGGCTTTGGTGAGATATCAGGGGTCTTAACAGACCTCTGGCATCTCCCCTTTAAGACAGAGAAAAGGACTAGGGAAACAGATTCCCCAGTCCCTTTCTCAGCAGCCTCAGCTGAAATGAATGGAGGGAAGCTCCTCCATTCATAAACTGAAGCATCGTAAACACAGGAGGTTACGATGCTCAGTTATATGAATGAACAGAGTCGGTGATCACCGACTCTGTTCATTCGGAAAAAGTAGGAGCCGGGCTTAGCGGCTTCTACCTCCGCTCTCCCCCCTGACAGATTGAGGGGGGAGAGCGGCACGGACGGGGGGGGGGAATGCAGAGAGAACGGCACGGACTGAGAGAGATCTGGACGGGGGGGGGGGGGGAGTACTGCACGGATGGAGAGAGATCTGGGGGGGGGGAAGAACTGCACGGATGGAGAGAGATCTGGGGGGGGGGGGAGAACTGCACGGATGGAGAGAGATCTGGGGGGGGGGAACAACTGCACGGATGGAGAGAGATCTGGACGGGGGGGGAGGGGAGGAAAGAACTGCACGGATGGAGAGAGATCTGGGGGGGGGGGAGAACTGCACGGATGGAGAGAGATCTGGGGGGGGGGAGAACTGCACGGATGGAGAGAGATCTGGACGGGGGGGGAGGAAAGAACTGCACGGAGAGAGATCTGGATGGGGGGGGGGGAAAGAACTGCACAGAGAGAGATCTGGATGGGGGGAGGGAAAGAACTGCACGGATGGACGGAGAGAGATCTGGAGGGGGGGGGGAAGAACTGCACGGAGAGAGATCTGGACGGGGGGAAAGAACTGCACGGAGAGAGATCTGGATGGGGGGAGGAAAAAACTGCACGGACGGACGGAGAGAGATCTGGACGGGGGGGGGGGGAGAACTGCACGGATGGACGGACGGGGGAAGGGGAGGAGAGAGAACGTCACGGACAGGGGAAGACAACAGTGACCATGGGGGAGAGAAGATTTGCAACTCCCCTGCCTGCCCAAGTATCGGGTGAAGCATCGGGAACATTTCCCCGAGTACAAGTACTCGGGGAAATGCTCGGTATCGGTCCCGATACCGATACTAGTATCGGTATCGGGACATCCCTACTTGTTACCGGTTTACGACATTCCAGGAGGGTTTTAACCACCCTATCTGAAAAACCATGGGCCTTCAAAAGTTGCTCTTCAGAAACCAAGCGGTCTGTTTCAGACTCTTTATCTGAGGATGAAGGACTGGACCTATGGATAATAGGTCCTCTCTTTCTGGAAGCGTCCAAGGTGGATACAGGGCCAGTCTTTTCAGGCTGGCGAACCAAGGCTGCTTGGGCCAAAACGGCGTGACCATAATCAGGTCCGCAGGTTCCCTGAGAAACTTCCGAATCACCTTGGGGATTAACCTCACTGGGGGGGGGAAGGCATAGGCCAGGCTGAAATGCCAGGGATGGGCGAAGGCATCTATTCCCTTCGCTCTGTCCTGTGGGTGAATAGAGAAGAACACTAGAGTCTTCCTGTTCCCTTCTGCCGCAAATGGGTCCACCTCTGGTAGTCCCCAGAGAGACACTATTTGTTTGAATACTTCCCTGTCCAGAGACCACTCGTCTTGATTTATGGGTTGTCTGCTGAGAAAATCGGCCAGGGTATTTAGAGAACCCTTCAAGTGGACTGCCGAAAGGCACACTAGATTCTTCTCTGCCCAACTTAGAATTTGTGCAGCCGTTGCCTGAAGGGCTGGACTCCTTGTGCCCCCTTGCTTGTTTATGTAGGCGACCGTGGCAGCATTGTCTGTTCTCACTTGTAGGTGCTGTCCTACTAAACGGGACTTAAAGACCTGTATGGCCCTTAGAACGGCCAACAGCTCCTTTTGGTTTGACGACCGTAGGACTTCTGAGGAAGACCATCGTCCCTGGGTCCAATCTTCTTCCAAGTGGGCTCCCCAGCCCCTTCTGCTGGCGTCGGTGGTCAGCACCAAGGCTGCTGGAGGATCCCAGGAAAGACCTCTCTCTAGGTTCCCTCTGGACCGCCACCACCACAGATCTCTCTTGATGCTGTCTGGAATAGGCATTGAAAGGTCCAATCCCTCCCTCCTGCCATTCCAATGCTTGAGCATTAAGGGGCGTAGATGGGACCCGGCCCAGGGCACCGCCGGGAAACAAGCCGACATAAGGCCCAAAACTCTCATCACTTCTCTGATGTTGGTCCCCAGATTTGTCTGCAGCTGCGCAAATGCCCGCTCTAGCTTGAGAATCTTCTCCTGAGGAAGGAAAAGACCTGAGCGTCACTGGGATTTGGGGGTAGCCTGAGGAGGGTTAAACAAGATTCCTCCTCTACCTCGTCCCTTCTGGCCTGACCAGTGTTTTTTTAGGACAGGTATCGCTATCTTTCTGGTTCTGCTTGAACCCTCGAAAAAACCTTCTGTTCCCGTCTTTTTTCTTCCTTTCGGGAAAGGCTTTTTTCTTGTCCTGCGTTCTTTCCAACGCTTCTTGGAGGCCAGGCCCAAACAAATGGTCCCCCGAAAACGGCAAGCCGCAGAGTTTTAGCTTAGATGCGGCGTCCCCGGTCCAGGTCTTCAACCAGACCGACCTTCTGGCTGCGTTAACTAACGCCGCTGATCTAGCTGCCAGCTTCACAGATTCTGAGGAAGCATCTGCTAGAAAGCCGACTGCCTTCATGAGCAATGGAAATTATTTTAAAATCTGTTGCCTGGAAGTACCGGCTGTGATGTGAGCTTGGAGCTGGTTGAGCCAGCATTCCAAATTTCTGGCTACACATGTAGCCGCCAGCACTGGTTTCAGCGCTATAGTGGAGGCATCCCATGCTCTCTTGAGTAGGATTTCACCCCTTTTATCCATGGGGTCCTTAAGAGACCCTAGGTCATCGAAAGCCAGGTCAGTTCTTTTAGAAACCCTGACCAAGGGCGCATCAAGTTTCGGGACCTTGTTCCAGGGCTGTGATGCGTCATCCTCAAAAAGGAAATCTCGGTTTTAAAATTTCCTGCAAAAAAAGGCCTTTTTTCTGGCTGCTCACACTCCAGCAAGATTGCTTCTATAAGCGACTTGTGAACAGGAAAGACCCTGGTCTTTTGAGCACCGCACCCCTGGTATAACTGGTCGTGCTTAGATAACTGGACAGGTTCCTCTCGGATCTCTAAGGTTTCATCGTGTAGACCCGCCTGCCTCCTCCTTCTCTTGCTCAGACACCCCAGCCGTGGCTGCCAAGGATGGCGCACTAGAGGCCCTGTAAATGGGGGACGGCATTTGCACCCTGTCCATCATTCCCCTGAAGGACCTAAAGGTGGATGCTAGTTCATCCTTGACGGATGCTAAAACCTTGTGACATTCTGCCGAAGAGTCATCCTTAACCAAACTGGCGATGCACTCTGCACATAGAGGCTTTTTCCAGTTAGATCCTAATTTCTCCCCACATACAGCGCACTTTCTCTTAGGGGCTTCGACCGGTGTCTTGTCCTGAGCTTTGACCTGAAAGTAAACAAACAGCCAGGACAACAGTCCATCAGAAAATGTCCCCCTGACCATACACCACTGTGTTCATGTCAGCCAAAAGTGCGGGGAGTCCCTCCACCAAAAGGTTCCCCACCCAGGGAGGGAGAAAAATAATGGTCCTGAGAGTCTCAGACCTGGTCCCCCAGAGTAAGGAATGAACAGCCTCGCCACCTTACCTGGGAAATGCCGGAGGCGGTGGACCCGGAGTCTGTAGCCGCCCTCGCTTCCTCAATCAGTCCTGGTGTCCTGTGCAGCCCAGCTGCGTCTGTAACACACCACTCCGGGTGCCTACGTTCCCCTGCTGCGCCTGTGTCGGACGGGACCATATCCGGCGATGCCCCTTGATGATGCCGTTCCCTCTGACGCACTTCCGCCTCGTGGAACGCATCCACCCCGCCCCTCAGCGCCGCTCCGGAAGGAGGAAGTCTGCAGTGCAGAGCGGCATGGCTAAGCCAGCGTCACTCGCCACCGCCATCGCTGCTGTACCCTCGGCTGGAAATACCAACGCCGACCGTGGTCTCAGGTACTGGGGATAGGGGGGGTGCCAGTCAGCAAGGGTTCCCGCTCTCCCCGAGCGTTAAGGACAGCAGTGGGAATCGGTGACCTCCTCTTCCGACTAGGAACAGAGGGGTACCAAGGCAGAGAGGGAAGTCCAGCAGAATCTTAGTCCCTGACGTGCTCCTTCCCTTCTGGCAGGAAACACAATAACTGAGGAGACCTGGAGGACTGCCTTTTAAAGAAAAGGGTGTACGTGTTTCCTGTCCCGGAGGGAGGAGCCCAAGGTCTCAAGAGGCTGTCCTGGAAGACGACTAGAGAAAAAGAATGGGAAAGTGTCAAGAGGAACTCATCCACGGAAACCCTCCACGGTGTTGTGAGTTTTTGGTGCTATAGGTGACAGCTGTTGCCACTTGGGTACAGAACATTGGGTGTAGACCCAAGGCCCTTGTTCTGCATTGCTGGCTACCTGGTTGTTTTGTTTTCGGAGTCTGTTGATCTTATTCCTACTGTCCTAATGTGATCTGTGCCCTAACTCTCTCTTTCTGTATTTTATTGTTGTGAGCAATAAACTCACTTTTTTTCATTCAAAAAGTGACTAGCGTCCATCTTTTCTGCAACTGTCCACACCCATTATGCCGAAAAACCAGAAGCCTGAGGTGAAATGTCAGCCATCCCTGATGTTGGGGGTCAGGGGGGCGCTTACACTTGTAAAAGCGTACCTTTTTTCTGACTATGCACATTTTCGTCTTAAGCCTTGAGATTAAGTTGAAGGAGCCATGGATTCCATCATTTACATAGTACATGAGTGTTTTTTTGGACACATCTTTATCTAAGAAGAAAAAAATTAACCTGTTAACAAGAGCATGGGTGACGGCAAGTAAGACTTAAAGCATGCTCAGGATGACACCAGCAAGTTGTTTCCATGTGCACTACATACCATCAGAGCCCATCTGTTCAGTCAGCATGACTTTCTTAGCGATAATATTGACAGCCAAGTGTAAATGCAGATGCCACATAGTATCTCCCAGGCTCTGCAATAATTAGCACACCCGAGCTAGCAGGGAAATATTTATCCAATGCTGGATTTATCACTGAAGTCACCTAAAGAGAATTAAATAAAATGAGTACTGCGTTTATACATCCCCTGCATTAAGGTAAAAAAAAGTACCACCCATCCCGTCCCCCATTTTCCTATATACTTTCATATCCCGATCTAGCACTGTGCATGTCTTCAGCAGCAGACAAATCCTGTAAAGAGGGAGTGGGGGGGGGGGGGCGGGGCAAGCCCTGCTGTGCGTGTCTATGGATGCACACAGCCAGGCTTGGAAATGAGCCTGCAGGTGTGCCCCTATAGCAAACGGCTTGCTTTGGGGCATACACAGAAGAGGAGGGTAGTTCGAAAGCACCAGCAGGGGACCCCATAAGACGAAGTTAAAAGGACGTTGTGCAATGCAATTGCACAGAGCAGGTAAGCATAACTTGTTTGTTATTTTGATTAAACAAATGTATCCTTTATAGCCGCTTTAAAGGGGTTGTAAAGGTTAATTTTTTATTTTCTAAATAGGTTCCTTTAAGCTAGTGCATTGTTGGTTCACTTACATTTTCCTTCGATTTCCCTTCTAAATGTTTTTTTCTTTGTTTTCTTTGTCTAAAATTTCTCACTTTCTGTTTCTCCTCAGTAAGCTGTTCAGTAAGCGGTTCTGGCTGACTAACCACCGCTCAGCTGATGGTGGCAAGCTTACCGAGGAGAAAAAGGAAGTGAGAAATTCAGACAAAGAAAAAAAAAATTTAGAAGGGAAATCAAAAGGAAAAGGTAAGTGAACCAACAATGCACTAGCTTAAAGTAACCCATTTAGAAAATAAAAAACAAACCTTTACAACCCCTTTAAGTTGCTTATGAGACAATTGAACGTAAATATAACCATACTAATGTAGAAGCATTTTCTTCAACGCGATAAACACTACTCAATGCAAAATGGAGAAACCCCTCTAACTGACTCATTCCAAAAGCCATTTAGTTTACACAAGGATTTGCACAAGGATTTGCTACATATATTTGAAATTAGACACACTGGGAAAGTTGATGTCCTCATCCTGCTGGCAGGAGAAGGAGCACTCTAGGTAGACTAGAGGAATAGAGGAATAGGCATAAGATGGTGCCATACAGATAAAAAGAGCAACCATTGTGCATACATAAATGGCTTAATTGTCATATTCCATATTCTAAAAGGTTGAAACTTTAAGGTCCATCAAGACAAAATATTCTGTGTTCATTACAAACCTAAGCTAAGCAGGGAGGTAGGAAGCAGTCTACTTTATGGCACAAAAAAAATCTCACTCCAGCTCACTTTCCTAATATTTGAGTGCATTATATTTCCATTTAGGGATGAGCCAAACACCCCCTGGTTCGGTTCGCACCAGAACATGCGAACAGGCAAAAAATGTGTTCGAACATGCGAACACCATCCACACAAGTCTATGGGACACGAAACATGAAAAATCAAAAAAGTGTTAAATTTGTCAAGGTTAATATGCAAGTTATTGTCATAAAAAGTGTTTGGGGACCCAGGTCCTGCCCCAGGGGACATGCATCAATGCAAAAAAAAGTTTTTAAAAACGCCCGTTTTTTCGGGAGCAGTGATTTTAATGCTTCTTAAAGTGAAACAATCTGGTCTGGTATGAATATTTGCCCAATGACGTGGACGGGTGCCCCCCGCCCCCTCTTACGCGTTATGGGGGTTTCGTTCCCCGGCTTTCTCCAATAAATATTCATACCAGACCCAAAAGGTTCCTGGTAATGGACTGGGGGGGGGGGGACCCCTGATGTTGTTTTTCAATGACTTTGATCTGTATTGCCGGGACCCGACAATTCATGAATAGCCGCGAGTAGTTTTAAATTACTTTTTTCCTTTAGAAATTACATTTTGTGCAGGGACAGTTCTAAACACAAGAAACATGCGCTACTTTACAGGCATACTATAGACAGCCCCCAGGTACGAAATTTAAAAGGAATATTTCACTTTTATTGTTTCACTTTAAGCATTATTAAAATCACTGTTCCCGAAAAAACTGCAGTTTTTAAAACATTTATTTGCATTGATACATGTCCCCTGGGGCAGGACCCAGGTCCCCAAACACTTTATGACAATAACTTGCATATTTACCTTTAAAATTAACACTTTTGATTTCTCCCATAGATTTTTAAACGGGTGTTCCGTGGCTTTTCGAATTTGCCACAAACAACCCAAATTGGCGAACAGCCAATGTTCGAGAACATAAAGCTCATCCCTATTTCCAATTACACCAAATTTATGACCTTAATCCCAAGTCACAAACATAAAAGATTAAATCCTGTGGTTTAGCAGTTTGCGTGCCTACATTTTTCCCAATGTGCTTATGTTTTGAGTTTAACATAGACACACCATTAGACCCCTTTCACACTGGGGTGTTTTTCAGGCACTTTTGGGCTAAAAATAGCGCCTGTAAAGTGCCTGAAAAACGGCTCCCTTGCTGTCTCAGTGTGAAAGCCCGATTACTTTCACACTGAGGCGATGCGTCGGCAGGACTTTAAAAAAACTCCTGCAAGCAGCATCTTTGGATCGGTGAAGGAGCGGTGTATACACCCTTCCTCTACTGCTCCTGCCCATTGAAATGAATGGGCAGCGCGGCGGAACCACAAGCAAAGTGCAGCTCTGCGGCGCTTTGCAGGTGGTTTTTAACCCTTTTTTGCCCGCTAGCGGGTGAATACCTCCACAAAAACAACAATAAAGCACCGCCAAAAATTGCGTTGCTCTACTGCCGACGCTGCCCCCGCCCCAGTGTAAAAACAGCCTAAATGTTACTAAAATCATACTCCCCACGGATTCAGGTAAATGGCTACACAGTTCTCACTTTTGCACTTATGAGGTTAGGTATTAGCACAGACCACAAAATGACAACATACAGTATATGGAACAAAAGAAGAAGATCTAGACTTTAGATACTTTAGCAAACCCTGCAATCTGTTAGAAATTTCTAAGTTCCAAACATTTACGGTTCTTAGCAATTTAGCTGTCATTAATAATAATAATAATAATAATAATAATAATAATAATAATAATATCAGTCCATGTTGCCCCTAGCTAAGAATCACAATAAAGAGCATTTTTACCTCTTCAAACTTAACCATGAAATTATTGGATCCAGGAAAGCCGCCGCCAATGTCAAGTAAGTGAATGTTGAAGCCAAGTTCATCTCCCATATCAAAGACACAGCGAGCATCAGATATAGCTTGAACAAAGGCTTGTGGATCTCTGCTGCCACTGCCAACATGGAAGCTAAATAAAGAAAAGGGATATCATAAGATACAAGGTGTTGCTAAATAGTGGAGACCGGAGAAAAGACTGGACAGCCGCACTTCCACAAAATTCTTAAAAAGTTGCTTTTAATGGTAAAAAATTTAAACAGCACTACAAGTCACAGCAGACAGTGGGGTGCTAAAATGGTGGACCCTTAAACAAAGCTTTTTTTTTTTTTTTTTTTTTTTTTTTTTACAAAAGAAGGATTGAGTGACAGTACTATCAGGACCGCTGCTGTACCACTTAGCAGCCTCAGTGGACTCCTCTCCTGTGTATCATTGCCTGCCTGCCGCCACCGCTACTGCTGTTAAACTTGCAGCAGGGAAGAGGGGGGAATACAGAAGGTCTACACGTGGAGTGGGAGCTGCCCAACCTTTCAAATTTCAAGTGGGTGAAGGGTTGCTAGGAAGATAGATGCTCCTAGCAACCAATCACTAGCTTGTTAGCAAGAAGAGTTGATCAGCTTCCACCCTCAGTGCAGACCTTCAGTATTTTGTATCATCTGCCCTGCTGCAAGTTTAATAGCAGTGGCGGCGACAGCAGGTAGACAAGACAAGTACATACAGAAGAGGAGTCCACCCTGCTGTGCCTCCACCCTGTGCCCTGTTTTGTTTAAGGTAGTACTGTGAAGGGAACGGGCTGTAACTGCACTCGGAACTGTGATTTAATACGGGGTTGTGATAGTAAGGGGGATGTGTTTGGGGGAGTCTGATGTGAGAGGGGGGGGGGATCTGTGATACAGGGAGGGGAGTTGTGATGGCAAGAGGGATTGTGATGTGAGGCAGTGATGTAAAAGGGGGGCTGTTAAGTGAGGAGGGGGGTCTGTGATGTGAAAGAGGGGGCTGAGGGCACCAATGTAAAAGGGGATGTGATGTAAAGGAGGGCATGACGGGGATCTGCTGTGATGTAAGGGGGGTAAGTGGTTGCAAGTGGGGGCTGTGATGTGAGCGGGGGGGGGGGGGGGTCTGTCATGTAATTGAAGAAAGGGACTGTGATGTGAAGGATCTGAGTTACAGAACAAAAATGGGATTCGGACACCTGCAGGAAGAAAATAATACTGACCGGACCACTGTGAATTTTAATTCAACACCCCTGTCATAAGACTTTGAATGAATGAATGAATGAAATGAATGAAAAAACGTATATAGCGCGGCACATGCGAACTGAATCGCTTCTGGGCGTAATACTCCAGACCCATCTTAAACAAAGATTCGGCAAAAATGCCAAATTTTATGTGGAAAAAATCAGCTATTGAACAGATTGTAATCCAGACTACATGTAAATTATTACGCACCATCACTCCTGAGAGCTTTCAACTATTACACCATGGGCAAATACATATATTTATTCCTTCCTTCTCCATAAAATGTCCTAAAGTATTATCAGACCTTAACATTTTATAATAACAGTTTAAGTTTTTTATCTGTGTGTGGTTAAATTAAAGAGGGACTCAAACATCTATACCTTACGCCAATGACATCAATGTTCAATTCTTTAGCACGCTCCAGAAGCAACCTGCTTGTTTTAAGTGTGGCACCAAACTTCACACTAAGCTGACATACAGCCTTGGAGTCATCTGTGGCTATTCGCAAAACAAGCCTGAAAAAAAAAAAAAAAAAGAAGCAGATACTTCCATTATAGCCAAAGAAAAACTGTTAAACATCTCACTTTTGATCCAAATAAAATAAAATTGACTTGTTATGGTACAATATAAAGTCTTCAGGAATTTAGTAGTATTTCTCCAGCCATTTGCCAACATAACAGCTCTAGCATACCACAGGAGATCAGGCCTGTGCCAAATAAGTGTATACACTCCCAAAGCAACTGTAGCTTCCTCTACTAGGCTGCTAGAGGCAGTTTTTTTGCAGCCAGTGCAGGTAAATTTAGGCAGGCCTGTTTGTTTTTGATATGGGCGCTGGGAGTGGTTTGAGAGCAGCAGCAGCAGTTGACTGACATATGACTTCACCTCTCTGGCACCCATACTTGCCAATAGTCCAGATTTTCCCAGGACAATCGCGATAATTGGACCCTAGTCCCGAATGGAGCTTGTCCCAATAGAAATCCCTGGATTTTGCTTTTGTACCGGCAATCAGGACTGTTTTTTGGCACAGTAGCAGGCTCCAAAAACATGACCACGACTCAGATCCTAGCAGGTCTCTTTCCCTGTGTGTTCAGTGGAGAGGGAAGGGGCGGGGCCTCCAATCTGTGCAGCCAATTAGCTTCTCTATTCAGTGTACAAGTAGACAATTGACTTGTATATTGATGCCGATTAGCTACACAGATCGGAAGCCCCTCTGCTATGACTAGAAATGGAGGGGCGTCGCTGGGCACATGTAAGGAGGGGCTCCGCTGGGCACACCTGATGTAAGGAGTGGAGGGACTCTGCTGAGAACATGTAAGGAGGGACTCCGCTGGGCACATGCAAGGAGGGACTCTGCCTAGCTGTCCCTGCCCACACAGCTGGTGTAGTGGTCCGAGGATTTGAAATCCCCCTCTTCCCCTCCTTTCTGTAGGGCTTCTGGGAAAGACCAGAGCGACTCCAATTGGTGAAATCGTAAACGTTCCAGCACTGACCAATTAGAATCACTCTGATCTATCCTGGAATCCCTAGGGGGAGGGAGAGTGGGGAATTTCATATCCCCAAACAATTACAACGGCTTTGTGGGCACTGACAGATAATCACCCACAAAAGGTAAGTACAGGGACTGGGGGGTGTGGAGAATGTAAGGTGTTAGTTCACATTTTCATTCAATTTTTCTGTTAAAAGGGAAACTTAAAGGGGTTGTAAAGGTAAAAAATGTTTTCCCTAAATAGCTTCCTTTACCTTAGTGCAGTCCTCCTTCACTGACCTCACCCTTTGATTTTGCTTTTAAATGTCCTTATTTCTTCTGAGAAATCCTCACTTCCTGTTCTTCTGTCTGTAACTACACACCATAATACAAGGCTTTCTCTCTGGTGTGGAGAAAGCCTCTTGAGGGGGCGAGCAGAAGTTTATATCATTTAGTTCCTTACTTGGCATTGGGGTGATTCTTGGCCACTTTCATTAGTTCCCCTTCGCTATCAAATGTCATCTTCTTAACACCACAGCTTGCTGCGTATTTTATCTCTGAAATTTGTTTACATGGGTTGGCATAAATGATTCTCTCTGGTTGGACACCAATGTTCTGGATAAGTTGAATTTCAGCCTGAGGAAAAATGGAAACATTAGAACACATATGGCATTTATAAAAGAAAACTGTAGATAGATTTTTCTCTTGGCTCGTGTTCTATTACACACCTTGCTGGCACAATCAAATCCTGCCCCCAAATTGGCTATTGTCTTCACAATGGCTTTGCCGTCGTTACATTTAACGGCATAAAATGGAGTTACACGTGGAAGTGCTTTAAGCCACCGGATACGTTTCTTTACAATGTCACCAAGATCAGCTACATAAAAAGCCTCCTTGTCATCCTGGAAAAATGCAAGAAATTTACTAAGGTTAGACATTTCAACAGTCATTACATCTGCAACCAAGCCTCTATAAAACATTACTTGAGATACTTACAGACAAGGAAACTTCATTGATTTTCTGTTCCAGGATGTCCCGGGCAGTGAATCCTTCCTTAAGGAAGCTAAAGTCAAAGCTATTCATTCTATCAGAGTCACAAGCCCAATTAATGAAGAATGCCACAAACTGTAAAAGAGAAGACAGGCATGGAAGAGATGGTGTTTCATGCAAAGAGGGCCTCAGCTTTGCTCCCAAGGTGGTTGTTTGATGATAACGAAGCCCCTCAGATAGCACAAGATGTACTTCCAACAAAATATCTATTGTTCTTTGTTGTTGGGCTGATGGTGTTCTGCATAATAAAGCCACCAAAATGCAATTAATTCAATCAACATAGCAAGAACCAGCATGTCATAATATGCAGCAGAAACCAAATATATTTCAACCAGCCAACAATATATCTTACTGTATATTACCAATCCTAGGAAGTGAACACTTCTTAACCACTTGACCACTGGGCACGTAAACCCACTTAATAACCAGACCAATTTTCAGCTTTCGGTGCTCTCACAATTTGAATGACAATTACTTAGTCATACAACATTGTACCCAAATTAAATTTTCGTCCTTTTTTTCCACACAAATAGTTTGGTGGTATTTAATCACCGTTGGGTTATTTTTTGCGCTATAAGAGAAAAAAGACTGAAAATTCTGTAAAAAAAAATGAATTTTTCTTTGTTTCTGTTATATAAAATTTAGCAAATTTAGTATTTTTTCTTCATTCTTTTGCATAAATGTGAAAGATGAAGTTACGCCGAGTAAATAGATACCCAACATGTCACCCTTCAAAATTGCACACGCTCGTGGAATGGCGCCAAACTTCGCTACTTAAAAATCCCCATAGGCGACGTTGCAGGGTATTTTGGGGTATTGCAGAGTATGGGGGGTATTGCAGAGTATGGGGGGTATTGCAGAGTATTGGTGTTATTGCAGAGTATTGCACAGGGAGGGATGGATGGCTGGATCTGTGACTGCATTTGTCACAGATCCAGCCCACAGCAGCTGCTGCTGCATCCGCTCTCTCCTCTCTCACACTGTACCGTTCGGTACAGAGAGGGGAGGGAGGAACCGGCGTCATCACATGACGCCGGTTTGTTTACAAGTGATCGCTCCGTCATTGGACGGAGCGATCACGTGGTAAACCGCCGCTATCAGCGGCGATTTACCGTGATCCATGATCCACGGACATTCCCATGTGCGCGCCCCAGAGGGCGCGCGGGAGCGCGATTCTGGGAGGACTCCCAGAGTTAAGCAACCGCCTTGTAGACGTATTTCCTCTATAGGGCGGTTGTTAACTGGTTAATATCTCCCTCTTTCTGCGATTGCTCTCTACAGGTGTCTGGCCTCCAGGTCTTTAAACAAGTTACTTCGATTCACCATCATGAGGAATGTATAATTGGTCCAGAGCCCAATGGTATCTTTCTCACAAAAGTGATTGGATGCAACGGAAACTTCTCTGATGTTCCAACATGGGTGTACACCGGAATGCTGTCTGTCGGGATACTGGGTGTTGATATCCTGTAAAACAAGCATAACCAGATATGTATGTATCTGCACAGAAATGACCAGACTAATCACTGAAAAAAGCAAAAAGTGGTTTATTACCCACTTAAGGACTAGAAGGATTTGCCCCTAGACTGCATTCACACCTGAGCGTAGCGTTTTCAGCGATTTTTGCAGCGTTTTTTTACCGCGTTTTGTCACGATTTTTGCAGCGTTTTTTACCACGATTTTGGACAGGTCTGAGGTTGCATTCACACCAGTGTTGCCAACCTACCAGATTGAAATTTACTGGCACGACACCCGAAATGTACTGGTGCAGCCACGTTTTTACTGGCATTTCACAAAAGTTACTAAATTAAATTTTTAGGTGCAAATTTCAGTATTTAGGCTACAAACAAGAACGTTAGGCAAATAGCAATGTGATTTAAGGTAGATATTAAGGTAAAAAAAAAATATTTTTGTTATTTTCGATATAAGGGTAAATTATTTAGTCATATGACCCCCTGCCTCCATCCCCCTTTGCCACCAACACCCCCTGCCTTCAACCCCCTCTGCGGTGCCACAATCTCCCTTTGCCTCCAATCTCCCCCAGGCCCCCTGCCTCCAATCACCCCCTGCCTCCACCCCCCTCTGCAGTGCCACCAACAACCCCTGTCTCCATCCCCCACCCTCTGGGATGCCACCATCCCCTTCTGCGGTGCCACCAACACCCCCTGCCTCCAATCACTCCCTGCCACCAACACCACCTGCCTCCAATTTCCCCCTGCCTCCATCCCCCTCTGCGATGCCACCGCAGCCACCATCACCCCCTGCCTCCAATCTCCATACGCAGTTCCAAGCCAAACCGATCTCGGCTATTTTTACTGGCACATTCCCGCAACCACGGACATTAACGAACAGGGGAAAAAAGTGCCAGTTTTTACGAACTGTGCGTATAAATACTGACGGTTAGCAACACTGATTCACACCTGAGCATAGCGTTTTGTCGCGATATTTGCGGCGGGTTTTACCGTGATTTTTGCGGCGTTTACCGCGTTTTGTCGGAATTTGGACAGGTCTAGGGTCACCAACGTTAAAAACAGAAAAATGCCCAAATACGCTCAATTCGAGCGACAAGGGTCCAGAACTTGTTTGAGCTTCAGGCGTTCGTTTTGGAGTGGAGATGTGAACCATCTCCATTGAGAATAATGTATTTTTTCCCCCTCTAGCGTTTTGGAGCTTCATGCTTCAGGCGACAAAACGCTCAGGTGTGAATGCAGCCTGAAAGGATCACCAATGTTAAAAAGCAGAAAAACGCCCAAATCTGCCTAAAAAAAAAAAAAAGTCACAGAACTTTTTTGAGCTTCAGGCGTTTTGGAACTTTTGGCTTCAGGCGTTTTGGAGTGGAAATGTGAACCATCTCCATAGAGAATAATAGATTTGTTTTTCCCCTCCAGCGTTTTGCAGCTTCAGGCTTCAAGCTACAAAATGTTCAGGTGTGAATGGGGTCTTAATGACCAGAGCACTTTTTACAATTTGGCACAGCTCTGCTTTAACTGGTAATTACGCAGTCATGCAATGCTGTACCCAAACACAATGGCCCGGATTCACAGACACTGGCGCATATTTATGCCGGCGTATCGTATCTTTTTTAGGCTACGCCGGCGTAGCGCAGAGCGCCAAGCACAGTATTCACAAAGCACCCGCCCCCAAATCTACGCTGGGTTTCCTCGGCGTAAGCCAGCGTAGGTGGAAGTGGGCGTGAGCCATGCTAATGAGGCGTGACCCCATGTAAATGATGTACTGAGCGTCATAAAGATACGATAATGTACGGCGCATGCACCGTCCCGTGGATGCAACCCAGTGCGCAGGCGCAGAATCACGTCGAAATTACTCCCTAAGATTCATTGAATCACTGCCTACGACGTGAACGTAACCTACGCCCAGCCCTATTCACGTACTACTACGTAAACGACGTAAAATACGACGGCTGTTCCCTGGTCCATACCTTTGCATGAGTTGCGCCTCATAGATGGGGAATAACTATACGTCGGACATAAGCCTTATGCAAACCGCGTATATTATGCGCCGGGCGCAACTACGTTCGTGAATCGACGTATCTCCCTCATTTGCATATTTGCAATGAGGCGGCCAGCGTAAATATGCGCCCACGATACGCCGACGTAGGAAAGTTACGTCGGTCGGAAGAAGCCTATATTGAGGCGTATCTAGTTCTGTGGGCACAGCGCACAGATACGACGGCGCATAGTTACACTTACGCGGCGTATCTCGAGATACGTCGGCGTAAGTGCTTTGTGAATCCGGGCCAATGCGTTTTCTTTTTTCCCATATTTACAGCTTTCTTGTGATTTTTATTTTTTGCAACTTTTTTTCTACTTTTTGTTATAAAAAAAATACAAACTCAATTTTAGTCATACATTTAGGCCAAAATGTATTCAGCCACATGTCTTGGGTAAAAAAGCAAAAGTTATAGCGTCTACAAACTATGGTAGATTTTCTAGAATTTACGCAGCTTTGAGTTTATCACTGCCTATCTAATTTCTTGAGGCGCTAAAATGGCAGGGCCAAAATGTCCCCATTTTGGAAAGTAGATACCACAAGGAAATTGCTGAAAAGCTCATTGAATATTATATTTTTTGTCACAAGTAATTGAAAAGTTAAAAAAAAAAAAAGGTTTTACTCAAAGTTGTCACTAAATGAGATATTGCTCACACATGCCATGGTTATATGTGGAATTACACCCCAAAATACATTCTGCTGCTTCTCCTGAGTACCGGAGGCCCTGAAATGTCAAGATAGCACAAAACCCCCCAAATGACCCATTTTGGAAAGAAGACGCCCCAAAGTATTTGCTGAGAGGTATGTTGAGTCCATGGAATATTTTATATTTTGGCACAAGTTTTAGGGAAAATTACAAAATGTTTTTATTTTTTACACAAAGTTGTCACTAATCGATATATTGCCCACACATGCCATGGTCATATGTGGAATTACACCCCAAAATACCTTCTGCTGCTTTTCCTGTTTACGGGGATACCACACGTGTGAGACTTTTTGGGAGCCTAACCACGTACGTGAAAACCAATCACCGTATTCAGGATTTTTAATACCGCGTACACACACGACCGTTTTTCAGGTTCTAAAAAATGACTTTTTTAATGTCATTAAAAATGATCGTGTGTGGGCTTCAGAGCATTTTTCACGATCTAAAAAATGGGCATTAAAAATTTCGAACATGCTCTAATTTTTCACTACGTTTTTAAGGTTGTTGTTTTTAAGGTTGTGTGAGCTTTGACGTGAAAAAAACGTGCATGCTCAGAAGCAAGTTATGAGACGGGAGCGCTCGTTCTGGTAAAACTAGCATTCGTAATGGAGATAGCACATTCGTTATGTTGTAAATTATTGCATCGTGTAATGCAGTGCATTCTTTTCTTAATTTTAATGCTACACTAATTCAAATCTTTTGCTGCGGATATTCTCACATAATTATGACAAGCTTGTTACTTTATTATGACAAGCTTGTTACTTTATTATTTATTGTTATCTCATGAATATTATTGATTTTTTGGAAGCCAGATCTCCTTCTAAAAAGTTTTCTGCATATTTTAAATCTTTTAATGTAGATCTTTTTTTGGTTATTAACTGGATAATATTTTAGACTGCTTTCCATTGATTGGTTTTATTTTGGAGTGTGTCAAGTTACCACAACAACATTAATATTTAGTATAATTTACCCACAAGGAGGTTAGTGTCCCTTGTTAATTAGAAAATATTTTTTTTTTAAATGTCCCTGCCTACTCACTAGCAAACTCTCTATTTTTAATAAAAAACACATGGTCAAGTTTTGTCAGAAATCAAAAAATCCATTTATTCTGGTTCTACATAAAATAAAGGCTTAAGGCAAACAAAAAAACTCAGGTAATAAAAACAAAGAAGCCAGGAAGGCAGCACTGGAGAGCCTGCTTGAATTTGTGCAGACACAGATGCCCACAGCAAACAACCAAGGATGTCAACAAAAAAAATTGGGACCATGAGAGAATCACATTTCTGTTAATTTCCTGGATTTGGTTTTAGCCTTCCCTGTAGTCTTCCCTGCAGCCCTTGATAACCGGAGTCTTCAGAGGCTGTGTCCCTGGAGTAGAGGTTGTGGCAAGAGCAGGAACAAGAGCAGGATCAGGAATAGGAGCAGGAGCAGGAGCAGGAACAGGAGGAGCGATCCGCACAATGTCTGTGTCGTCATCCAGCTTCCCTAACATGGAAGACGAAGACGAAGACGAAGCTACGCCAGTGCGCATGGCGAAACGCGTTGACGTCACCTGAAACAACGTGATCACGTGACCCCGGAGGTTCGTTTGGCTGGACGGAGGACGGAAACTCACGAGCATCAGCTCCGGATGGATGGCCTTGCTCGATCCGTAAGTGGCGCCTGATGCCTGGAGCTGCCATACGGCACAAAAGGAGACCTCAAGCGGATCTTTATCCACGGATGAATGCACCTTACTGAACCTGATACGGCATGTCACTGATGTGACAACTGCACATCGTGACTAACCAGCCAGCAAGTAGTTGAGCACCAGAGTGGCCCTGACAAAAAGCTGCATCTCATGGATGGACTTATCCAATTACCTTAACAGGCAGCGGACTGGTAATGTATTAGCCTCCCTTCAATGGGACGGCCAGTCATGTCATCTCTCTACACTTTTACCAGCAACTATCCTTGAATCAGGTGTTCGGTTTAGTACACAAATACAGGCTGGATTTCCTCCTATGTATGAATGATCCCGTTTCTCCTTTGTTTGGCATATCAATTTAACTGCCTAAATACATGTTCATGATTCTGAACTAACTACTGGTGTGTCTATATATACTAACCAATGCCAGGCAATCCACTTGTGCCCTGCCAAATGTCACATTGACAAATGATCAATATCCAGTTGTTCTATACTATTATATTTTTTTACCAACCATTACTATTTAATTTCTTTATTGTCAAAACTTCTGAATACTGAACTCTTTGTGAACTAACAAATCATCAAGCGCAAAGTCGACCAACAAGATAAGCATGATACATGCATATCCATCCTAAACACACCTAACCCTCCCACCGTCCATCCCCCACCAAGCCAGTGTTCAGCCCCACCATCTATTATTGACACCCCATTTGATCTTGCAGAGTGGATAATCATTGTATTTTCCTCTCATTTCACTAACTTGTTTATTGCATTAAAAATTCATATTTACTTGAGTGTCAATATATGATAGGTCTGAACACCACGTGTCCGGATCACGTTTTCTGTTAAATGTTTGTCCCTGTCTTGTCTTCTAATTCTTAGTGTTTATTCGTAAATTTTAAGGTAGCCACATTCAATATATCCTTATGGCAACCTAAATACTCATTATGTAACTTGTAATATTTAATGCTTATCTTTCATATTTTTGATACAAATAAATTTATTTAAATGTATCTTTGTTTTTTCCATTGATCATTACAGTGTTGCCTATAGTAATCCCTTTAAGCCTTACTGGCTGATTTCCCTCCTTTTTCTCCATCCCCCCATCCTTTCTTCTAAATTTCCCTTCCCCGCATTCATTCTATTTATTTTGTTATTCCCTAACATGGCCATGTTTATAGCCTTAAAAATCAGTGTTTCACAAGACGCTGGCCCATCTCCATATTTTGCAGCTTGTTGGCAATTAGGGCTGCAAATCCCTCTTTTGCAGTGGGGGGCTCTCGGAGGGCCGCAGTAGCCTCCCTAATAAGGGCCTGTGTCTCCTCCTCCATTTGCAGAATCCTCCTGGCCCTTTTCGCTGGAGTGCGGAGAAGAGGAATCTGCGACATTGTGTGCTGCCGTGCATCCTGTCTCTCACTGGGGCCTGCCTCCTCCTGTCTCCCAGTGGGCTCTGCCTCCTCCTGGCTTTGCTCTGTCTGTGTAGAATAAAAAAAGGTACATAGTTAATTTTTTGTCTTCATCTATCGCACATTTTTCAACTCATGACAGATTGAATGCTAATAAATATTAAAGACAATCATTCTGACCCCTGCATTTTTCATTCTTGTCCCCATCATGTTTGGCCACTACTGTCTATTGATATGTCCAACACTTTTTGTTCAATACTTACATTTTGAGCACTAGTAACATCAATTTGACATCATTATACTTTTAGTACAGAAAATCGTGAGGAAATTACAATACCTGGCTCCATGTGTCACAATCAGGCTCCTCCAGGAACTCCGGTTGTTCCTCCGAAGATGGCTGCTCTTGGCTGCAGGGAAGGCTGGAGGGTTGGCTGGAGCTACTTCTGGGGGGGGGAAGGGTTGAAAGGGATTCCCTCGACTCCAGATGATCATCCAGGAAATGGAGTTGGCTGTAGTACCATAGGTTTGGCTTGTATATTTGATCAGCAGCTGCTCCTGACCTCATTGATTTCATGACTAGCGCTCGTTGAGTGCGATATGTGCCCCTAAAAGGTCCCAATTTTTTAATTCACATCCTTGATTGTTGCTGTGGGGATCTTTGTCTTTACAAATGCAAGCAGGCTCTCCAGTGCTTGTTTCTTGGCTTCTTTGTTTTTATTGAGGTTGCTTTTTGTCTGCCATAATATTGTCAGATCCCTCCATCTCTGCACAAACTCAGTCATAAACTCATGATCTTTGAAAGCATGTATGATTTCTGCAAGTCAAAATCAATACAAAAAAGCTAATGTCAGTCAAGCGCATGCGTGAAGCTCCGCACGTTTTCCCCGCCCCTGACGTTCGTTCTAGTACTTTCCCCGCCCCTTCTCGGTCGTCTAGTGCAAGACAACATGGCAGACACTCGGCAAGTGGCAACCTCAAGCCAGGAGCGAACCCAGGTGGAACCACACACCAGATCCTGGAGATACAAGGCCACAAGCATGGCGTTTAAGGAAATGGTGGCAATATTGAGGTAGGGAGGATTATGATGCTAAACATGGCCGGCCCATACAAATACCCTAATAAGGTGAAGGCCCAAATAATGGACAAAGTGGTCAAAACAAATTTGGGGTGTGCAGATCAAAGGAACAGCTCAGCAAAAGATGGTCTGACATAAAGTTGAGGGAGCCGGAGCAATACCAGAAAATTAAAAGAGTCATTAGAAAACGTAAGTAAATTTTCCTGTGTACTTCAGATTAGTATTTTAATATTATGGTGCTGCATGTGCTTTTTCTTTCATGTAGTACAGTTCAAGCTGTCAAGTTTCATGTTTGTGGGCACAATAATTGGTCGTAGGAATCTTCGTTCATTCGCTCACTAATAATAAAATACGATCTTTTTGTCTGCGGTGCAGGTCTGCAGTTACGATTTGGACATCTAGTCACACGGCTCTCTGTGCGATCGAGATTGAGTCTACACGTTACGCATGCAGTCCTAGTGCCGGGTAGGCACTCATACAAGTAAGGGGCCATTCAGCTTGTTTTTAAAATGATGTTTTATTAAAGCGGTAATACACTATAGACCGCTTCTTGTTTTTTGTGGATGCAATTCTGGGATATCATGAGTACCAGCATCGTGGCAGTGTCAGCGTTTGGTGTATAGTGTACAGGCACTGAAACCTGTTCTGCCTTGCAGACCTACTTTTTCATTAAAGTGGTCCACAAAATCTGGTAAGCGCATTCCCTGTTAAGAGCACGTCGGGTGAAATTTATGGTGGAGGCTGCATTTATCACCAGGATTGATTGCATGATCACTTATTGAAGTATCCTGTGAAGACGATCCCCTACGAACTGTGTTTACCATATTGTGTTAATCAAGCGACACAATATTTCTCACATTTTTTTTTCTTCTCACATTTTTTTTTCTATTATTTTGTTGTATTTTTTCACGGACGTTAATCTGTTGGTTTATTTGTGTACACTGAAGATATCTCTAGATAGAGATTTATTGATTGTTGGATCCATATGCAATAGAGTGTTTATTATAGTATTATCACCCTGACATTTGGGGTCCTCCCAGCTGGTGTGTCCCAATTGTTAGGATTATTCACAACGGGTGATTTACCTCACTAGCGCCCTCTCCCACATCTCTAGACAATTATACCACACTTACAAAAAGAATGATTCATATTCCTCTTTCAGGCCTCAAATCTTTTTGACTCAAGTATCCCTTTTGTTACAATCTCATAGGGCATCAAAGAGCTTCCAGACAGGAGCCTAGAAACCCCACACCTCCTACCCAAGACCCACCCCCGCGGGATGTGGAGGAAGAAGCGGAGGAAGTCAAAACTGGCACCACAACAGGTCAGTGTCATACACCACAGCTTCAGGTAATATATGTAGGCCTGCATATTTATAATACATGGTGTGTTTCAAAATTTTAGGAGCTTTTCTGGCTGCTGACCAATTTGACTCACAGCGCCCAGATGTTTATTGGTGAAGTTATGGCCTGCTCTGCTGACCTGGATGACATCAACACAAGCTTGGTGCATATAAGACAAAAGACGAAGCAGGTGGAGCAAAGGATAAAATATGTGATTGATGTTCTTGGGAGGGTTTAAAAAAAAAACATAATATTTTATACTTTTAATTTTGTTTGTTGGTAATGTTTTAATTGTTTTTATTTGAATTTTTAGTTTTACTTGCTAAAACGCATGAACAATGTAAAACTTTTAAAAAGTTACATTGTTCATGCGTTAACAAGAAAACAAATTTTCGATTCTAAAAAAAATAAAAAAATAAAAATCTATTTTTACAAAAACAAAATAAATATATTTTTGGGGAAAAAAAATCTTTCTAAAAAAAAATATTTAAAAAAAATAACAAAAAATTAACCCCAAAAAATTACACATTTAAAATGTGAAAAAAAAAATGTTTTAAACTCAACAATGTGTGGCTTCTTATATCAATGTTGCCTAAAAGAACAAATAAATATTTGTAGTGTTTACATTGACAATGATGGGTATTTAGTAAATGAAAATACACATGACACTAGGATAACCTAGGAGAAAGATAAAAGAAACCCATTTAAAAAAAACAAAAAATAAAACAGACTTTCATTACAAAAAAAAAAAAAAATTGACATTTTTACTCAAACATCATCAGGCCAATTGCCCCCCTACCCATAAAATAATCCACATATTGTTGCTGGGCATCACGGGCGCTTTGGGGGGCCAAGCCTGTAGGGCCAGCTTCATGGGCCGGCAACGCCATTTGTGATTGTTGAATGGCCTCATCAGGCCCAATAAATGTTAAATAATTTGTAGAATTTTTCTTTAAAAAGTTATGTAGAATGCAACAGCATATTATTACATGGTTCCATTTGTACTCCGCAAGGTTAATGGAGGTGAGAAATAAGCGGAAACGGCTGGCCATGATGCCAAAGGCATTTTCTACCACCCTTCTGGCTCAGGCCAGCCTATAATTAAACACCCTCCTCTCAGGGGTGAGGGTTCTTTGGGAAAAAGGCCTCATCAGGTGGGGACCCAACGCAAACGCCTCATCTGCAATAAACACGAAGGGTAGTCCCTCTTCGTTCAACGCTGCAGGTGGCAATGCCAGGTCATCCGATTGGAGCCGTTGGGCGAACTCGGTCTGGGCAAACACTCCGCCGTCAGACATCCGCCCATTTTTCCCCACATCCATAAATTAGAAATCATAATTGGCCCACACCACCGCCATCTTCATGATACTGTGGAACCCTTTATAATTAAAATAATAGGATCCCGAACAGGGTGGTGGCACAATGCGGATGTGGCTCCTTCACAGTTTGGAAAGTTCCAACACTGCGAAAACTCTGATGCCACAGTCTGACATTCCTGTGGAGTAGAAGGGAACTGTGGAGTAAAAAAACAAACACTTTCAAACAAACATTGCAATCAGATTATCCAAAAACATTCTTGCCAAAACATCAGTATATCATTAATTTGAAGGAGTATTTTAAGACCAAAAAAATTAATAAATGGATCACTAACCAGATTCATCACCACCTCTGATGGCCCAATACAAATTTTGTTTTTGGGGAGGGGGGTTCAAGATGAGTTGGGGGGACCTCAGAAATAAAAGGATCTAGCACTCTGTCTGAATTCCCCAAAAATATTAAATGCACACATTTTGGGGGGGGGGGGGGGGGTTGGGCAAGCACTACAATGGAGCAGACAAAATACATTGGGAAGTGACTAGGCTAGGTGTGTTTGGGCCCAGGATAGAATGTTGGAGAGGTTAACTATTGGAAATATGCATGTAGGCCAAAAAAGAGCATTAAAAGCTTACAGCATGCATGGGGACAAAAAGGGACATTCACAGCATTTTACAAACATGTTAATTAGGGACTGATTAAAAAAAATACAATACATTAGCAAGCATTAAATACATAGATTGTGAGGTTAAAGGACAAAACTTATCTTAATATAGTCCTCCTGCAGGACTTGGATTATAGCAGAACAGGTGTCTGGGATTATGATCCCCAGAGCCTGGGGGGGAGATGCCTGTTGAGAACTTGAGGTCCTGCAAGCTTTTCCATGTTGCCAGATAGCGCAACATAGCAACTAGCCTCTGCTCAGCAGTGATGGCTTCCCGAATAACGTTGTCCTGTCTGGTGATATAGGGAGACACCAAAGCCAAGAGCTGCTGAAAAACGGGGTCAGACATCCTCAGAAAATTCCTGAAGTCATCAGGGTTATTCTCCTGGATCTCCCGCAGCAGAGGGATGTGACAGAATTGGTGCCGCTGGAGCAACCAATTTTTGGCCCACAAACTCCTGCTCACCCTGTTCATGGACCGGAGCCGGGATAAAGCAGAAATCCCAGCACCAAGCACAGCACGATCTCAGCGACGAGAACGTAGCCGCAACATGGCTAGAAAACATCATCTAATCAGAACGAACTAAAAGAACGCACTGAAGAACAGCAAGCCCTCTGAAGAACGACTTGAAAAACCAGTAACGAGCGGACAAGAACGCACTGCAAAAACAGATACGAACTGACTACAAGCACTGAAAGACAGATAGGAACCCACAAGCACAAACCGACCACCAGAAACGATCTTTAATGCACGAAGACTGAAAAGCGCGAATCGTCTCTCAAACTTTTACTAACACGCGGTAACACGAAATCAGCAAAAGCAGCTCCCCTTTATAGTGCCGTTGTACGTCACCGCGCTTTGCTAGAGCATATTTTTTTTTCACGATCGTGTGTAGGTAAGGCCGTTTTAATGATCGGGTTGAAAAAAACGTTTTTTCTAGACCATTAAAAACTTCATTTTTTCGAACACGAAAAACGGTCGTGTGTACGCGGCATAAGGGCGTAAAATGGTGATTTCACTTCCTCACTACCTAACAGTTTTGGAGGCCCTGTAACGTCCAGATAGCACAAAACACTCCCAAATGACCCCATTTTGAAAGTAGACACTTCAAGCTATTTGCTGAGAGGTACAGTGCCTTGCGAAAGTATTCAGCCCCCTTGAACTTTGCGACCTTTTGCTACATTTCAGGCTTCAAACAAAGATATAAAACTGTAATTTTTTTTGAAGAATCAACAAGTGGGACACAATCATGAAGTGGAATGAAATTTATTGGATATTTCAAACTTTAACAAATAAAAAACTGAAAAATTGGGCGTGCAAAATTATTCAGCCCCTTTACTTTCAGTGCAGCAAACTCTCTCCAGAAGTTCAGTGAGGATCTCTGAATGATCCAATGTTGACCTAAATGACTAATGATGATAAATAGAATCCACCTGTGTGTAATCAAGTCTCCGTATAAATGCACCTGCACTGTGATAGTCTCAGAGGTCCGTTTAAAGCGCAAAGAGCATCATGAAGAACAAGGAACACACCACGAAGGTCCGAGATACTGTTGTGGAGAAGTTTAAAGCCGGATTTGGATACAAAAATATTTCCCAAGCTTTAAACATCCCAAGGAGCACTGTGCAAGCGATAAGAGCCCTGGGGGAGCTGTAAAACCTCTGCTACACACAGTGACAAACGTTCCTGAAAAAAAGTTTTATAACTGGTGCGATAAACCAGTGGCGCCCCAAAACGACAGATTGAAGCGAGGTGTTCTATACCTTCTTCCACATTTACTGCGCTTCTCTAAAGACTTTTGTCACAGATTCATTTAAAAAATGAGAGGGCAGAGGAAAAGGGCCGGCCCTTCTGCAGGGGTGGTAGGGGTAGGGCAGGAGCAACAGGCCGGAGCCAAAGTGGGAAGTGGCACAAGGTGCATTCGATTACGTCCAAAGACGCACCAGACTTGGTTGAGTGGCTCACCACCAACACCACCATATACCCTCCGCTTGAGTCATAGGAATTATTTTCCGATCCATCAGAAGACATTTCCGATGCGCAGCCATTCTTGGCATTGGATCAGGAAATGGAGGTAGCAACAGCCGCCACTCAGCAGTCTGATGACAGTACCCAGATCAGTCCAAGGAGGTTGGTTCCCGCTGTTGCTGCCTACTCCGAGATCTCTAATGTTAGTGGTGGGGAAGGTGACATCGATGACGTGTCTACAGACGTCACGTGGGTGCCCACAAGAGAGGATGAGGAGGGGAGTTCAGAGGGAGAGATGGACCAGCAAATAGGGAGGAGAAGCAGGCCGAACTTACATTGCACAGGAGGGACAAACTAGACTGCTAATGTATCAGGAGCGAGTCATCAACCATGTACAGTCACATCTGACGCTCCCAGGACGCCGGCCCATGGCTCCGCAGTGTGGGCTTTTTTTAACGTGTCCGCTGCTGACAATAGTGTTACCATCTGCAGCCTTTGCAGTCAACGCATAAGTCGCGGTAAGCCCAACACTCACCTTAGGATGACCGCCTTAAGAAGGCACCTGGCCTCCCATCACCGAGCCCAGTGGGAGCAACGCCATCAGAACCCACAAAGCCACACTCCAGGCTCTCACCGTCCAGCCTCTTCTCCTCCTTTTCCTCTATACTCACAATTGTCCTCCACTCCACCTTCCATCACGCCGTCCTCACGTTTTTTCTGCAAAAAGGCAGGCTTCCGTGGCCCAAATGTTCGATCGTAAAAAAAACGACGACGCCGGATAACCCTCTTGCCCAACGGTTAACCGCTGACTTGTCGCAAACTGATAGCCCGCCAAATACTGCCACATAAACTGGTGGACTCGGAGGCCTTTCGAAAATTTGTGGTCACTGGAACACCACAATGGAAGGCCCCATGAAGGAAATTTTTCACAGAAGGGCATCCCAGAGCTATATGGCCATGTTCAGCAGCAAGTGAATATCTCTGGCACACAGTGTCGGTGCCAAGATACATCTGACCACAGACACGTGGTCTAGCAAACACGGGCAGGGAAGGTATATAACTTTTACTGCCCACTGGGTGAACCTTCTGACGGCCGTCAAGCATGTAACCCATGTAGATTTGGTTTTACTGCCACTGCATGCAGGCCTGCCTCTTCTTCTTCTCCTTCTCCTCCTCCTACTCCATCATCCCTCTCCTCCTCGGCTGACTCCTCCTTTTCCAATGCTACCGTCTCCCAAGATCCCCAGAACCTATTCGACATGCCAGGTGAGACGTTGCCATGCTGTGCTGCGTCTGTTGTGCCTGGAAGACGAGAGCCACACTGGTCCTGCACTCCTTTCAGCTTTGCGTTCACAGGCAGATCAGTGGCTAACACCGCTCAATTTGACAGTTGGTAAAGTGGTGTGCGACAACGGTGCCAATCTGCTGAGCGTGCTGAAACATGGCACACGTCCTGAACTTGGTCGTGCAGCAATTCGTTGCCAACTACCCTGGGGTCCAGGACATCTTGCGGCAGGCCAGCAAAATCTTGGCCCATTTCAGAAGATCTTACACGGCCATGGCTCGCCTTGCTGACATTCAGCGGCGACACAACCTGCCCTTAAGAAGTCTTATTTGTGACTGCCCGACGCGATGAAACTCAACCTTGTATATGCTTGATAGGCTGCTCCAGAAGAAACGTGCAGTGAACAACTACCTGTACGAACTCTGCGGCAGGACAGGTTCTGGGAGCTTGTTTTTTTTCACCACGCCAGTGGCTGCTCATGCGCGACTCAACCAGACTTCTGCGGCCATTTGATGGGATCACCAAACAGGTCAGTCGCAGCCAGGGCGCCATCAGTGACGTTGTACCTTACGCCTTCTTTCTGGAGCGATAAACACGGACCGTATGTCTGTGTTCACCCGATCCGATCCGCCAGACGGAAGGAAAAGTAGGTTTTTACTCCGTCACACTTTGGCGGATCGGAGCGGGTCGGATGTCAGGGGGCATGTCACCGCTGACATCCCTGGCTCCATAGAGGAGCACGGAGCGCCCGTACAGGTCCGCAAAAAAAACTGACAGAAGGACCTGTGCGGGCGCTTAGTGTGAAAGAGCCCTTAAACCTTTCTGGGATCCCTGGTGTTGTCCGTGGATGGAGGGAGGAGAACGAGGACGACATTATCCTGGATGATGAGCAGGAGCCAGCCCACTACACAGCTTTCAGTTTAGTGCAAATGGGGGCCTTCATGCTCCAGTGTTTTAACAGGGACCCCCGTATAAAAAGCACAAAGGGCAAGGACCAGTACTGGGTGGCAACGTACTTAGACCCCCGGTACAAACAAAACATGGTGGAAATGTTACCACCATCACAGAGGGCTATCTGAATGCAGCACTTCCAGGCCTTGCTTCAAGAAATGCTGCATTCTGCAAGAAGAGGGCGGTTGGAAGATGTGTTGGTCACTAATGATATGAGATCATTCTTTCAGCCGACCCATCGACAGCTGTCCTCTGGATCCAGCATCAGGGAACACCTAGACCGACAGGTGTTCGACTACATCGGGTTAACGGCCGATGTGGACGCACTGAGAAGTGATGAACCCCTGGACTACTGGGTGGACAAGCTTGACCTCTTGCCAGAGCTTGCACAATTTGCAATGTAACTGTTGGCTTGCCCCTCATCCAGTGTCCTGTCCGAAAGGACGTTCAGCGCAGCAGGGGGGGGGGGGTCGTGACAGATAAGCGCACTCGCCTAGCTCACGACAGTGTTGACTACCTCACATTTCTAAAAATGAATGAGGCATGGATCTCGGAGGAATTCAACACATGTGACCAGTAGACCATGTTTGAGTCAAACTCCTCATGACAGGCCACAAATATCCGCCACCACCCATATCAATTCATGGTCCCGTCTTGGGTAAATACAGCGGCATAAAAGGCCTTTTATGTCCGTTGAATGCCTAATTTTTGGGGCCTGCACTTATTTATTCTGTGAATGGTAATGTACCTCCAGCCACAGAATACAAAGTTGTTTTCTGTCAGGTGAACGCCTGTGGGCTAATTTTTGGGGCCTGTAATGGCCGACACTTACTTCTGTATCCGGTTTTTCGCTTAATATTTCTGGTAGGTCAGTGTCCATGTTGTGGGACTATTTGTGCACAGCTAGTAAGTATTTTGTGGCTGCAAATATGACCTGCAGGCTTTTAATGTTCACCTGCCATTAAAGTCAATGGGGCCCGCCACGAACTTGCGGTTCGCGAACATTTGAGAAAGTCCGCGGTTAGCGTTCGCGAACTGCCCCGTCAGATGTTCGTCCGTCATTATTAGGGATGAGCTTCGTGTTTGTGTCGAACGTATGTTCGACTCGAACATCGTATGTTCGATCGTTCGTCTAAATACGAACAAAACGTGTCGTTCGCGCCAAATTCGAGTGACGCGCCACGGCCCATAATTCACTGCGGCATTGCGCGCTGATTGGCCAAGCATGCTGTATGTCCCGCATGCTTGGCCAATCACAGCGCCGTCAGTAAAGAGAGCCGTAATTGGCCAAAGCCAGGGTGGCTTTGGCCAATTATGGCTCAGGGCTTTAGTACACGCCCCACACTATAAAAGGCCACCTGCAGGGCGGCCTCGTGTAGTGTGTTGCGGCGCTGAACAGAGATCAGTCAGAGAGAGAGAGTGTTTTTTTTTCTAGCTAGATAGAGCAGGCAGGCTAGTCAGTTAAATTTACAGTGTGTAGAGGATATATATACATCCCAGGTGTTGTAGATATATTTATACACTGTATAGTTTAGTTAGATTGGTTCTTCCTAATCTGTCAGGCAGTTGATTGTGCTAGGTGCAGTGTTCTCATGTGTTGTATTGCCCGTGTGCTCAGTGCACCTAAACCTATTTGTTGTATACTGCAAGTGTGCTCATTACTTTGCACTTAAACCCACTTGGTTTATAGTGCAAGTGTGCTAATTACTTTGCATCTAAACCCACTTGGTGTGTAGTGCAAGTGTGCTAATTACTTTGCACCTAAACCCACTTGGTGTATAGTGCAAGTGTGCTCATTACTTTGCACCTAAACCCACTTGGTGTGTACTGCACGTGTCCTCTGCAGTGTGCACCTAAAGCTACGAGGTGTGTGTACTGACTTTATCCTCTGCAGGCCATTATAATGTCTGGAAGGACAACAAAGAGGCAGAGAGTCACGAGGGCATGCAGGCTCTGCGCCTAGAGGCAACAGTGCTGGTGGTGGACACAGTGCACCCTCTTCAGCACGTGGCCGTTTGACACGCTCGTCCTTTTCGGGAGCTGGCCGTGTTGAGCCTCAACATGCAGACAAATTGGTAGAGTGGATGACCAAGCCGTCCTCATCCTCTCTCACCCAGGCTGAGCTTACTTTGTCTGGCAAAGTACCTGCCAAAGCGTCCTCTTCCCTCTGCACAATGGCATCACTAACTCCTTCCCTAGTCCCACCATGTCCTCCTGAGGAGTCCCCCGAACTGTTTGAACACAGTGTTGGGTACATGCTGCATGAAGATGCGCAGCGTTTTGAAGGCTCCAATGATGAAACACAGAGAGATGAAGGCAGTAATGTGAGCCCAGAGAGAGGGGGTGCCCAAGAAGGACAGTAATCTGGCAGTCATGTTCCACCAGCTGCAGCATACTGCCAGGTTTTCGACAGTGATGAGAAGGGAGGGGATGATGAGGTCGCGAGGAGGAAGAGGAGGAGGAGGCACATCTCCAAAGAGGCAGGATGCCCTCCAGGGGCCAGCTTAAGGGCAGCACACCAACTGCATTACATCGCAGAGCTACGCCTGTGCAGGGCGCTGCTGTGTC
This sequence comes from Rana temporaria, assembly GCF_905171775.1. Classification (NCBI taxonomy): domain Eukaryota; kingdom Metazoa; phylum Chordata; class Amphibia; order Anura; family Ranidae; genus Rana; species Rana temporaria. The sequence goes on along the minus strand of NC_053492.1, from coordinate 85,791,186 downwards.
TCAGCGTTACTGCAAAAGTTCTTTGGTGTGGGCTTTTTTGAGACATGTGCATCAGATCGCACCGTTGCTATTTGCAACATATGTCTCAAGCGCATCTCACATGGCCAAAACATCACCCGCTTGGGCACCACATGCTTGACCAGACATATGTCAACCTGCCATGCAGTTCGTTGGCAAGCATACCTGAAAGACCCACACCAAAGAACAAAGCGGACCTCCCCTTGCCCCTCATCAGCTGGGATCTCCAACCCCACTTTACCCTCAGGCCTCTCTGAAGCCTGCACTGATAGGACTGAAGGTGTAGAATTAGGTGTGTCACAACCCAGTAGTACATGCGGGCAATCTACTATCGGTACACCGATGGCAGATTGTACCAGACAAATTTCCCTGCCCCAGTGCCGAAAGAAGTACTCTCCCAGCCATCCACATGCCCAGAGGTTAAATGCTAGCTTAGCGAAATTGCTAGCACTTCAACTGCTGCCTTTTCAGTTAGTAGATTCTGCCCCCTTCCGCAAGTTTGTGGAATGTGCGGTACCTCAGTGGCAAGTTCCCAAACGCCACTTTTTCTCACGGAAGGTGATTCCGACTCTCTACCGGCATGTGGAAGGCAATGTCCATGCCTCGCTGGACAGGGCGGTCAGTGGTAAGGTGCATATTACTGCTGACTCATGGTCCAGCAGGCATGGACAGGGACGTTACCTCTCTTTCACGGCGCATTGGGTGACTCTGCTGGCAAGGACGCAGGGCAAGGTACAGTAGTGTCCTCCACCCCCTCCTCTTCTTCCTCTGTGGCCTCTTCCTGTGCTGATGTGTCCTCTGAACCAGCGGTGCTCCGTAGGCGTACAAGGGGCTACGCAGGAATGCACGCAAAGAGATGCCATGCGGTGCTAGAGCTGGTGTGCTTGGGAGACAGGAGCCCCACTGGGGCAGAGGTTCTGTCAGCTCTGCAGGGGCAGGCTCAGAGGTGGTTGACGCCACGCCAGCTTAAGCCAGGAATGGTGGTTAGCAACAATGGCACCAACCTCCTCTCTGCCCTGCGACAGGGACAACTGACCCATGTGCCCTGTTTTGCTCATGTTCTGAATTTGCTTGCCCCTGTATAACAGGGGTGTATAATAACAGTTTTTTTATGCAATTCTTTGCATGTGGCTCTTTGCTGCGCTCCAATTACAGTATCTGTGAGGGGTTGCAGTGTTGTGGCACCGCCAGCAGTGCCTAAGGCCCAATTTTTCTGCCTCTGTTTAACAGGGGCGTGTAATTACAATTTTTGATGCAATGCTTTGCAGCGGGCTCATTCCTGCACTCCAACTAGAGTATCTGTGAGGGGTTGAAGTGTTGTGGCACCAGCACCAGTGCCTAAGGCCCAATTTTTCTGCCCCTGTTGAACAGGAGCGTGTAATTACAATCCTTGATCTAATATTTCACAGCAGGGCGTTCCAGTGCCCACCAAGATTAACTGAGGGCTTACAGTGTTGTGGCAACACCAACGCCTAGGGCCCAAATTTCTGCAGAGTATATACGGCAGGCCCCTACTTTCAAACATCCAACTTACAAACGACTCCTACTTGCAAACGGAAGGAGACAACAGAAGTGAGAGAAAATCTACCCCTAGGAAGGGAAATTATCTTCTGTAAAAGGTGTCTCCTGTCCACTGATGCTTTATCACATATCCTTGTTTCACAAAAAAAAAAAAAATCATTTGTCATTTGGACAGAAAGTGAGGTGCAATCTTCTGAACAGATGCACACAGACAGCAAAACAAATGTTACAGAGGTGATAACCCTTCTCTATGTTTTCAGAAAAGCTTAAAAAAAGATTTTATGGCTGAAGCTACACGTTAAAGAAGTACCAGTTGAAAATTACAAAACAGATTCTACTTAACAACAAACCTACAGTCCCTGTCTTGTTTGCACCGCCTGTATACTGCTGTACAAAGTATATATGGCCAAATGGGCTTGTAATGACCTGGGGGGAGGGGGGCGGGGAAACCCATGTTATTTTTCTCAGTGATTTTCATCCATATTGCAGGGACCAAACATTACATTAAAGCCGCAAGCAGTCTTAAATGACGTTTTTCTTATAGTAATCTCATGTTGTGCAGGGACAGTTCTAAACACGTGCCACCTCACAGGCATAGTATAGACACCCAGCAGGTACAATATTTAAAAGGAATTTTTCAATTTTTTTTTTCACTTTAAGCATCATTAAAATCGCTGCTCCAGAAAAAACGACCGTTTTTAAAACTTTTTTTTCCCATTGATACATGTTCTCTGGGGCAAGACCCGGGTTCTCAAAGACGTTTTCCGACAATAACTTGCATATTAGGCTTTAAAATTAGCACTTTTGAATTTGAACGTTCGAGTCCCATAGACGTCAACGGGGTTCGATATGTTCGCGCGAACGTTCGATCCGTTCGAAGGTTCTGGTGCGAACCGAACGGGGGAGTGTTCGGCTCATCCCTAATCACTATTGATCAGACCAAACCTCAATACGATCGTTCTCAACAATCTCGTTGGCATGCGTTTGCACGCAATGAGTAATTTGAAATATTGTTGGGCAGGTGCCCGTCTCACCCAACCAGGCCTGGCTCTCTAGATTGTTCCGTCGGTGAAAACTCAGACACTCGGTCCTTTCCGTCACCGACAGTTCCCGGTCTTCCACGCTGCCGTCACACACTGCTGATCGAACAGGTCACCAGATGCTCTTGAACACGGCCCGGTCACTCCGTCAGAAAACCCCCCCTCACAGGATGGGGCGATCCCCATAGGCAAGTATAGGCCCCAGGCTTCTCATGCCTATACTCCAGGAGACGAGCCTCACACAGGCCTCCTTGCTTGGAGAGGTGGTCCAGAGAGAGAGCCAAGGATGTCCTCCTCAAAATTCCTTCCCCCAGCAGGCCGTGCGGGGCCCAAACTATATTGGGAACGCACAGTTGCACTCTGGACATTGTAGTCCGTCAACTGACCAGGGCAATGGAGTCTTTATCTCCCTGCACTTCAATTCCCAGAGTTCATTGCTGTATCATGGTAAAACAAAACAGCAGGTGGCTATGACAACAATTGGCCACCGGAGGGAGCTGAGTTCCTTCTTTATCTACAGACGGCAGTCTTCCATCCATATCAAAGTGGCACCCCGCTACATTTATATGATTTATGAACACAGCGCTACAAATTTTTAATTTGCATTTTTGCATATATATCAAACCTTTCAAGTAGCAGCTTTAGGCATATATATATATATATATATATATATATATATATATATATATATATATATATATATATATATATATATATATATATTGGCCCGGATTCACAGAGACCTACGCCAACGTATCTACATATACGCCGTCGTAAGTCCAAATGAGCGCCGTCGTATCTATGCGCCGATTCTTTAAATGAGATACGCCTGAATTTTGCCAAGATACGACCGACGTAAGTCTCCTACGCCGTCGTATCTTGGGTGCATATTTACGCTGGCCGCTCGGGGCGCTTCCGTTGATTTACATGTCGAATATGTAAATCAGCAAGATACGCCAATTCACGAACGTACTTGCACCCGTCGCTGTAATCTATGTCGTTTACGTAAGGCTTTTTTCCGGCGTAAATTCAAACCACCAAAAAGCTGGTCTAAGTCGTTTAGGGTATGGACGTCGGAACTGCCGTCGGATTTTACGTCGTTTACGTAAGTCGTACGTGAATGGGACTGGGCGTAGGTAACCTAGGTTCACGACGAAAGCATTGAGCCGACGTATCTTAGGGAGTGTTTGCGACGTGATTTTGAGCATGCGCACGCATGCGCCGTTCGTTCGGCCATGCATTCACAATACTACATGCCCACTGCCTTGCTACTTTGAATTAGGCAGGCTTACGCCGGCCATTTTACGTTATGGCGGCGCAAGAAAGGAAGCAAGTGCTTTGTGAATACAGTACGAGCCTCTCTATGTTACGTCGGAGTAGCGCATATCAGATGAGCTACGCCGCTCTAAAGATACGCCGATCTCTCTGAATCTGGCCGTGTGTGTGTGTGTGTGTGTGTGTGTGTGTGTGTGTGTGTGTGTGTGTGTGTGTGTGTGTGTGTGTGTGTGTGTGTGTGTGTGTGTGTGTATGTATGTATGTATGTATGTATGTATGTATGTATGTATGTATGTATGTATGTATGTATATATATATATATAATATATATATATATATATAATATATATATATATATATATATATATATATATATATATATATTTGCATTTATTTTTCCTGTGCGCAGTGGTGGTTTGAGAAGGTAAAGGGGCGCGTATACTATCTTTAACCAGAGTTTTACATCTCTTGTATCCTGTCTGCAGCCTCTGATCATCACCTGTATCCTGTTCGCAGTCTATGACCATCTCTTTTTATCATGTCTGCGGCATCCAACCATCTCCTGTATCATGTCTGCGGCCTCCAACCATCTCCTGTATCATGTCTACAGCCTCCAACCATCTCCTGTATCATGTCTACAGCCTCCAACCATCTCCTGTATCATGTTTACAGCCTCCAACCATCTCCTGTATCATGGCTACAGCCTCCAACCATCTCCTGTATCATGGCTACAGCCTCCAACCATCTCCTGTATCATGTCTACAGCCTCCAACCATCTCCTGTATCATGTCTACGGCCTCCAACCATCTCCTGTATCATGTCTACAGCCTCCAACCATCTCCTGTATCATGTCTACAGCCTTCAACCATCTCCTGTATCATGTCTACAGCCTCCAACCATCTCCTGTATCATGTCTGCGGTCTCAGAGGAGGAGTCTGGAGAGGAGTCAAGAGTGGGAGCGCCTCCAGGATAGGGATCACAGGAGAACTCAGACATGGGTGGACTGTGGAGAGGAGACTATAGGACAAAACCAGAGCCGCCAAGATGGAACCATCTGACTGAGTCCTACATGGTGCACCTGAGAGGAGGTCAGTGACAGCACCACCTGGCCAGTCTGAAGGGGGGGGGGTTGCTGATGTAAGGGGGAGTGCATTCAATAATGTAAGGGGGCACTGATATAACATTTTCCCCCCTATATTAGTAACCCTCCCCCTTTACCTTAGTGTATTTACTCTATGGAAGGTGGTCTCTGGTCACCAGAGTTCCCCCCACATCAGAGTTCCTGGCATTCCCCTTTACATGAGAGTCTGCAGGATTCCCTTTTAGAGTGCAAGGGGGAACTCAGTCTGCGGACCCTGATGCAAGTGGGGACTCTGATGTAAAGAAAACACAATGGACAGAGGATATAAGGTGGTCTCTGGTCACCAAACCCCCTCTACATCAGAGTTCCCCCTTAGATCATGATCTGCAGCGTTCCCCTTTACACCAGAGTTCCCTTTCACTGTAAGGGGGAAATCCGTCAGACTCTGATGCAAGGGGGAACTCTGAGCTCCCTGGGCTTTAGTAACCTTACCTTCATGTCAATGGAAAAATATGATTTTTGACTTTTGTTTAAAGCGGTTGTAAACCCGCATGAATTTTTATTTTTATTTTTTCCTCCTGTAAGGCAAAAGTCATAATGAACTAATATGCACCGTATATTAGCTCATTATGAAATACTTACCTCGGAACGAGGTGTGTAGCACTTACCTGGTCCACGCCGAGCGAGATTTCATCTTGCCTCGGCGTGTCTTCCGGGTATCGCCGCTCCAGCGCTGCGATTGGCTGGAGCGGCGATGACGTCACTCCCGCGCGTGCGCGCGGGAGATTTAAAACTCGGCAAGGTCCGGCGGCTGCCGGTCCTTTCGCCGTAGATCTCCCCTGCGCATGTGCCGCGGCGCATTGCGAGGGGAATATCTCCTAAACCGTGCAGGTTTAGGAGATATTCTCCTTACCTACAGGTAAGCCTTGTTATAGGCTTACCTGTAGGTAAAAGTCAAACAAGTGGGTTTACAACCACTTTAACTTAAACACATTGCTAATAGCACTAGCTATGTTTATAGTTTAAATATTGGATATTTGCACTGAAAACTGTAATTTTTAGGTACTTTTTGCAGTGTCAGTAAAAACGGTGTCAGTAAATTTCATGATTTTTGCCAGCAAAAATATTGGTGCCATTTGTACATTTTGGAGTCCTGCCAGTAAATCTCCCTTTATGGGGTTGGCAACACTGGCTGGTATCCCATGTGTAGCACTACCCCCGAAGGAGCTGCTGGTTTGTTTTGGGTGGCATGTTACCTCATGGCTCCTCCACCGTCTTAGGGGTGTATGGTGCATATAGGAGTAGTAACGGAATGTCCACGACAGGTGTCTTTTGCTGTGCTCTTTATTACCCAGCCGGGTAAAAACAATAAAACTTGTGGTGAGGAAGGTAGAGTTGAAAGGAGAAGAATAGCAAATTCAGGCGCAACAATATGGAAACAATCCTGCTTCCACGTGTAACACTTCTTGCGCCACTCCTACTTGAGTGGGAATAGCGTACCTGGAGAGGCCTCTCTCACTGACCTGGCAGCCAGAGTATTACTTGAACCTTTAAGGAAAAGTCTCTGCCACAGACCCTCCTGGAATGAATTCAGGGAGAAACCTCTGCCACGGGCCCTTCTGATTGTGGTTACGGAGATAAACCTCCTTGGTAGATTTACACCTGGATCTCCTTTCAAGTTGCTTTCAGGTACCGACTGACAGGTGACTAGCCTCTCAGTGTCCGGATACCTCGATCCCCAGTGGTTTGTCGAGACCCTATTGGATCGCCAGCATCTCAATGGCTCTCCTTAGATGAACTCCCCACTGAACAGCTATACCGCTTGGGATCTTCAGAATTGGGAACCCAGTCGACTACTGGGCTCCCTGCCACAGTTTAATTGATCCGGACCAACATGGTCCCGGAACCAGGATCACTGCATGGCACGCACGCCCGGTAGGCCATAACGCCGGGGCGCCGTGGTGCCGGACTCGAAGAAGAAGACCCAGAACTAATGGCGTCTGCCCCATAAATTCCCTCCCCCAGCATGCACAGCGAGGCTCAACCCTCCCGATTGGCTGCTGGGGAAGAGCACCCAAACCTTGACTCTACTGCTGCCACCTACTGTCCTGTCCAGCAACAGAATGAGCCCACAGCACAGCCAAGCTGAGACAGAGACCCAAGTTTGAACACATTAACCAGATCAGAGTTTAACTAACACTCTGATCTCCCTCTAAATTTAGATAGCACCGGTACTTTGAAGTAACCAGGCGCTACACATGGATCATCCAAAGACTTAGCAGTAGTTTGACAGCATCATAACCCTGACAACAGGGTGTCCGATCATACCCAAATAGCTTGCCCAGTTCCCAGGACCTGTTCTGCACATCAACTGCCACCTAGGTCTTTCAAGGCCATTGGTTATCTGACCCAGGTTCCCTAGTGCACCTGAAGTTGCAACAATTGCATCTGGATCTTTGAAAGGTACAAATGGCACTCTGCCACTCCCTGGAAGAACGCTACTACTAGGGCTGTTTTTTGAAAATGCAGCTACCAGTTACAAAGGAAATGTCCGGAGTGCCAGCAAGCATAACAAAATATGCATTGATCTGCATAGAGATTACCGGCTCAATGCCGATTGAAAGCAAATGTGGTTTATGAACCACTTCAGGCCCGGACCATTTGGCTGGCCAAAGACCAGAGCACTTTTTGCGATTCGGCACTGTGTCGATTTAACTGACAATTGCGTGGTCGTGCGACATGGCTCCCAAACAAAATTGACGTCCTTTTTTCCCCACAAATAGAGCTTTCTTTTGGTGGTATTTGATCACCTCTGCGATTTTTATTTTGTGCGCTATAAACAAAAAAAAAAGTAAATTTTGAAAAAAAATAATATTTACTTTTTGCTATAATAAAATATCCCCCCCCCAAAAAAAAAAAAAAAAATTATATATATATATATATATAAATTCTTCCTCAGTTTCGGCCAATACGTATTCTTCTACATATTTTTGGTTAAAAAAAATAAAAATCGCAATAAGCGTTTATTGATTGGTTTGTGCAAAAGTTATAGCGTTTACAAACTAGGAGATAGTTTTATGGCATTTTTATTAATATTTTTTTTTTTACAAGTAATGGCGGCGATTTGTATCATGACTGCGACATTATGGCGGACACATCGGACACTTTTGGCGCCATTTTGGGACCATTCACATTTACACAGCAATCAGTGCTATAAATATCCCCTTATTACTGTGTAAATGAGAATGGCAGTGAAGGGGTTAACCAGGATAGGGCTCTGAATTGGTTAAGTGTGTCCTAGGTAGGGATGAGCCGAACACCCCCTGTTCGGTTAGCACCGGAACCTTCGAACGAACCGAACGTTCGCGCGAACATTTAGAACCCCATTGAAGTCTATGAGACTCGAACGTTCTAATTCAAAAGTGCTAATTTTAAAGCCCAATATGCAATTTATTGTCATAAAACGGGTTTGAGAACCTGGGTCTTGCCCCAGGGGACATGTATCAATGTAAAAAAAAGTTTTAAAAACTGTCATTTTTTCTGGAGCAGTGATTTTAATGATGCTTAAAGTGAAAAAAATTAATAAATAAATAAAAAATTCCTTTAAATATCGTACCTGCTGGGTGTCTATAGTATGCCTGTGAAGTGGCACGGGTTTAGAACTGTCCCTGCACAAAATAAGATTACTATAAGAAAAAAAAAGTAATTTAAAACTGCTTGTGGTTTTAATGTAATGTCTGGTCCCTACAATATGGATGAAAATCACTGAGAAAAAAATAGCATGGGTTTCCCTGCCCCCCTCCCCCCAGGTCATTACCAGCCCCTTTGGCCCTATATACTTTGAGCAGCAGTATACAGGTGGTGCAAACAAGACAGGGACTGTAGGTTGGTTGTTAAGTAGAATCTGTTTGTAATTTTGAACTGGTACTTCTTTAAAGTGTAACTCCAGCCATAAAATCTATTTTTAAGCTTTTCTGAAAACATAGAGAAGGGTTATCACCCCTGTAACATTTGTTCAGAAGATTGCAATTCACTTTCTGTCCCAATGACAAATGATTTTTTGAAAATTTGGGTTTTTTAGTGAAATAAGGATTGTGATAAAGCATCAGTGGACAGGAGACACATCTAACAGAAGAGAATTTCCCTTCCTAGGGGTAGATTTCCTCTCACTTCCTGTTGTCTCCTTCCGTTTGCAAGTAGGAGTCGTTTGTAAGTTGGATGTTTGAAAGTAGGGGCTTGCCGTATATACTCTGCAGATATTTGGGCCCTAAGTGTTGGTGTTGCCACAACACTGTAAGCCCTCACAGTTAGTCTTGGTGGACGCTGGAACGCCCTGCTGTGTGAACTATTATATCAAGAATTGTAATTACATGCCATTGTTAAACAGTGGTAGAAACATTGGGCCATTTGCGCTGGTGCCACAACAATAAGTCCTCATTTACTCTTGGTGGGCGCAGGAATGGGCCCTGCTGTGAAATATTAGATCAAGAATTGTAATTGCATGCCCTTGTTGAAAAGGGGCAGAAAAATTGGGCCTTTGTTGGTGGTGGTGGTGCTGGTGCCACAACACCGACACCCCTCACAGATACTCTAGTTGGAGCGCAGGAATGAGCCCGCTGCAAAGTATTGCGTCAAAAAATGTAATTACACGCCCCTGTTAAACAGGGGCAGAAGAATTGGGCCTTAGTCACTGGTGGCGGTGCCCAGAACCAAAAATGTTCTTACAAGCTATCAGCATGATCATTGAGGAGGAAAAGGATAGTCACTCAGCATAACAGGATAGTCACTCAGCATCAGTATAGGCAGTCTTGAAGGGATCTGACATTTCAAAAAAAATTATTCAGTTACATCAGCATCAGGTGCTTGGTAGTGATCCAAACCCGATTCATTTTTATGAAGGTCAGGCGATCGACCGAGTCGGTGGAGAGGCGCACCCTGTGATCGGTTAAAAAGCATCCAGCAGCACTGAATGTGCGTTCTGAAAGTACGCTGGATTCAGGACAAGTCAGTAGCTCAATTGCGTACTGTGCAAGCTATGGCCAGTGATCCATCCTCAAGACCCAGTAAGCCACAGGATTTTCGTTGGTAAAGGTGTCCAAGTCTGACCTTGCCCCTAGGTATTCCCGCACCATGTAAAACAGACACTGGCGATGGTTGCTGGAACCGGTCATACCTTGGGGCTGCAGACTAAAAAATTGTCTGAACGCATCGGTCAGACGGCCACCTTCTCCACCGCTTCTTCTGTGACTGACTGAAGCCTCAGCAACAGTTGTCCAGGACCAGGGTTTTGTAACCTCCCAGTCTCTGGGAACGCGTTGCACAGACCTTTCTGCAAGGCCTCCCGAAGATGTTTCATCTTCTGCTCTCTCTGTGCCGGCAAGATAAGGTCTGCAACAATCTCTTGTAACGTGGATCAAGGAGGGTTGCCAGCCAGTAATGATCCCTCTCCTTGATAGCACGAATACGAGGATCCTTCTGCAGGCTTTGCAGGATCAGGGAGGCCATACAACGTAGGTTTGCTGAGGCATTCGGTGCGGAGTCCTCTGGGTCACTGAGGACGACATGATCCGCAGCCACCTCGTCCCAGCCCCGTACAAGTCCATGGGTTTCTTGGGACTGTAATTGATCACTTGAAGACTGCTGCTGAGTGCTAGGCTCCTCCTCCTCGTCTGGATAAAGGGGGACTTGAGAGGTAAGGAAGTCCTCTTCCTCCTTCTGTTCTGCCTCAAGGGCCCTGTCCATTATTCCACTCAGTGTGTACTCCAACAGGTGAATAACAGGGACAGTGTCACTGATGCATGCACTGTTACTGCTCACCATCCTCATGGCCTCCTCAAATGGCGACAGGACAGTGCATGCATCCCTGATCATGGCCCACTGGCGTGGGGAAAAAACCAAGCTCCCCTGACCCTGTCCTGCTGCCATATTGGCACAGATACTCATTGATGGCCCTCTGCTGCGTGTGCAGCCGCTGCAGCATGGCCAACATAGAGTTCCACCTGGTGGGCATGTCACAGATTAGGCGGTTCTTGGGCAGGTTGTATTCCTTTTGGAGGTCTGCCAGCCGAGCACTGGCATTATATGACCGTCGTAAATGCAAACAGACTTTCCTGGCCTGCTTCAGGACATCCTGTAAGCCCGGGTACCTGCCCAAGAACCGCTGCACCACCAAGTTAAGGACATGAGCAAAACAGGGCACATGGGTCAGTTGTCCCTGTCGCAGGGCGGAGAGGAGGTTGGTGCCATTGTCGCAAACCGTCATTCCTGGCTTAAGCTGGTGTGGCGTCCACCACCTCTGAGCCTGCCCCTGCATAGCTGACAGAATCTCTGGCCCAGTGTGGCTCCTGTCCCCCAAGCACACCAGCTTAAGCACCGCATGGCATCTCTTTGCCTGCGTACCCCCTTGAACGCCTACGGAGCACCGCTGGTTTAGAGGACACATCAGTACAGGAAGAGGCCACAGAGGAAGAAGAAGAGGAGGGGTGGAGGAGAGAGGTGTGTCACAACCATTAGTAACATTTTGGAGGCGTGGTGGCTGAACAACCTCCAACACTACTGTACCTTGCCCTGCGTCCTTCCAAGCTGCCAGCAGAGTCACCCAATGCGCAGTGAAAGATAGGCAACGTCCCTGTCCATGCCTGCGGGACCATGAGTCAGCGGTAATATGCACCTTACCACTGACCGCCCTGTCCAGCGAGGCATGGACATTGCCTTCCACATGCCGGTAGAGAGCCGGAATCGCCTTCTGTGAGAAAAAGTGGCGTTTGGGAACTTGCCACTGAGGTACCGCACATTCCACAAACTCACGGAAGGGGGCAGCATCTACCAACTGAAAAGGCAGCAATTTAGCCAAGCTAGCATTCAACCGCTGGGCATGTGGATGGCTGGGAGAGAACTTCTTTCGGCGCTGCAGCAGCTGGGGCAGGGAAATTTTCCTGGTACAATCTGCCATCGGTGTACCGATAGTAGATTGCCTGCAAGTGCTTGGCTGTGACACACCTAATTCTACACCTTCAGTCCTATCACTGCGGGCTTCATAGAGGACTGAGGGTATAGCGGGGTTGGGTATCCCAGCTGATGAGGAGCAAGGAGAGGTCCGCTTTGTTCTTTGGTGTGGGTCTTTGAGGTACGCTTGCCAACGAACTGCATGGCAGGTCGATATATGTCTGGTCAAGCATGTGGTGCCCAAGCGGGTGATGTTTTGGCCACGCGAGATACGCTTGAGACATATGTTGCAAATAGCAACGGTGCGATCTGAGCACTTATCTCAAAAAAGGCCCACACCAAAGAACTTTTGGAATAATGCTGAGAGACAGCAGCACTCTGCACATGCGTAGCTCTGCATTGTGATGCAGTCGTGTGCTGCCCTTAAGCTGGCCCCTGGAGGGCATCCTGCCTCATTGGAGACGTGCCTCCTCCTCCTCCCTCCTATCAGGCACCCATGTAGAGTCAGTGACCTCATCATCCCCTCCCTCCTCATCACTGTAGAAAACCTGGCAGTATGCTGCAGCTGGGGGAACATGACTGCCAGATTGCTGTCCTTCTTGGGCACCCCCTCTCTCTGGGCTCATATTACTGCCTTCCTCTAGCTGTGTACCATCATCAGAGCCTTCAAAATGCTGCGCATCCTCCTGCAGCATGTACCCAACACTGTGGTCAAACAGTTTGGGAGATTCCTCAGGAGGACATGGTGGGGCTAGGGAAGGAGTGACTGATGCCATTGAGCAGAGGGAAGAAGCCGCATTGGCAGCTGCTTTGCCAGACAAAGTACCCTGAGCCTGGGTGAGAGAGGATGAGGAGGAAGAGGACGGCTTGGTCATCCACTCTACCAAGTCTTCGGCATGTTAAGGCTCAAGACGGCCAGCTTCCGGAAAAAAGGACGAGCGTGTCCCACGACCACGTGCTGATGAGGATGCACCGTGTCCACGACCAGCACTTTTGCCTCTAGACGCAGAGCCTGCTTGCCCTCTTTTATTGGCTCGTGACTCTCTGCCTCTCCTTGTTATCCTTCCAGACATACTAATGGCCTGCAGAGGACACGGACAGTACACACACACACACACCACATAGCTTTAGGTGCACCCTGCAGAGGACACAGACAGTACACCACGTGAGAATACTGCAGCTAGCACAATCACCTGCCTGCCTGTCAGTAAATTAGGAAGAGCGGATCTAGCTAAACTATACAGTATATAAATATATATACACACACACACACACACACACAACACCTGGGATGCATATATATCCTCTACACACTGTAACTAACTGACTAGCCTGCCTGCTCCATCTACCTGCAAAAAATGAGACTCTCTCTCTTTCTTCTCTTAACCACCGCAACACACTGCACAAGGCCGACCTGCAGGCCGCCTTTTATAGTGTGGGGCGTGTACTAAACCCCCTGAGCCATAATTGGCCAAAGCCAAGCATGTGGGTCATAGTGCATGCTTGGCTAATCATCAGCCAGCAATGCGATGCCGCAGTGAATTATGGCCAGTAACGTTCGTATTTCGATGAACTGTCGAACATACGATGTTCGAGTCGAGCGTGAGTTCGACTCGAAAACAAAGCTCATCCCTAGTCCTAGGGATGTGTTCTAACTGTAGGGGGATGGGCTATGTGTGAAGCTGTGATCAGTGTCCTGTCACTAGGAAGAATGGGGAAATACTTGTTTACATTAGCATTTACCCGTTCTTCCTCTCCGTGAGACGATCGCGGGTATCCCCATGGACATGGAGTCCGCGGGACCTGCGATCACACTCACGTAGCTTGCGGCGGCACGTGCACACCCACAATGCCGCATCTTAAAGGTGACGTATAGGTATCTTAATCTGCCTGTACGTGCCATTCTGCCGAAGTATATCGATGTGAGCCGGTCCTTAACTGGTTAAGAAAAAAACAAGTACAAGAATACAAGCATATAACCTATATACAAGTAAACCTATCAGTGGCAGTGAATACAACCAAGTAAACCTAAACTAACTATGTACAGATAGCGGGGTGAACAGGGCAGAGCAGAAACTGGCAGAGAAGCAAGGAAAGAGTCAAAATAGGGAGCAGGAACAAGCAGATAGAAGCAGGAGCAGAATCACTGGGCATAAGGAAAAGAGTACATGGGGTGCACAGCCAAAACAATGAGACATTATGGAATACAAGAGAAGAGACAAAGAGACATACTCTCACAGCAGCCAGCATCAGGTGAACACTTAGGCTCCATTCACACTAATGCGTTTTTTGATGCATTTTGCAGAAATGCAGGGACATTTTTAACATGGTTTCCTATGGAACATGTTCACATCAATGCTTTTTTGTGCCTCTGCATTTTTGGAAAGGGTCAGGGACTTTTTTTCCAGCAAAAAGCAGCGTTTTGCATTTAATAGAATTCAGTGGACCCGCATCCAAAACGCAAGTACCGCATTTTTACAGCGATTTGCGTTTTTTAACCTGTTTATAGCTGGTTGTTAAAAGAAAATGTAAAAAAAACGCAAATCCCGTGTTGAAAAACGCAGCAAGCACTGCAAAAACACTCAAAAGCAACATGCATAGCTGTGAATCGAGTCTTATGCCGCGTTCACGCGGTTGTTTTTCGGCATGAAAAAAATGAAATTTTTCAGCATGTCCAAAAAACAACGTTAAAAACGATGTTGCCCACACACCATTGTTTTTGAAAAATGATGAACAAAGTGACGTACGACGGCACTCTGAAGGGGAAGTTCTATTCGCCTTTGGGCTGCTTTTAGCCGATTCCATGTTAGTAAAAGACGATTCGCGCTTTTTTTGTCTGTTACAGGGTGATGAATGTGCTTACTCCATTATGAATGGTAGTTTTTCCAGAACGAGCGCTCCCATCTCATAACTCGCTTCTGGGCATGCGCGGGTTTAAAACGTTGTTTTAGCCCACACACGATCATTTTTTACAACCCGAAAAAAGACATTTTAAGCCGAAAAACGATGTGAAGCCCACACACGATGATTTTAAATGACGTTTTTAAAACCAACATTTTTTTTCATCCAGAAAAACGACCATGTGTACGCGGCATTAGGCTCCATGCACACTGGAAGTAAAACATTGCATCAAATTGACATACAACATGGTGTTCAATAACAGACTTCGCTCAGAGGCCCGTTATAGATACATACAAGTATTAAGTCAGAACTTTACACCTCTACTGTCCAGAGGTTCTAAGCTTCTGCTTGGTCACGACCCCACCCCACCCGTCTCCATGCCCTCTGTGACATCAACCACCACCGCTCTCAGACTGAAGACAAAGCCAGGAGAGCAGCACGCTGCCTATACAAGACAGGAGAAAACCCCAATGGTGACATTGCAGAGCTTACTAATACCACACCTTTAAAATATTTGTGCTAAACTAAGGTGACCAGATTTTTTAAATTAAATCCGGGGACATATTTGTTTTTTACTAGTAATGGCAGCAATCAGTGACTTATAGCAGGACTGCGCTATTGCGAGGGACAAACCGGACACCAAGTGACCCTTTTGACACTTTGTGGGAACCAGTAATCAGTGCTAAAAATATGCACGGACACTGTACTAATGACACTGGCTGGGAAGGGGTTAACATCTACTGCAACCAAAGCTAAATATGTGCCTAACAAGTGTTTTCTCACTGGCCCAGATTCAGGTAGATTTGCCCATTACTTACACATGAGCTGCTCAGCTGAATTTCTCTGCGCTGGGGCAATTTTGCCAAATTGCCACCTGATTCAGGAATCGTTTGTTCAGTTAATTTGCTCCTGTTTAAGGCAAAGCTGAGGACGCAAGGCCGTGCAAGTCAAAGTGGGTGTGCCCCTATGTAAATGAGGAATTTTCGGCTCAGCAGAGGTTTGCGCCGGGCGCGCGCATGCGCAGTTAGAGCGCTGCCGTCTGCGCATGCGTCAAACTGCGCCTAGCATACTTTCAGGGCAAATCCTGCTCAGCTGCTTGCACTGAGCAAATAAATAGGAGCAGACTTGCGCAGGTTCTTTGCTGAATTTCATCCTGCTTTTTCCAACCCCCCCTGAGCAAGGAAATTCAGCCCATTTTGAAGAGATGGCACCTCCCAAAGGAACAAAAAAAAGGAAGGCAAACTTTGTGGCTGCGGAGATGGACATCTTAATTGCTGCACTCCAGCAACATAAAGAAGTTCTATATGGTGCCCAGCGGGCAAACACCACCGTTGCCCAAAGGAGGGCTATCTTTGAAGCCATAGCCCTGGACATCAATGCCCTGGGTAATGAAGATCGTTCCTGGGATGACATTCAAAAAAAACTGAACGATATGAGGTGCAGGGTCCGGGATAAACTGGCTCTTATCAGAAAATATACCGGTGGCATGGGAGGTGGACCGCGATGTAAGATCCGGCTAAATCATGAGGAGGAGCTTATTGCCCAAACTTTTGTGCAGGAGCAGGTGGAGGGACTTGAAGGGTACGACTCCACTGTCGGGAACTTGGGGACTGGTAAGTTATTTTTGTTTCATATCTGCTGTGCATCATGGGAGGGGGTAGAAGTGAACATATTTGTGGGTAGAAGTGAAGATGGAACTATTATTTTTGTTTCATATCTGCTGTGCATCATGGGAGGGGGTAGAAGTGAACATGTGAGCAGTGCGTTGCACCAGCAAAATATTTCATTTTGGTGTCATCCACAGGTGGTGATGATGATGATGAAGCTGGGCCGTCTTCGGCTGCGGGTCGACCCAGCCCATCCATACCAGAGCCAGGGGTCCAGTCAGGCCCCATGGACATTCTGTCTATGCTGGTCCAGGAGGAGATCCTACCGGGGCCAAGTATGGTGGAGGAAGTGGTTTTGGAGGAGGATTCCTTTTTCCTCATCCAGGAGGACTCTGGCTCCCTCCAGGAGGATACCACCATCCCTGAGCAACCCACCACCCCCCCGCCCAGCACGTCATCCCCCTCCAGGGCAAGCCCCTCCAGGGCAAGCCCCTCCATTGTGGACCCCTCCCCTTCTCCCTCTGTCCGTGCCCGAGCCTCTCCTCCCAGGAAGGCTCTGTCCAAAACGAGGCATATATCCTCCGGCCTCCGTGACGGTCTGCTGGAGGAGCAGGCCCTGCAGACCCGCCATATAGGGGACATGGTGGGAGAGGTTCGTCGTCTGGCGGACAGCATGGCATCCACCTCCACCTCTGTGCAGCATGCCCTCACCCTGCATGCAGACCGGGACAAACATGTCTCACAGAGCCTGGGGGAAATAAGTGGCAACTCCAAGGCCATAGTCACCTGCTTGGTGGCTCAGGAGACCACACCCGCTTTATTAAGCAGGATGGCAGCTGCGGTGGAGGCCAATACCGCTGCTGTGCAGGCCAACACCGCTGCAGTGCGGGAGGAGGGGAGAGTTACCCGCCGTCATCAGCGGGATACCACCACCCGCCAAATGAGGATGTTGGCCCAGACCAACACCATCCTCGCCCGCCTGGCCAACGCCATGGAGGGCATGCAGCCACCACCTGCGCGGAGTCTGGAAGTAGGGGTTGATGCTCCCCCCCCCCCTCAATCCCCACCCCATGCCTCCTCCGCACCACGGAGATTGAGGAGCCAGAGCCGGGGCACCCTTGGCCCAAAGAAAAAAACAAAAAAATAATATAATTTCTACATTTATTTTATGCACAGAATACGATTTATTTATTTTTTTGATATATGCTCAGGATATGAGCTTTTATATTTATTTGTAGTCCCTACACACGGTGAGGAGTGTATACTACAGTGTGACTGGTGTGTGAATGGGGGGGGGGGGGTGGCACTCCTGCTGGAAAAGGGGTGTCACCCTCTGCCATGTGAAAGGTGTATGAATGGACAGCAACATAATTGGAGCCTTGACGCGGCGTTGCTGCTCCCTAATACCATGGGGTATTGTTGGGTCTAATCCAATTTGGGGTGCATGTGTCGGGTGTGTGATAGGGACTACAGTGGTGTGCATACATGCATTATACTTGTGACAAGATCAGGGTGTGTTTAATGTGCAAAGAGACGTTCCACAAGACCATTCCGGATTGCTCTTCCCTCAGAAGATCCGGTAGTGTTTCTTGGGGGGGGGGGGGGTTGCGTGGTTCGGGGGTAAGGTCATTGCGTAGCTCAATGTGCATGCCCCTTCTTTGAGCTAAATTGTGGAGAATACTACATGCCCCGACGATTTGGCACACAAAGTTGGGTGAATACAACAGGGTCCCCCCTGATTTATCCAGACATCTGAATCGAGATTTAAGGATGCCAAATGTGCGCTCCACCACCGCACGGGTACGTGCATGGGCTTTGTTATATCTTTCCTCTCCTGGTGTTTGAGGGTTACGAAATGGGGTCATCATGTGAGGTCCCAGGGCATATGCAGAGTCACCTGGAAGGGAAAAGACAGGAGGATGTTAGTCGTGCATGTGCCCCTTGTGATGTCTGCATCATGGGGGGGGGGGGGGCAGTCATACCTGACACCCATGTCACTCACCAATCAGCCAGCTGTCTCCATGCATGTTCTGGTCAAACTCGGTTGGGATGGGGCTGTGTCGGTAAATAAAACTGTCATGGCTTGACCCTGGGTGTTTGGCACGGACATGCCATATGAGGCCATGTGCATCCACAATCATCTGCACATTTATCGAATGCCAATGCTTCCTGTTGCAGTAGATATGCTCGAGGAGCCGGGGGGGGCGTAGTGCCACATGGGTACAATCTATTGCACCCACAGTGCGTGGAAATCTGGCTATTGCATAAAAATCACTGATTGCCTTCTGCCGCAGGTCAGCCGTGGTTGGTTTGATAAATTGTGTGCCCATGCGTCTGAGTATTGCAGGGATCACTTGGTGCACACACCTGCTCATGCTGGATTGGGACATCCCCGCCACCATTCCACCTGTGCGCTGAAATGAGCCACTTGCCAAAAAATGAAGGGTTGCCACTACCTTCACCAGTGGCTGCACTGCCTGTCCCCGATGGGTCGGGCTGCTGATGTCATCCTGCAGGATTGTTACCAACTCAAAGATGACTTCAGGGCTGAAGCGAAACATGCGATACACCTCATTATCACTCATCTGAAAAAGGTTGTAGCGCCCTCTGTAAATCCTCTCCCGTGCCCTCCTACGAGTCGGCTCAGTCAATAGAATATCAATTTGCATATTCGCTGAGGGAATTCCATGAAGGCGCAACTTACACCCCGCGCAAAATTGCACGAAAATTGCGCCGGAGCAGCTAGGCTGCGTGCGCGGGAAAATGGCCGCATTTCAGGCTTAACTGGTTTACAGAATCAGCCGCAAATTTGCATGGGAGCAAATCAGTACTTGCGCGGCGCAAATCACACTTGCTCCCGCGCAAGTGCTTCTTGAATCTGGGCCACTGTGTGGAAGGTGCTTTAACTAGAGGAAAGCATAGATCCTTGTCTGCTTTGCAAGGACACAGAATCAATGCCTTCCATACTGACAGAACAGTGATCTGCCTTGTTTACATAGGCAGACCGCCCTTCTGCCTGGGTACTGAACGATCGGTGGGCACCAGCAGACGTCGAGTCCACCAGACCTGCTGATCAGCTCCAATATCCAGAAATGCAAGATCACGTGTATATATATATACATGATCCTGCAAAGCAGTCCGCCCTGCAGCAGTAAATCTGCTATGGGGTGGTCAGCAACTGGTTAAGGTCATCAGCATTATGATAACTCACAGGCAGCAGGCACGGTCACAGTGCGTCACATGACATGGCTGCTGATACATATGACCAATAAGTTAACAAGCACCCAGTAGCCATGTTATGTGACACATTGTGACAGTGCACTGCCAGCCAAAGCCATGATAAAGTTCCTGTGTATTATGGTACCATCTATGATGCCAGAGAGACAAAGTGCAATGTAGTCGATTCACAAACACCCCCAAAGCACACCTGTGTTGAAGCCTTGAAGGCATTGGCAGCCCCATGATTGGATTCTCTTCTCCTCTGTTCCTGCTGCTGGACACTGGCAGCTGAGCTCAGCTGCCCTCTCTTCCTGACACTGCCCCCTGCGGATCAGAGGAAGATCACTTCACTGAGGAAGGCAAAGAGACAGGCAGGCAGCTGGCCGGGAATTGAGCCAAGGCAGAAGAACATGGGAACGGAATGGAATGGTCATGCGCCTGAAACTGAAGAAATAGTTCCTCTGCTCCGGCCAGCACATGACCATCAGAAAGGGGCACAGATAATGAAAAAAAAAAACACCCCCCTAAGCCAGTAGGAGCAGCGGAACGGGGGTTGTAATTATTATTATTTTTTTTAATTCTGCATTGACTGTCTTTGAAATTGCTCGTGCCCCTGTTCAAATCCAATCCGGGGACAAAACCAGTGACAGACTTGGTCCAGGGACCGTGTCCTCATTCTGGGGACGTCTGATCACCCTAATCTAAACAATACTTACCACTGCAATCCACAGGTTGCCTGTAGCAGACAAAAAAAAAAGAACATGTCAGTGGGGGAGGGGCTGTCTTTTATTCAGCTAGGAAAAGGTGGTCATGTGGTCAGATGAGGCGTTAACCCATTGTGTGCTGACGTGAGGTATGGCCAGGAAAGTTAGTTTTGGACTTTAGATTGGAAGCTCCTTGCAGCCAGGCCAGGGACTGATGTTAATGTTTTAGCACTAATCATGCCCAGGGACTTGGACATTTAAAATTGTAGGGTTTACACTGCACAGGTACATATGCTTAGAAAATTGTTTATTTGTTTATGTGCATGCAAATGGTCTTGGCTCTTTGGTGGGTAGTTGTTGATTTGATGCACATAGCCAAGGGCTAACACAGTTGGAAATAGTATTATGTATTCCTGCTCATCAGGTGCAATCACTTTAGACATACATGAAGAGACAGATTGAATGACACTGGTGGGCTTATACTTCCATTGGGTGTGTGTCAGTGTCAGTGGCGGCCTGTCCATAGGGGGCGCTTGGGCGCCGCCCCCCCCCCCCCCCCCCCCAAGCTGTAAAAAAAAAAAAAAAATTTTTTTTTTTTTTGTAAATGTCACTTTAAGAGTGACCAGGCGCCGGACATGCGGCGGTCTATGGGAAGCTTCCCAGCCTGCAATCAGCTGATTGCAGGCTGAAAAGCTGATTTGCCCGTGTTTAGGGCGTGTGCAGGGCGCAAGCTGTGCGCCCGCACACACTCCCACTGTCCTTTCATTTGTCAAAATGCCCTAGTGGTGTAATGTGATTGGCCAGCGGGGACCGAAGTAGAGTCAGTGGGAAGTGCCATTTAAATCACTTCCGGTTTCTGGAGCGCTTGTGGTGTGGGGGCATCAGAGGAGCGGCGTCATTGAAGGTAAGCAGTTACTTTCATACCTCCATTCCCCGCAGCTTAATCCATCCATGCCTGCCACCTCCAGCACCAGCCGAACTACCACCGTGCCCCGCAGCATCTCTCTGCGCTAGTATTGCCACTGACAGCCAGCCCTGTCACCACCAGCACCCCCCCCCCCCCCCAGTTGAAGACGGGATTCCCGCTCCCCTCTCCAGGGTCCCGCTGAGCAGCACTGCACACAGCTTCAAGTCGGTATGCTCTGATCGAACTGACTGGGAGGGGGGGGATGGTCCTGCTTCACCTTTCCCCCCAGCTCTTCACTCGTAATATGCTGGTGGCCGCTGACCTCTCCTGCCAGGCACATGTCTCTTGTCTTCACCAGCAGATTACGAGTGAATAGCTGGGGGAAAAGGTGAAGCAGGACCCCCCCCCCCCTCCCCCTCTTCACAGTCAGTGCTGCTCCAAGCATACAGACTTGAAGCTGTGTGCAGCTGGACTCGAGAGGAGAGCAGAAGGGAGGGGGGGGATGGGGGACTGCTGATCGTAGTAAATGTTTCTCCCATTCACCACTAAATCTCTCTCATCTGTCTGTCTTATCTATCTCTCATTCTTCCCTTTACACCCAATGTCTATCTATAGATCGATCTATCTATCTATCTTTCTATCTGTCTGTCTGTCCATCTATCTGTATGTCTATCTATATATATATATCTATGTCTGTCTATCTATCTATCTGTATGTCTGTCTATCTATCTATCTATCTATCTATCTATCTGTATGTCTGTCCATCTATCTATATGTCTGTCCATCTATCTATCTATTTGTATCTATCTATTTGTATCTATCTATCTATCTATCTATCTATCTATCTATCTATCTATCTATCTATCTATCTATCTCTATGTCTGTCCATGTATCTGTATGTCTATCTATCTATCTATCTATCTATCTATCTATCTATCTATCTATCTATCTATCTATCTATATGTTTGTCCATCTATCTATATGTCTGTCTATCGATCTATCTATCTGTCTGTCCATCTATCTGTATGTTTATCTATCTATCTATCTATCTATCTATCTATCTGTATGTCTGTCCATCTATCGGTATGTTTATCCTATCTATCTATCTATCTATCTATCTATCTATCTATCTATCTATCTATCTATCTATCTATCTATCTATCTATCTATCTATTTATATGTCTGTCCATCTATCTGTATGTTTATCTATCTATCTATATGTCTGTCCATCTATCTGTATGTCTATCTATCTATCTATATGTCTGTCCACCTATCTGTATGTCTATCTATCTATCTATCTATCTGTATATCTATGTCTGTCTATCTATCTATCTATATGTCTGTCCATCTATCTGTATGTCTATCTATCTATCTGTATATCTATGTCTGTCTGTCTATCTATCTATCTATATGCATTTCCATCTATCTGTATGTTTATCTATCTATCTATCTATCTATCTATCTATCTATCTATCTATCTATCTATCTATCTATCTATCTATCTATCTGTATGTCTGTCCATCTATCTATATGTCTGTCTATCTATCTATCTATCTATCTATCTATCTATCTATCTATCTATCTATCTATCTATCTCTATGTCTGTCCATGTATCTGTATGTCTATCTATCTATCTATCTATCTATCTATCTATCTATCTATCTATCTATCTATCTATCTGTATGTCTGTCCATCTATCTGTATGTTTATCTATCTATCTATCTATCTATCTATCTATTTATATGTCTGTCCATCTATCTGTATGTTTATCTATCTATCTATATGTCTGTCCATCTATCTGTATGTCTATCTATCTATCTATATGTCTGTCCACCTATCTGTATGTCTATCTATCTATCTATCTGTATATCTATGTCTGTCTATCTATCTATCTATCTATATGTCTGTCCATCTATCTGTATGTCTATCTATCTATCTGTATATCTATGCCTGTCTGTATATCTATCTATCTATATGCATTTCCATCTATCTGTATGTTTATCTATCTATCTATCTATCTATCTATCTATCTATCTATCTATCTATTTATCTATCTATCTATATGTTTGTCCATCTATCCATATGTCTGTCCATCTATCTGTATGTTTATCTATCTATCTATCTATCTATCTATCTATCTATCTATCTATCTATCTATCTATCTATCTATCTATATGTTTGTCCATCTATCTATATGTCTGTCCATCTATCTGTATGTTTATCTATCTATCTATCTATCTATCTATCTATCTATCTATCTATCTATCTGTATATCTATCTATCTATCTATCTATCTATCTATCTATCTATCTATCTATATGTTTGTCCATCTATCTATATGTCTGTCCATCTATCTGTATGTTTATCTATCTATCTATCTATCTATCTATCTATCTATTTGTATGTTTATCTATCTATCTATCTATCTATCTATCTATCTATCTTTCTGTATAACTATCTATCTATGTATCTGCATATCTATCTGTCTGTCTATCTATCTATCTATCTATCTATTTGTATGTTTATCTATCTGTCTGTCTGTCTCTATCTATCTATATATCTGTATATCTGTATATCTATCTATCTCTATGTCTGTCCATGTATCTGTATGTCTATCTATCTATCCATCTATCTATATGTTTGTCCATCTATCTATATGTCTGTCCATATATCTGTATGTTTATCTATCTATCTATCTATCTATCTATCTATCTATCTGTATGTTTATCTATCTATCTATCTATCTGTATATCTATCTATCTGTATATCTATCTATCTATGTATCTGCATATCTATCTATCTATTGATCGATCTATCTGTATACCTATCTATCTATCTATCTGTATCTGCATATCTATCCATCTGTCTGTCTGTCTATCTGTATATCTATCTGTATATCTATCTACTTTATCTATCTATGTATCTGTATGTCTATCTATCTATCTATCTGTATATCTATCTGTCTGTATCTATCTATCTATCTATCTATCTATCTATCTATCTATCTATCTCTCTATCTGTATATCTATCTATCTGTCTGTCTGCCCCCCCCCCTCCTACCCAATGTTTATCTATTTCTCCATCTGTCTATTTATCTGTCTGCATATTTATCCATCTGTCTCTATTTCCACACAATGTCTGTCTGTCTTTCTATTTGTCTGTCTGTATATCTACCTGTAGGACCTATTGTGGGCGAGTGACCGGGGGGGGGGGGGGGGGTTATGGTGTTGGTTGGGGCTTTGTTTGCGCCCCCCCAAAATAATGGAGCACCAGCCGCCACTGGTCAGTGTGCTAACAATCCAACCTAGCTTAAATAAAGGACTGCTGGGGGGGGGGGGGGGCATGTTATTTGCTGTGATTTTTGGGGGAGAAGGAATGATATTGTGCATAATGACAAATGCCCCACTAGGGCTGTTTGCCACATGGCCACATAAACCCAACAAACAATGTTGTGTGTGTATTGTTCCAGTCTGACCATGCATTAATTTGGGAGCATCTGCTGACCTTCTACTCGTTGAACTCACTGCCTAATCATGTACACAGAAATGCAGCTTCCAGCAGAACATACTCACCAATGTATGTGTGTAGAATGTGGGGTGGTGGTGGGTGTTAGCACTATGTTATTGTTTAAATATGTGCCTTTTCTAATGATATTTTGTAAGTGTAGCGCCTATGTACTTTATGGTACCGGTGCTAGTTAAATTTAAGGGTAGATCAGAGTGTAGTAAAACTCTGATCCAGATTGTTAGTAGAAAAAGAAGGTCTCTGTCTCAGCTTGGCTGTGCTGTGAGCCCATTCTGCTGTACTGGGGTGTTCTTCCAGCCCCGGTGCTGCAGGTGGCAGCAGTGGAGTCGAAGTTTGGGTGCTCTTCCCAGCAGCCAATCAGGAGGGTTTGACCTCGCTGTGCATGCTGGGGAGGGGTATTTTTGAGACAGACGCCATTGGTTCTGGGTCTACATCATCCAGTGTGGCACCCACCTTTAGGGTGGCCACATCACGGCGCCCCGGCACTATGGCCTACCTGGCCGGGGCGTGCGTGCCACGCGGTGTTCCTGGTTCCGGAGCCATGCTGGCCCGAAACATCTGAACAGCGACGGGGACCCAGTGAGTGACTGGGTTCCCAGCTTTGAGGATCCCAAGCTGTACTGCTGTTCGGTGGGGAGTCAGTCTGAGGAGCGCCATTGAGAGGCTGCTGGTCCAAAAAGGCCTGGACAAACCACCGGGGATCGAGGTAACCGGACACTGAGGGATTGATCACCTGTCAGTCAGTACCTGGGCGACAAGTTGAAGGAGATCCAGATGTAACTCAATTAAGGAGGGATATCTCCAATAATTCAGTCCAGGGAGTGCCTGTGGCAGAGGTATCGTCTGAGGCTCATTGAGAGGGTTCTGTGGCAGAGACTTTCTCCCAAGTTCAAGTTCACCGAGGAGGGGTCTGTGGCAGAGACTTTATCTTACAATTGTCCGAGTGATACTCCAGCTGCCAGGTCAGTGAGAGAGGCCTGTCCGGGTACACTAAACACACTCCGGCAGAAGTGGTGCAAAGAAGTGTTACATTGGGAGCAGGACTGTTTCCTATCATTACGCCTGAATCTGCTATTCTCCTATCTTCTTCAACTTTACTTTCCTCATCCCCAGTTTACTGTTTTTACCCGGCTGGGTAATAAAGAGCACAGCAAAGAGCACCTGTTGTGGACATGGGATAGCAGACGGGAATAACCTTAACACTTCAATAAATAAGTAAACAATAAATAAGAGACAAAGACCACTGCTGGATTTTAAAGGCCGCGGTTATTTAATATTGGTTTCAAAAATATTGTGATAATTAATATCAACAGCATGTAAATAAATAATCATCAATATAAAGCTTTTAAAGCTAACCTTGCCACTACGGCTCAGGCTGCCAACACAATTACCCAGCTAGAACAGTGCCCAACTTTATAGCAGATAACTTTCATGGATAAAATAATATGAGCATAGCTAGTCCCCCTTTGCTTTTAATTATTTATTTATTTATTTTTAAACACTTTATTATATATATATATATATTTTTTTTTTTTTTTGCAAAGGTGACACTACCACATACAAATAACCACGACAAGGTATTTTCTGACAAAAAGGGGAGGGAGGGAGGGAGGGGAAGAACACCACAGCTCCAAGTCTTCTGAGGCGAATGAGCCTGGACTGGACAGAACCTGCTTTAAATAGCCCAGAACGGGCTATAATCCACAGGTTCCGACCAGTTTAAACTGGTTCTTCCCGGGCTTTCTGACCAGAAGCCCAGGAAGGGTCATTTACAGTTCAAAAAAGCCCGCCAGGTTCCTTCAGAGAGGTCACCTGGAGGGCAAGTTACTAAATTTGAACTGACCTTTCCCGGGCAAACTACTCAGGCCCAGGAAAGGTCACCCAGAGGCCACTGGCCATTCTCCTCACAGGAGGAAGGGGGGAGAACAAACCCCCCCCCCCCCTTCCCAGGAAGAACCACTGTTCCCCGTCGCTCTCCCATGGAGAAAAGGGGGGTAAAATTGCCCCCTTTTCTTGTCATGGGATAGCAGACGGGAATAACCGTAACACTTCAATAAATAAGTAAACAATAAATAAATAAATAAATAAGAGACAAAGACCACTGCTGGATTTTAAAGGCCGCGGTTATTTAATATTGGTTTCAAAAATATTGTGATAATTAATATCAACAGCATGTAAATAAATAATCATCAATATAAAGCTTTTAAAGCTAACCTTGCCACTACGGCTCAGGCTGCCAACACAATTACCCACAAGGCGGGTGGTTCCCAAAACCACCAGCCACAGACCCCAATACCGCGGCCCATTCCACACAGGAGCCTAAGTCTGCATTGAAAATGTCTAGGCCTATATCAGAAAGATGTACTCCGTCGGATCTGTATAGACCCGGAATGCCTCCTTCCAGCTCCGTGTGCCTAAAGGAAAAAATTCCTACCTCTAAAAGAAGCTTTGACACTGCCCTATTTACTCTCTTCCTGATCTTTTCTACAGGACGCATGGAAGGAGGGGAAAGCCACACCAGTCTTTGTATTTTTTCTGAGAAAATAATTACACATTTTGGAAATATGATTTTAATTTTTTGTAAATCATCTCTGATGGAGAAAATTATATCCAAAGTCTTGCGTTTGCCAAGGTCATTTCCCCCAAGATGAATAATTAGCGTGTCAGGTGGGGGGAAACGAAGACAAAGTTGGGACAATTCTACACATAACTCAGACCATAACATGCCCCTCTTACCATTCCAAAAAATCTTATATTTATTACAATCTAAGCCTAAATTAACCGAATAGTTTCTGTGTTTTGCTCTATACTGCGCCCAGTGCACAAACGAGTGACCGACGATCCAAATGATCCGAGGGTTTTCTGAAAAATTAAAAAGAGTGATTAGGACGGACGTATAACAAATAACTATCCGATCTCCACCTGCCTATCTTTTTAATTTTGTTAACCTCCAAACCTAATCTGGCTGCTTCAGTTGCTGCCCCAATCCTAAAGGAGTGAGATGACAGCTGAAGGTGATCCAACTTTAAAAACTTTAAACATTTTTTAAAGACACTAACAAATTGAAACTTTGTTTGGGGCAATCCCGACTCATGCAAAAAGAATTTTGAATTCCCAGCAGGTCTAATCTTAGAATACTTTTTTACCAGCATGACTGGGCATATGTTAGAGTTATCCCAAGAATCTAAATGTAGCCAACTACCTCTGCCTAATTGATCAGTTTTTGACCTCCCAATTAGGATCTCAACAGATCTCTCTGTGATAATGACATCAGATGCTCTGATAGCAACTAGTTCGGAAACTCTCAGTGCTGCAAAGAACATAAATGAAAAAACAGCTTGGAACAGAACAGACTCAAAAGAAGAAAAACAGATTCTATCTGTTACCGAGCACAAATCACTTAAAACCTTTGGGGTTATGGGCTTACGTGAATCAGCTGATAAATTTGCTCTTTTATACCCTTTCAAAGCCTGTTTAAC
The DNA here is from genome assembly GCF_905171775.1 of Rana temporaria. Taxonomy (NCBI): domain Eukaryota; kingdom Metazoa; phylum Chordata; class Amphibia; order Anura; family Ranidae; genus Rana; species Rana temporaria. Next base: position 85,762,964 of record NC_053492.1, on the reverse strand, counting down.
CGAAAAGTACTGCATAAGAGAAGGAAGATTATTTAGTTTCAGAAAAAATGAAATTCCAGAAAGGGTTCTTTGCACATAAGACCAAGAATACTGTTTCTGGAATAAAAAACTTAAAAAACGTAAAGCTACATTTTCAGAAGAAGCCTCAGCATGCTCATGTACAGATTCCAAAAAACTTAAATAAAGCTCCCAGGCTGACAGATATCCCGCCCAGGTTGATGGAGCCACTGAATTAGCTATGTATTCCGATATGGGCCTTACACCAGATCCCATAAATTGTGAGGACATGTCGATCCCACACGATCCGCCTCTGGGAATAGCTGGAAAAACCGGTCCATCTGCAGGCGAGATAAAGAATCCGCCAGGTCATTGTCCTTCCCTGCTACATGAACAGCCTTGAGCCAGATATTTAGGCTCAAACACTTGAAAACCAAATATCTCAAAAGGACAATGACCGGCGGAGACTTGGATGTTAAACAGTTGATGGCATAAACGACACCCTTATTATCTGTTCTTATTAAGATCCTTTTCCCACTGAAAAAGGAACCCCAAATCTCCAGGGCAACCACTATTGGAAATAGTTCCAACAGAACTATATTCTTCACATGACCTTTTATTTTCCAATCCTGGTGCCAAAGATCTGCACACCAATGGGTCTGCCAGATTGCAGCAAAACCCACCGATCCTGCAGAGTCAGTAAAAAGAAAAAATTCCCTGTCTAGAATGAAGTCCCCCTGCCAAACAGCTCGACCATTAAAATGCATGAGAAATTGCAGCCAAACTAAGAGGTCTTCCCTCATGTCGTGAGAAACACACACATGAGAGAAGGGGGACTTCAGACCAGAAATTGACATGTAAAGTCTTCTAGAAAAAATCTTCCCGACTGGCATAATCCTAGTGGCAAAGGCTAACATACCTAATAAAGACTGCATATCTTTTAAAATAACCTTTTTTTTTCGGATTAATGACAATAATAATCGATTAAGCTTATCTATTTTTTCATCAGGAAGTCTAAATTCCATCAATTCTGTATCAATATTGATACCCAGGAATTCTAGAGACGTGGATGGCCAAACTGTTTTCTCAAAAGCTAATGGCACACCAAAATTAGTACAAATTTTAAAGAATGTGTCCAGCAGCTTGGAGCAAACCAGTGAATCTGGAGGGCCTAAGAATAAGAAATCATCAAGATAGTGGACTATCAGGTCTGAACCTGATTCAAAAATTACTGACCACTCCAGAAATGACGAAAAAGATTCGAAATAAAAGCAGGACAGGGAGCAACCCATGGGCAAACATTTGTCAAAATAAAAATTACCGTTGAAGAAAAAACCTAACGAATTAAAACAACTTGGATTTATTGGGAGCAAACGGAAGGCAGACTTAATGTCGGCCTTAGCCAACAAAGCCCCCCTTCCTAAACCTCTTAACTTTATTAGGGCATCTTCAAATGAAGCATATGAGACTGAAGATAGCCCATCATCAATCTGATCATTAAGCGATTTTCCTTTAGGAAAAGACAAATGATGTATCATCCTAAAGGAGCCTTTGTCTTTCTTAGGGACAACACCTAACGGGGAAATTCTGAAATTCCTGAAAGGAGGAGCAGAAAAAGGACCCTCCACTCTTCCTTCCATAATTTCCGTCTCAATTTTTTTTTTAACTATCTCTGGAAACTTATCAACTGATTTAAGATTATTTACTAACAAGCAACCTTGACCGGAATAACTTGGGAGCATAAAACCATCTCTAAAACCTTCAATGAGGAGCTGAGCCTTCAACCGGTCTGGGTACCGACTGAGCCATGGGTACATATTTTGTAGAATCACCGGGGTAAATACTTGGCTGCTGATTGGCTGAAGAAATTTTTTTAAAGCATTTGGCGACCGAATGACCGCCTGCGCAAAAGGCGCACTCATGCCTGTATTTACATGAGTTAGGCCATCTGCATTGGCTGTCATTGTAGTTAAAACAAATCCCCTTTCTGTAACCGGAATTGCTTGAACCACTGGATTGAACATTGACGTTTGACTTATTAAAGGCTGGTTTTTGGGGAAGAAAAAGGTTCAACCAAAGACCTACGTCCTTTACACCCCATTTTAGAGAAGGGTGTACTGACAGTTTTTGACGAAAAGCTTCGTCGTAATTAAACCAGGAGATACCACTAAAATTTTTATAAGCCTCTAGGATTATATCTAAATGTTGAAATAACCCAGCGCTTTTTTCCGGGAATTTTTCACATAAAGTCCCTGAAAAAATGCAGAAGGCCTGTAACCAGTTGTTAAATTTTTTTGGGACAGGCCTTCTTCTTTCTTCTTCATCTTTTTTATCCGACTTAGCTACAAATTCTTTTGCAGATGGTAGCAAAGATAATATGTCTATGAACTCCCCCCGCCATATCCTTTCCTTCATTGAACTGCATAAATGGAAACCTAGCGGAGAGATTTCACATGACATAGTCTCCTTTAAACAAGTCTCAGGTAAATTTTGGGATCTAGCTGAAAGAAAATCAGGGTTAAAGCGGATCTCCACTCTAAAGTGGAGTCCCGCTGATCGGAACCCTCCCCCCCTCCGGTGTCACATTTGACACCTTTCAGGGGGGAGGGGGGTGCAGATACCTGTCTACAGACAGGTATCTGCACCCACTTCCGGCCCTACGATACGGGCAAAGGACGGGTTTTTCCTCCGCTTCCCGTCGCCCCCCCCGTTGTATGCTGGGAACACTCGGCTCCCAGCACACAGCGGGAGCCAATCGGCGGGCGCAGCGCGACTCGCGCATGCGCCGTAGGGAACCGGGCAGTGAAGCCGGAGCGCTTCACTTCCTGGTTCCCTCACCGTGGATGGAGGGGGGAGCAGCAGGGTGACGAGCGATCGGCTCGTCATCTGCTGCGATCACCGCTGGACTCAAGGACAGGTAAGTGTCCTTATATTAAAAGTCAGCAGCTGCAGTATTTGTAGCTGCTGGCTTTTAATATATTTGTTTAGTGGCACATCCGCTTTAACATAAGTTTGTGAACTTTGATCGCAGTTAGGTAAAACACCACTAGATGGCGACCATACGCTAATAGCAGAAGGCTCACTAGCTGCAGTACCCTGTGAGGCCTGAGGATTCGCCTTCAGTTCCCTAGCAACCTGTGACAACAAATCAGCAAGATTATACAGCAGAGTGTTAGCAGGTTCGTTCATACCTGGTCTATCTGAAGGACCCAGGGTAGCAGCAGGCACTAGGACATTCTGCGCTGTTCCAGCTTCAGTAGCAGGAGCTGCCATAGAACTGGAGGCAGCCCCCGTCGTCCTCTGTGGTGACATCTGTGGTGCTGGCGATGGCTGTGAGGAAGCCCATCTGCCTGATGATCTTCTTCCTCTGGAGCTGCCTCTTCCTCCCGTTGCTGGTTCGCCAACCGGAGACCCGGAATTCCTGTATGGGAAAAAATTTGAAATTCCCGCGGCCCCCCCCCCCTGGCTCTGCCTCTAGCTCCGCCCCTGGCCCTGCCTCCGGAACTCGTGTTAAGGTCCTCAGAAGGACCCGCTCTCTGAGTATTGGCTGCACGGGGAGGAGAGGGGGAGTATACCCTGCGCGGAGTGCGCGTTCTCTTGGCCGGCTCCGGAGCATGAACGGGGGTGCCGCTTCTTCTTTGCCGCCAGACCGGAACCTCGACCTCCATCCTTGGCATGGCTTCTTCTCGGCTCACGGCGGGATCCCGGACCTCCAGCGAACGCCGCTCCGGATCGGCGACGGACGAACCGGAACCTCCGCTGACCGCTGCGGCTCCCACCGGAGCCTCTTGACCCGAAGGTAGGTCCAGACACCGGCGGATCCAGTCCTCTCCTCCGTCCTCTCCCGCTCTCTCAATCAGCCGACGAAGCAGGCTCATTCTTCCGGCCTCAGAAGACGCTGTTTGCTCAAAGAAGAACACCACAGCTCCAAGTCTTCTGAGGCGAATGAGCCTGGACTGGACGGAACCCGCTTTAAATAGCCCAGAACGGGCTATAATCCACAGGTTCCGACCAGTTTAAACTGGTTCTTCCCGGGCTTTCTGACCAGAAGCCCAGGAAGGGTCATTTACAGTTCAAAAAAGCCCGCCAGGTTCCTTCAGAGAGGTCACCTGGAGGGCAAGTTACTAAATTTGAACTGACCTTTCCCGGGCAAACTACTCAGGCCCAGGAAAGGTCACCCAGAGGCCACTGGCCATTCTCCTCACAGGAGGAAGGGGGGAGAACAAACCCCCCCCCTTCCCAGGAAGAACCACTGTTCCCCGTTGCTCTCCCATGGAGAAAAGGGGGATAAAATTGCCCCCTTTTCTTGTCATTCCTTTAGTTCTACTACATGCAATACACATCACTCACCCCTAGGAATTTCAGAGGAGCCATGAGGTAACACACCGCCCAAAAATCCAGCAGCTCCACTGGGGGTTAATGCTACATAAGAATGACTGTTTTGTATTTTTCTATAATCTTGCAGCTAAAAATTTTTTTGAAAAGTAGCACCATATATATTGTGAATATTTTAATGCCAGTAAATGAATGTACATTATGTTGCTGCTGTTAAATTAAATATAAATTATTGAACCAATGTGTTTTTTATTTGTATTTTATATTTCAATTTATTTTTTATTTTTTTTGTGGGTTTGTGGAAGTGGAATGTCTTATGAATACCTATAGAAATTATGATAAGCTATAACCATACCAAACAAAAAAAACAACCTCTTCAGCACACCTGCAAGTACATGATACGGGTGTTTTGGTTGAGTCTTTTTACTTTTTTTATAATTCCTTTTTTCCTTTACTATAACAAATCTCATTTTTCAATCAAAGTAAAAAAGAAACAATAAACAGAGACAGACAAAAACAATGCATACAATTTCTCCCTATAAAATCCTTTTAACATATAACACTCGTTCCCCTTTCCCCTTGGATTGCTCAGGATCTATATGTAGCGCTCACCCCCGAAGGAGCCGCTGGTTTGTTTTTGGGATCGGCATATTGAGTCACCTTGATATGGCCCAGGGGTGCAGTGGCAAGAAGCAAACAGTGAACGAGGGTCCAGACAGTGAATAAAGGTTTTTTTCAATGCTTTATTCTCCAGGCCAACATAGCCAACATCAACATAAATTGGGAATGACAAGGTTGATGAAGAGAGAGAGAGGAGAGAACTTTGCAGTATCAGGCCTGGATATTAAACGGAGCAGTCAGTACTGCTCTGCATAGTACCAATTTGTAACTCGTCGCCACTCCATCTGAGTGGGTAAAGTGCCCCCGGACAGACCCCTTTGTATAAGTCTGGCAGACAAGGTGTCACTTAGGATTTGTGGGAGGATGCAGGCCTGTCTCACAGGCCAATTACAATAACTGAACTAGGTAGATAAATGGAGCGAATCCTCCCAGCAGATTTCTGTGTTTGGTCACCAGATGACAGCAAACATACCTGTCAGTACTCTGGTCACCGGATCACCAATTGGTTTGTTCAGGCTCTGTTGGACGACCTGCCTCCGGGTCATCCTCAAACCAACTCCCCAATCGTACGGCACCCAGCCTGGGATCCTTTCAGTAGAACCGCACACCCAGCAAGTCACTGGGGTCCCCTTGTACCTCCGGATGAGGGTTTTCGTAGACTGCAACTTTGGCCAGGTGGGCCACGCCGGCGGGGTCCATGGATGCGCGCACCCTGAAGGTGGATGCCGCACCTGGAACGAGACCCTGCGAATATTTAGAACTAGGGTTGTCCCGATACCACTTTTTTAGGACTGAGTACAAGTACCGATACTTTTTTTTATGTACTCGCCGATACCGAATACCGATACTTTTTTTAAATGTGTCCCCAAATGCAGCCATGTCCCCCACATATTACAGCCATGTCCCCCACATATTGCAGCCATGTCCCCCACATATTGCAGCCATGTCCCCCACATATTGCAGCCATGTCCCCCACATATTCCAGCCATGTCCCCCACATATTCCAGCCATGTCCCCCAACATATTGCAGCCATGTCCCCCACATAATGCAACCATGTCCCCCACATAATGCAGCCATGTCCCCCACATAATGCATCCATGTCCCCCACATATTCCAGCCATGTCCCCCACATAATGCAGCCATGTCCCCCACATAATGCAGCCATGTCCTCCACATTCCAGCCATGTCCCCCACATAATGCAGCCATGTCCTCCACATTCCAGCCATGTCCCCCACATAATGCAGCCATGTCCTCCACATTCCAGCCATGTCCCCCACATAATGCAGCCATGTCCTCCACATTCCAGCCATGTCCCCCACATTCCAGCCATGTCCCCCACATTCCAGCCATGTCCCCCACATTCCAGCCATGTCCCCCACATTCCAGCCATGTCCTCCACATTCCAGCCATGTCCCCCACATGCAGGGAACAGCTTTCGTTTGAATAGCTGTATCCCCGCCGCGTATAGACACTCCCCCTTGCGCGGGATTGGACAGATCATCCGTCCAATCCCGCGCAAGGGGGAGTGTCTATACACGGCGGGGATACAGTTATTCAAACGAAAGCTGTTCCCCGCACGCTGATTAACAGCGGCGGCGGCTTTGCGGTTTGCGGCGGCGGGGGAGGGAGGAGAACAAGTATTCTATTTTAGTATCGGGGGTATTTGCGGGAGTACGAGTACTCCCGCAAATACTCGGTATCGGTATCGGTATCGGGACAACCCTATTTAGAACACATGACACCTGTCACATATATACCCTTCCCCAGCATGCCTTGCGAGGAGAAACTTCTCTAATTGGCTGCTGGGGAAAATTTTCTCTGCCAGAACCCCTCTGGTGCCAACTGCTGGCCAGGGATGATATTGCATCCCTGGACCACAGACTGACCCAGTGGACATTTCTGGAATGACAGAAGTCCCAAATTTAAACACATAGTGAATGGGAGCAAGGTAACTCTCCCATTCCCCGCTAACTTTAGCGTAGTGCCCATACTGAAAGTAAGGGGGCGCTACATACTCCCCCCACTTTAATTACACTGTCCCCAGTGTCCTAAAGCATTCGAGCCCGAATGCTGACCTGATACCGGCTAAAAAAAATAGAAAAGGAGGAAAAGAAGGAAGGACAGAATTCACACATGGTAATACAAATCCTTAAAATGGCCTAAGACATACAACATACACAACCCTGCTATCTATCTGCCCATTCTCCGCAGTGTTTGATAGTAGGTGGGCCCAGAAGAAATCCTGAATAGGAAAAAAAACACAAGAAAACATACAAAATGTACAATATACTTTCCAATATATATAACTTCTGAGGTTGGGATTTGAAACTGTAAGCCCACGTCTGGGACGCAAAGTTTCCTTCCCTAAAAAGTTCTAGATTGCAAATGCTGTAAGAAGAAATATTTTGTGCAAGAAATATCAAAGTTCAAAAGTCAATAGCATTATCCTGCAAAGGAACGGTGCAGAACACTGCCCCTAGTGGTCAGTGCGCTGGTACTGCAACAGTCACAAATTCAAAAGTGCAAAAATAGCAGCAAAGGGAAGTGAACGAGGAAAAAAAAATTGAAAAAAAATAGTACTTTCCAAAGCTGCATAAAGAAGTTGGCAAGGTCCCCACTCTAACTGACTGAACCCAACACCCCCAAGAGTTCTACACAAAAGTTTATGTGGTTCTGGAGGAGCCAGGGGGAATGGGGAAACCGGGAAAAAGACAAATTCAAAGGGAGTGGGGGCATACTTGTCCGTAACCTTCCCCTATTTGGGTGAGTGCCCAGGTCAGACAACTCATCCGATCACACACACGAGACCCGACAACGGGAACATTAGTCACCCCGAACGGGACCGCATGTCTCAGGTTGGAGGAGCGATGAGTCTAACAGGAAACATCACACAATGGACTCACCCGCTCCTCACGGTAGACATGGGCCACTTGGCCCGCAAGGTGCACTCTGGGTAAGGGTGCTTCTGCGGACGGGTACATCTTCCCCAGGCGGGTCGGAGTCCGGTACCATCTAGTGAGAAATTTATAGGACATCCCTTGTATATAAGAACTAATTGAGGAATGGTGTGTTGTCTCCATCAATCTATCCACTTGTTCTGTCGTAAAATTATGGCCCAATTCCTTTTCCCACTCACGAATGTAGTAGGGAGTTGTATGACCGTAAGCACTCAACACCAACTTATAAATTTCAGATAACATATAGCCCAGCTCTGATAAATTAACACACCACTCCTCAAAGGTGTTCAATGGATTTGCGTGTCTCATCTGATGTTTCCATTTATTAAACCAGTCCCTCAACTGACCGTATTTGCATTCCGCCATTACTACCTCCCCCATATTCTTTACTAAATCCCCCAATGGAAGAAGTTTCCCTTGTGGTGCCACTCCTGCACAGTTACCTTTCCCCTCCCCACCCCAGCACCCTAAACTACCTCTTTCCTCCCCCGGAGGAAACCAGGGAAAACCCTCCAGGGGTGTCAAGGGTGATATCGGGGGAGCAAATCTTCCTGTCTTATTCATTCTATCCCATACTGTAAGTGGTGCTTTGGTCAGAGGTGATACATATTCCGACAATCCCCTATGAACGGCCGGTATCCATGGTGCTCCTGCCAAATTCCTTCCTGCCAGCGTTTTCTCCACTAATACCCATCCTTTACTATCTGTATCATGGCACCAGTTCATAATACGAACCAGGGCCATGGCTCTGTAGTAGATCCCTATATCCGGGAGGCCTACCCTTCCCTCCCCCTTTGGTCTCCTCAGCATCACATATGCCAGTCTGGGGTGTTTATCTCCCCATACAAAAGTCGTAAGGGCACTCTTTATTTGCTTGAAAAAATTCTGTGGCAGAGTTATCGGAATGGCATGCAAGACATAGATAAACCTAGGGCAGGCCCGTCGCAACCCGACAGGCAAACCAAGCATTTGATTGGGGCCCCGAGCTGGCCTGGGGCCCCCAAGCAGGGCCCTTGCCTAGGGTGACCAGGCCCGGACTGGCCATAGAGGGCACACTGGGCAAATGTCCGGTGGGCCGGGAGCTGACAGGCTGAACTTTCTGGCCTGGAGAGGGTTAACACAGGCCGTTGTGGAGGCTCACCTCCTGCTGTGCGGCCGTGCCTGTGTCTCCTTTCCAGGCACTCATGCCCTGCCAACAATGTCATCTATCAGCAGAGCAGGGGCGGGAGGAGCCGGAGATCTGTACACTGACCAAGTGCAGGGATCCATGGTTGCTATGCAGCAGGTCGGATCCAATCAGAGCAAAGATTGCTGTCCGTGCACGCGTTCTGCTGCTGTAGCTAGGCAATGGGGACGCTGCCAGGGCTTGGGCCGATGTTGTCATGGTAACATATGACGTGTGGAGACCCCACCCACCAAGGGAAATTACGTCCATTCAAAAAACCAGGGGAGTGAAGGAGACACGTGAAATGTAAGTGCATAGAGACTGAGAAGTGAAGACATCACATCGGGAGACAAGGGAAGAGACACAGAAGGAAAACAGGTAATCAAGAAACGGCAGACTATGGAGTAATGGAGGACACAGGGAAGTGTAAATAGATAAAGCTGAATGGTGGCAAAAAAGAGATAAGAAAGGGGGGAGAAGAGGGGAAGGAGGCAAGAAGAACAGATAGAAAAAAAGGGGAATATATAAAGACAAAAAAAGGAAAACAGAAAAAGGAGAGGAGAGGAAAATAAGAGAAAATAAAAGGATAAGGTGCGTGCAACTGAGAAAAATGTATGAAAGTAAACTTAAAAAAACAAGTAAAGAAAATTACCTAAGTAAGAAATAAATAAAGTGTGAAAAATGTATATAAAAATAATAAAACAAATATAAATATAAATAATAAAAATAAAAGAAGAAATAAAAATAAAAAATAAAGGATAAAAGAAAAAGAACACTAAGAATAAAAAAACGGAAAAAAAGAAAAATGGGAAAACCTAAAGTATTATAGGTGAAAAACGAAGAGAACAAAGCACTGTAATGGGGGGCTGTGATTGGTAGGGGCACTGTGATATAAAGGGTACTGCACTGTAAAGGGGAACTATAATCATTACAGTTTCCTTTACAGTGCAGTTCCCTTTATATCACAGTGCCCCTACCAATCACAGCCCCCCATTACACTACAGTGCGGAGGACCGACTCTGTGATTATCCCGTCACCACCCGTCCTCGCGAACTGGCGGTTGCTGGAAAATTGGCTGTTCAGTTTAAATTGCCTGGGCCTATTTTTTGTCCCAGTCCGGGCCTGAGGCAGGAAACTGAATCTCCTGCCACGTGGTAAGGTAGAGGGGCTGTAAAAAAAACATGGGGAGGGGGCTTTGCGTGAGGAAAGGGCCTCCATGTCCATTTTGCTTGGGGCCCCCAAATTCCTTCAAACGGCCCTGACCTAGGGATTATATTCATTTTAAGCGCATTTACCCTCCCAAACCACGTCAGAGTGTGGCCTCTCCATTTCTTCAAGTCTTGTATTATCGAAGCAACCAATGGACCATAATTTAGATCGTATAACCGTTTTTTATCTGGAGTTATATAGGTCCCAAGATACAATAGGGCGTCTGTACGGGGAAAGGGGAAAGCTCTCTGTAACTTTTTTCTCATCCTCAGGGATACATGAATTGGATACCGACTTTTCAATATTTATTTTGAAATTTGATAAAAAAACGAATTTCTCTATCTCCTTCATTAATTTCATCATGGATTAATGAGGTGAGGAGAGGTACAGTAATAAATCATCTGTGTAGGCTGATATCTTATGTTCCGTAGATCCTATTACTATCCCCTTGATCTTCTTATTTCCCCTAATTGTACATAAAAAGGGCTCCAGCACCAGAGCAAATAACAGTGGGGACAGGGGGCACCCCTGCCTAGTCCCATTCCGTATCTCAAAATAATCTGATAATCTTCCGTTTACTTTTACTCTTGCTCTGGGATTTGCATATAATGCCATCACCCATCCCATCATCCTTTCTTTCGGACCCATCGCCCTCAGAACTCTGACCATGAACCCCCAGCCCACTCTATCGAAAGCTTTTTCCGCATCCATTGAGATTACTACACTCGAGTCTTTTTACTAAACAGGTTTGAAGAATTGCAGGTAATAATGAATTCAGCGTGTTGTACGTGTCATGCTGTTTTTGTCATTGACCTGCTACAATTCAAGGGACATCATTTCTTGTCATAAACTCCTGTAAGTTTCTCTGTAGAAAAATATATTCGCATTCGCGCTTAAAAATTTGCCACACAAACCAGCGTGCCCTTCAGCTTCTGACCTGGAAATTACATCATCGTGTTCACCCGGAAGTAATTATGCTGATCTGGATAACCAGATAGGTGAACATGGCAAGGCCCCTCTTTAGCAAAGAGGAGATGCAGTTCATTTGCTTGGTAAGTGCAGGATATATACGTGTGCTTACTCAGTGTGGGGGAAGATATGGTAGTTATATTTGGTGTGGGTGTGGTGAGGTATTTGATGCGTTAATTTGGCATCACCACACATCACTTCCTGTTAACAGGCACATTACACTTCCTGCATTTGTACATGCTGTTGTAAATCAGTGAGGAGTGTGCATGTATATATAATTCACAATTTTACTTGTGAAACATGCAACATACTGCTATTTGCTTGCAGTCTTCCTTGGTATGTACACTGAGCTGCGAAAGCGCCTGTGTGCCATGATGACTGCACCGCTGCATATGCGCAGGAGTGACATCATCTCACGCCAGACAAAGACGGCCACAGCGTTGCATGATAATGACATAATGTCATTTTTCACATGGCAAAAAACGGTCGTGTGTACGCGGCACAAGTGTTTACACAGCTGGATGTTCAGATTTAAAATATCTTTAAAAGAGGATTAAGCATCTCACCTTTTTCAGTTGCTGTTCATTTTATTGTTTTATTGGATTACAATTAAGTGCACCACCATACAATTCAAGACCACTAAGCTAGCTGAACAAAAGAGACTGGAACAAGATAACACTGCCATCAATTTATGGTTCACTAGGCCGCATAATTCATAGCCCAGGTCACATTAAACTGCACTCTAGGGGGAGCCATTTAGTAACCTAAGGTGGAAACATATGTTCTAATCAGAGGCGTAGCTTGAAGCTTGTGGGCCCAGAAGCAAATGTTGACCTGCCCCCCCCCCTCCACTTTCAGAGCGTGCAGATACACCCACCGCACAGCAAGATACTCAAAGTGGCTTAAGAGTTTTGCATTCCCAGAGATCCTCTTTACATCAGAGGATAGGGATAACCGCTGGAGAATCAGAGGACAGGGATCACCGCTGGAGAATCAGAGGTCAGGGACCCCTGGCAGGTCACTGGGCAGAGCTCCTTTCCCATCCCAGCACTGTATACAGCTCCCCCACACTACTCCTTTCCCATCCCAGCACTGTATACAGCTCCCCCACACTACACAGGGCTGAAATCACATTCCTTTATACACAGTCTGTCAGAAGTTACTGGGTGTATCTGGCTTTTATATTGCCGTTCTGACCTGTGAAATTCTCTGTTTGGGACGGCAGTGTAGTTGCAGTAGGCAGATACACCCTGTGCAGATGGTGGCTGACTGGCTGTGTTGTAAAGGAATGTGATTTTAGCCCTGCGGAGGAGGAGCAGTATAGCGTGCTGTAATGGGAAAGGAGCTCAGCAGCTAGGCATACCATCCAGGTTGGAGGGTGTGATCGGGGGCAACTTATCTGGGGGGGCAAAGCCATGTGACACAAAGTCTGGAGCCTGCAGCCCCTCAGGAGGTGTTAACGGAATTTGTTTTAGCAATTTCTGAAGGTATCTTTGTCAGTGTTGGCAGGTGCTGGAGGAAGGTCACCTTCCGGAGGTGTGGTCAGGGAAGTGGGGTAAGTGGACATCCCAGCTGGTGACTAGGAGCTGGACTTTGTGGAGGATATGATAATATGACACAGAAGCTGCAGGGTCCCCCTGGAGCTAGGAGAGGGGTTGCGATTGAGACCCCTGCAACCCCTTATGCTACGCCCATGGTTCTAATTATTGTATTCATTGCTGTTTATTGATTTGTGCGCTTGGCTCATTTGTGGGGAGGTGGTCCAGTACAATTACAGAAGTAGTGGGGGACCAGTTCCACTTTGTCCTGGTCCACATATCCTTTGCCTAGTTGTTTCAGGGTAAAGTGATAGCCATTGCAAGCTTGAATATACCTTTAATTTTATGCTAATTAATGCTAATAATTCATTTTCATTTTCCATTGAATGTATATTACGTTTTAATTTTTTTTTTTTTTGCTCCAGTAAAGTTCTTTGTGTGATTCAGAAATCTTGATTGAGTCTATTCTAATTACTGTGATACAATTACAATGGAACCCAAGGTGTCAGAGGTAAGAAAGAATCTGCAGAGTCGGGATAGCCTTTGGGGTATAGAGTCAATCAGCAGCCCCCACGGGGGTACCGCTACAGTTGCATGTTTCACAAGTAAAATTGTAGCAAAAGCACACTTCTGATTTTACAAATGAAACCCTGTGTATACACAATACCTTAAACACATTAACCAAGTCCAATACTGGTACCTAATGCATGCAATTGTTGCACACCACACACTGTAACCTATAAGGCCCCTTTCATGTGTGCACAGAGCATGATGGGACTGTGACGTCATAAGAGGCCTATATAAATGGGTGCGAGTCGCGCACACGGCATTACAGCGGGAGGAAGCGACATGTCAACATCGAAGAAGAGAAGAGAGGCAGAAGGCGACCGAAGCCCGGGAGGGGGCCGCTGTAAAAGAGCTAAAGAAGAAAGCGCCCCCCGACGGAAGAGAACCAGATGGCGGTGAAGACCGGGAACCCCGCAGAAGACATCAAAGAAGCCCCCCCCCCTCGTAAAAGAGCTAAAGAAGAGAGGGGGGGCCCCGGAGCTGACTAATAAATTACTTTAAAAACTCTGTGTAGTGTGTTTTTTTACTTTTTTTTTTTCGCCAGGTGAATGGGTAGGGGTACGATGTACCCCATACTCATTCACCTAGGGTGGGGGGCCGGGATCTGGGGGCCCCCTTATTAAAGGGGGCTCCCAGATTCCGATAAGCTCCCCTCCCGCATACCCCGACAACCAACGGCCAGGGTTGTCGGGAAGAGGCCCTGTCATCGTCAACATGGGGACAGGTGCTTTGGGGTGGGGGGGCCACAGGGCGCCCCCCTGCCCCAAAGCACCTACCCCCCATGTTGAGGGCATGCGGCCTGGCACGGTTAAGGAGGGGGGGCGCTCGTCCCCGACCCCCTTTACTGACCGGCCGTGCTGCTGCTCGGATACGGGTCTGCTATGGAATTTGGGGGAACCCCACGCCGTTTTTTCGGCATGTTCCCCTTAAAATCCATAGCAGACTTAAGGGCCTGGTATGCTCCTGTAGGGGGAACCCGTGCCTTTTTTTATTTTAAATTTGGCGTGGAGTTCCCCCTCAAGATTCATACCAGACACAGTGCTTGGTATTGGCAGGGATCCAAGTCGGATCCCCGTTCAATATCGTGCCGCAGCTAAACGCAACCGCAGCTAAAAGCACTGTACAAATGCAGCTAATCGCTGTGCCTGGAGTCTTGAATTCCAGCAAAACATAAACATGCTTTTATCTGCGGCAAAACAGCCGCCCGTGTGAAAGGCGCCTAACTGTGACATTTTTGAAAGGCATGTAAACCCATAGCCTTGAGTCAGCACATAGTTTTTTACATAATTGACTATGTAAAACAGGTTAGTCTACTATTGCATAAACTACAAATGCTTTGAGTGGTGGTAAACCCTGTTACACCAATTTAACCTTTAGGTAAGCCTATAATAAGGCTTACCTGTAGGTACCGTGAATATCTCCTAAACTTGCACAGTTCAGGAGATATTCACTGTATCCGCATGTGCCGACATCATCGGCACATGCACACTAAAGAAACGCACAACTTATCATGCGCGCGGAAGTGACTTCATCGCGGCTCTAGCCAATCACAGTGCCAGAACCCACAAACCCGGAAATAACTTCTGGAAGACATGTCGCTGGCCACATCGGTGCACGGGGACCGCTGCAACAGCTTTGTTCTAAGGTAAGTATTTCATAATGAGCTAGTATGTGATGTTCAAGTGCATCTTCCCATTACCCATTTTTCCAAAATATCGAATTATACACAAACTAGCCAATCAGATTGCATAGTGCATGACCATCTTAAGTCCTACATTTGTAATGCAGATGTACCATGACCCACTTGTATGTTCCAAACAATATTTTTTGCACATGCAGCACTTTTGGGCAATGGTGGAAACATTGCCACAACCGGTGGCAGACATTCCGGACAATGTTCCACTTGCCAGCATTGGTTTTGTGGCCATCGTAGTTCTTCCGAAGAAGGATCTGTGGGGGGGGGGCGGAAGTGACGTGATCACGATCCAACTTCCGTGTTTCGTCATCAGACGTCATCAAAATCAGTGCTATCTTGGTACACCTAACATCTCTTTATACAGTATGCAGGAATCGCTAAGCCAGCCCCATAGGTTGTCTGAAATGCTCAAAAGCACAGCGGATTGGGGGGGAATTTATCATTGAACGAGCACTGAGAGTTCTCACAGCATTATTCCATCTAATTGCTTGGTTAGAATAACATGATCCACATAAGGACTAAGTAAATGTCGTGCCCCAGTGGACAAAGTCTGAAACTTCCAGACACAGCCGCATACTATACCACATCAAGATATTACCTTGTAAAACTATAAAAATATATATATATTTATAAAAATATACAATAGAATCTGAGGGAAGGACAAAAGGACTTCTATTCTCATAGATTCAGATTCTCAAAGTTTTACAAGATAGTATCTTAATGTGATATAGTTTCTGGACGTGTTTGGAAGTTCTCCACTTTGACCACTGGGGGCACGGACGTTCATGATTCGTGGATCATGTTATTATATTTATAATTAGTTAGATGGAATAATTCTCCGAAAGTGAATACGTACACAGGAAGTAGGTGTGTGTGTTTTGAGCCAAAATCATTTATACATGCACACATAACCCACACAAATACCACCCCATGTAAAAAAAAAACTAACTTACTTTGCAAATCAGGGTCAGCTCTTCCAGAGAGAAAAGGGAGGGGCGTGATGTAATTCCTGTGTGCCGCTCCTGGGAAACAGATATGCACCACAGGTACATACATATGCGCACACATCGGTCGCATATCTAGCTGCAGGACCAGAAGTTTATTGGCGAATAATAAGAAAGCAGATGCAGATTTCCATGACTGGAATAACAAATGTTTCTATTGAAAGGCAAATGAAGTTTTCTATTGAACAAGGTCTAAATGGGCCATTGACATGCATGTGTCTTTGCAAAGTCAAAATAAATTGAATGTTTTATTTTTGGTTGGGGATAGAGTGCAGAAGTATTTAAGGCTTGGCAGTTTTTGGGGATGTCTGCACCCCTAATAGGGAGAAGACCTCACATATTTAAAGGTTACTCCTTAACCACTTCCCGACCTCCTCATGTACATTTACGTCGGCAGAATGGCACGGACAGGCACATCAACGTACCTGTACGTGCCTGCCTAGACGTGGGTGGGGGGTCCGATCGGGACCCCCCCCCGGTACATGCGGAGGTCGGGTCCGCTCGGGGAGCGATCCGGGACGACGGCGTGGCTATTTGTGATCCCTTTTATAGGGGAGACTCGATCGATGATGTCAATCCTACAGCCACACCCCCCTACACTAGTAAACACATACACAGTGATCCCTAAATGTTACAGCGCCCCCTGTGTTTAACTCCCAAACTGCAACTGTCATTTTCACAATAAACAATGCAATTTAAATGCATTTTTTGCTGTGAAAATGACAATGGTCCCAAAAATGTGTCAAAATTGTCCGAAGTGTCCGCCATAATGTCGCAGTCACGAAAAAAATCGCTGATCGCCGCCATTACTAGTAAAAAAAAAAAAAAAAAAAAACTATCCCCTATTTTATAAACGCTATAAATTTTGCGCAATCCAACCGATAAACGATTATTGCGATTTTTTTTACCAAAAATAGGTAGAAGAATACGTATCGGCCTAAACTGAGGAAAAAAAAAATTTTAGATATGTTTTTGGGGGATATTTATTACAGCAAAAAGTAAAAAATATTGCATTTTTTTCAAAATTGTCGCTCTATTTTTGTTTATAGCGCAAAAAATAAAAACCGCAGAGGTGATCAAATACCACCAAAAGAAAGCTCTATTTGTGGGGAAAAAAGAATGCCAATTTTGTTTGGGAGCCACGTCGCACGACCGCGCAATTGTCTGTTAAAGCGACGCAGTCCCGAACTGTAAAAACCCCTTGGGTCTTTAGCCAGCATATTGGTCCGGGGCTTAAGTGGTTAAAATTGATTGACAAAGTCCAAGATACCTAATAATTTGGTGTGTGCAAAGTGCTAGAGTGCAATTTGCCAAATGGTTGACCTGTGTGTCCCCAAGGAAAGACAATGGTAGGGTTTTTTTTTTTTTTATATAATCTTTATTTTGAAATTTTCAGAGAAAAAATACATACATACATACAGTCAGCCAACATGGCTCATAAAAAGGAATAAGACAAATACACTGCATGTCACAACGGATCCTGTATCGGGCATTCAAGTGCAACACAGTGGCAGAAAACATTCAGAGGGTGTGCCTATACCTGGGAATACGTCAGGGGGAGTAATTAGCAACATATGAATGTCACATTATAAACCTGCTCCATCGTGGATCGCCCCCAACAATGGTAGGGTTTTACCCTCACTTCCTGTTTGGCTATGTGACAGGAAGTGGAGCTAATTTTCAGACACAAAGCCCAACCTAAAAAGACAAACAGGGGTTCTAACATTCACTTGGTTTCACTTAAATGCCCACAATTAGAATAGGATTGTTGAGCTCTTTTTGAGCTAGATTTTATTTAGTTCAGTGCTATAAAGCAACTTCATTTTAGACAAATCGCACCTTTTTTGTTTTGCCATGCCAATCAGCCTATTTAAGCTGCAACTGGGAAATCTGGTCCAGGAAAATTACTTGGATTGAACATGCATGTGCAAAACAAATAAATCCCAAAACACATAAAACACAACATTTACCGGTAGTTAAAAAATGTATTGGTAAACAAGACAGGACCTGGAAAAGAGATTGTAAATGCAGAAACACATGTATGTTAATTCTTGGCAACAGAATATGGTTTTGAGGTCTGACCATTTTTCACAGGAAATTAACAGGAGTTAAAAGGACTGCTCCTACAAGCTGACAGTTTAACCCCTTCCTGACCAGCCCGCCGATCCTAGTTCTCTCAGGGGTGAGGAGACAGATTGTGTGTTCATACTAAGTATGAACACCTCATACTAAGTATGAACACCGATCTCTCTCTTTCTCCTAGTCACTCTCACCCCCCCCCCCCCACAGTTAGAATACACCTAGGGGACACAGTTATCCCCTTGATCACCCCCTAGTGTCAATTTCTTCCCCGCCAGTGACATTTTTACAGTAATCAGTGCATTTGTATAGCACTGGTCGCTGTATGATTGTCACTGGTCCCAAAAATGTGTCTGCCGCAATATTGAAGTCCCGATAAAAGTTGCTGATCACCGCCATTACTAGTAAAAAAAAAAAAATCCATAAACCTATCCCCTATTTTGTAGACGCTATAACTTTTGCGCAAACCAATATAGGCTTATTGAAGTTTTTTACCAAAAATATGTAGAAGAATACATATCAGGCTTTTTTTTTAAATTGGGATATTTATTATAGCAAAAAATAAAAGATAGTGTTTTTTTTTTTTTTTTCTAAATTTATGCTTTTTTTTTTTAGTGCAAAAAATAAAAAAAACGCAGAGGTGATCAAATGCCACCAAAAGAAATGCTATTTGCAAGCTTTATATAACATAGGTTTGTGTGCTAATGAGGCAATTCAAAACACATGCACAGTCCATTAAACACACAAAATGCAAGATCACCCAGTGTTGAGACATTACTTCAAAGTGGGTACACCTGTTAAGAATGTCCTTAAATTACTAACCCAAAAAACACACTCTCTGAGCATGCACAGAACAACTCAAATGCAGTTCACACACCAAAAAAACAAAGTCCAGGAGCATGACCAGAACAATACAAGTGCAGCTAGCACAAAAAAAAGCCACCCCCACCCCCAGTCAAAAATTAAGCACATCATCCAGTATGCTACAAAATTACAGATGGGACAAACACCCCACGGTCTGGGGTGCAAACAAATAGCCTAACATGGGCATGTTATGGGCATGGGCAAAAGTTATACAACAAACACCATTGCAGTCTATGGGAACTGACCTGTTAATTTTGTTAGTCCCCACTTGGCTGGCTTATATTCTAGTTATTGGCCTTAAAATGGGTACCCTGAGGGACATACATCAACATCACCAATTTTGACAACCCCAAAAACGAAACAAGGAGACGTGCCTTTAAAAATGCCAAATTGTTTTAAAGCTAGTAACTTGGGAGGGGGGCTGTACTCTGCCTGTAAAGTGGTGCATCTGTAGCATGTATCTAAAATGTTGCTTCAAAGATGTACGGCTATAATAAACTTCAAAGTCGACATTACAGCTGTAACAAAAAAAAAATGGCATGCCAGGCCATGTGGGTCTGTTAAGGCTTTATATGAGAATACCACAAATGAAAAAAAAAGCCCCAAGCCAAACACACAGCAAGCCAGCCCATGAAAGGGGGTGGATGCTTGGAGGCAAGAGGGGCTCGGTCACCCCAAAGGTCAACCACCTTATTCCCATATTTAGGGGGACAAGGGACTCTTCCACATAACCCTTGGCTGCAGACAGGGGGCATTGTGAAATGTGGAAAGCCCTTTTAAGCTAGTGGGTAAAGGTGCTCTGTGGTTGGTATTGGGCTGAGCCCAACATGCCCCAAAGCCAGACAGCTATGTTGAGTGCATGTGGCCTTATATGATTCAGGATGGGTTTGGGCACTCGCTCTTCTCACCCCTTTCCTAGCTGGCCCTGTTGCATGCTCTGGAAAAGGATGTGGTTTGGATTGGTGAAGGCAGTCCACGGCCTTTTGAGAATGGAGTAGTGTGAAGTTTCCCTTTAAAAGCAACAGCTAGGTGGGAGGCAAGAGCATTGGAGAATGTAGTGGAGTGTGGAGTTCCCCCTTTAATAGCAACAGCTAGCCCAAAAAATCATATGGATTAGAGGGAGGAGACAAGCATTGGAGAATGTAGTGGAGTGTGGAGCAACAGCACAGAAACAGAAACAAAATGACAAGCAACAGCACAGAAACAGAAGTGGGGGGCTGAAGATTGATGTGTATCACATTGTCTAAGCGCTCAATCAAAGCCAGAATGTTTTGTGAGCTGGGTTGGCCCCTGTATTGAAAGAGAGTATGTGAGGTATATAGTGGTCAACCGACCATTGGTTGTTTTGTGCTAACTATAATTACTAACATTAAATACTCTGGATAATGACAACTACATAACACAAGCAATGGAATTCAGCTCGATTCTATTCTTTGCGACACAGGAAACATGGACATCACTCAGCTCTGGCACCTCAGGAACAATACCATGTTCTTGGATAGTATGCATTAATTTCCTATGAGGAAAGAAGACATTTTCAAATTTATATTCCCATACCAGCTTTTCTCTAATAGTCTCTTTAGAGCGTGACTTTTCTTACCAGTGTGCTCTTGACATAACGTAAGAGAGAGTTGGTCGCTGAAATCCATTGAATGCAGAAGAGCAAACCACGGTGTAGGCACCCATGTTCTCAAACAGTATCCAGTCCCCCACCTGCAGCTCCGGTAGGTCACTTTGTTCAATAATCAGATCCTGCCCATCACAAGTTGGACCCCAAATGCTGCTAGAATAGAGTCTCTCGTCTGATTTGGATTTCTGCAATTAAAAAAAGGGAGAGGTCTCTGGGCTTATGCAGGAATCTGGATATCCAATCTTAATTCCTCTACCATGTATAGTTTTACATTTAACTGGACTAAAGGGTTGTAGGCAGATGCATTTTACTGTCTCTACTGCATGTGAACTCAACAGATACTGCTTCATCATCAGCTGTTGGAAAAAAGCCCTAGATGGTTGTTAGCCACCAGCCCTGAAGATTATGGAATCATTGAAGCCATTGACCACCATATTCATACAGGGGACACCCCCTCCCCCCCCCAATCTGGGAGCGGTACCTCCACATCCCCCAGCTTTGTGCCAAGAGTTTAAGGACTTACTCAATTTGCTACATTTACTACACAAATTGTCTTAAACAGGGACTACTGGTAAATTTAGCTGTGCTGGGTGGTAACTAATCTGACTGATTTGTAGTCTTTGTAATCATTTGGTTTTTTCCTAAGCCTGTGTAGCAAGGCATCACTCTATATGTGCTTCAGAGACTACCATTTGCAGGTATAGAAGGAACTCAGCTCCCTCCGGTGGCCAATTGTTGGATAGCCACATTCTATTTAGTTTTGCACTGATACCACAAGGGAGGTTGGGAAACAAAGTACAGGGAGAAAGAGACTCCATTGCCCTGGTCAATCTATAGACTACACTACCCAAAGAGCAACTGTGCAATCCCAGAATGATTGGTACTCCGCACAGCCTGCTGGGGGAGATAATTTAAGGAGGAGGACATGTTTGGCGCGCTCTCTCTGGACCGCCTCTTCAACCCAGGAGGACGCCTGTGTGAGGTATCTCCCTTGAGGCCCATTCACGTCTGTGCGGATCACCATCAGACGGAGAGAGGATTCCTGAGGAAGTGATCGGACGGTGTCCCAGTGCAACGGTGACCTGTTGGGGACGTGGAAGGTGTCGGAAGGATCGTGGATCGGAGTTTCCAAGCGGAGCCATCCGGAAGCACAAAGCCTAACTTGGTTGGGTGAGACCACCTTCCCTATTATACTGACTGTATTGCAGGAGGGTGGATCGTTAGACTTGCCGGTGCAGTTTGATTACCTGGTTAATCTCCTCAGTTGTTTGTTCCCGTTTGGATTACAAATTAACCATAGTGCACCAACGCATGCAACTAAAACACGTGTGAACAGTTAAGAACGATCATAAACGTTTGGTCTGATCAACCAAACTACCTTAGTGAAGTATAGTATTTAAAGACTGCCGGATAGGTAAAATAGACTGTTAAAATCTATTTATTCACTTTTTGACTAAGCGATTGATTATATTAAGCTGTACAGTATTGTTATCAGAGAGCTGTGTGAGGCCTGGCTGAGGGGTGCTTCAGTGTGATCATCTTGCTGAAGGAATCTTTTTGCTGTGTATTTACACAGATCCTCATAATTAAAGCGTAACCTGCGTTTAATTGATAATAATATTTCTGACTCTTACAGGGACCTGTAAGCAGTCCACTGTTGTCTCATCTTTGTCCCTTTTGCTTTTACGCTTATCCAGTAAAGTTCCATTGGTTAAGTTTAATCTGTGTGCAGTTCATCTGTCTTACTGGGAGACCAGTGCAACCCAAGGTAACAATTTCTTTGCATATTTATTGTGGTGTGATATAATATTGTGCTTCCCAACAACCATTGGGTTCCACAATCCTTACTAATACTAGTTGTGCCAAGGGGGGTTCAAGCCAGTTTCAGGGGTTTATAGCCAGAGCGTAGACCAAAATCAAACCAGCACCTCTTTCGGGGATAGTTCTACACCTGGTTTAACTGTGGTTCCACCCTTCTGTCAATAGGTGGCACTGGTGCCTTTTGCATTAGTATGATGAGCTGCAGTGAGACTGAGTTATGAATATGAATATCTCTTTCATCCAATCCGTAGTTGTTCCAGGCAACTAAACATGCTGGAAGAGACTATATACTTGGAGGAAGTCAGTCGATCGAAGCCTTGGTCTGGAGTGTATGTGTGAGGAACAGCTGCGTTGGGTGAGGCCGGGAGTCTAAGGCCTGGCCATGTGCTTGAGGCTCTGCCAGAGATAGCCTGTTTGCAGCCTGGAGACATGGGAGAGGTTCTGCAGCCTGGGGCATGGTAGAGGTTCTACCAGGGAGAGCCTGGGGGCATGGGAGAGGTTCTACCAGGGAGAGCTTGTTTGCTGCCTGGGGGCATGGGAGAGGTTCTGCCAGAGAGCAAGACCCTCATGTTGCCTGGAGGCAAGAGGAAAAGGATGGAGTTCGGAGATGACGTACCAGAGGTTACTCTTCATGAGCCGTGGACTGTGGGGAGACTGGGAAAGTGTCAAGTGGGACTCTTGGGCCATTGTTCTGCATTGATCTGTCTACCTACCGTCCTAGTGTGATCTGTGCCCTAACCCTCTTTTTCTATATTTTATTATTGTGAGCAATAAACTCACTTTTTTTTTCATTCAAAAAGTGACTAGCGTCCATTTTTTCTGCAACTTTCCACACCCATCATGGCGAAGAATCAGAACCCTGAGGTGAAATGTCAGCCGTCCCTGATGCCCGGGGTCAGGGGGGTGCTACACTTCTATAAGCATACCTTTTTTCTGACTATGCACATTTCCATCTTAAACCTTGAGATTATGTTGAAGGAGCCATGGATGCCATCATTTACATAGTACATGAGGTTTTTTTTGGAAGCATCATCTTCATCTAAGAATAAAAAAATGTATCTGTTAACATGAGCATGGGTGACGGCAAGTAAGACTTAAAGCATGCTCAGGATGACACCAGCAAGTTGTATCCATGTGCACTACATACCATCAGAGCCCGTCTGTTCAGTCAGCGTGACTTTCTTGGCGATAATATTGACAGCCAGTGTAAATGCGGATGCCACATAGTATCTCCCAGGCTCTGCAATAATTTGCACACCCGAGCTAGCAGGGAAATATTTATCCAATGCTGGATTTATCACTGATGTCACCTAAAGAGAATTAAATACAATGAGCACTGCGTTTATACATCCCCCTGCATTAAGGTAAAAAAAAATCCCAGTGGTTGTATGTCTCCCCCATACCCCCCACCTTTCTATATACTTTCCTATCCTGGTCCAGCACTGCACCTTTCTGCAGCAGCAGACAAATCCTGTGAGGAGGGAGTGGGGCCAAGCCCTGCTGTGTGTGTCTATGGATGCACACAGCCAGACTAGGAAATTAACCTGCAGGTGTGCCCCCATAGCAAGTAGCACAGAGCAGGTAAGCATAACTTGTTTATTATTTTGATTGAACAAATGTATCCTTTATAGATGCTTTAAGTTTCTTAAGAGGCAATTAAAAGTAAATATAACCATACTAATATAGAAGCAATTTCTTCAACACGATAAAAACTACTCCATGCAAAATGCAGAAACCCCTCTAACTGACTCTTTCCAAACGCCATTTAGTTAACACAAGGATTTGCTACATATATTTTAAATTAGACACACGGGGGCCAGATTCATGAAACACTTACACCGTTTTTTTGGTAGATGCGCGGCGTAAGTGCAGATTTGCGCCGGCGGATCGCTGCGCTGTACCCAGAGAACCAGATTACGCCTCCAAATAGACTTCATCGCCTCGGTGTAACCTTTCCACGCCGGCGCGGCGTTGGCGCAGATTTACGCTGGTCGGATCTGGCGCGGCCATGGTTTTTGTGTTTTAAATATGCAAATTAGGTTTTTGGGCCGATTCATCAACTTAAGCTTGACCGGCGCAGGCTACTCCCGATGCGCGGAGCTGAAATTTCCAGCGCCAAGTTACACCTCATAAAAGCAGGGGTAACTTTGCACCAAACTGCTGGAGAGCAGCTAAAGCAGCAGCGTTACAAACGAGCTGAGCAACAACACTTGCTGGACAACACATCTGTGTGCCAACATGCCAGGGGCAGCCACTCTGTGGCCCATAGAGGCGGTCCCCATGTTGGGAGAGGCCCTCAATAATTACAGCCCTCTCCTCTGGGCTGAAATTGGTCATCCGCCCACCTGAGGATTCCTCATCAGCCATAACTGCCCCACCACAATGCAAACAACCTAGCTTGGAAAAAAAAAAGCTTCAGTACATTTGCACCTGCAGGGCGGAAGTCTGGGCTGATTTATGGACTGGGCGTTGGTAGTGGGCCGGCGTAGCTCAGGGGTCACGCCAGGGCGCAGTTCTGAGCATGTGCAGATTGGGGCATTTACCCCTGGATGTCACTGAGCATGTGCGGTCTAAGATGCGCCCCGGCGTGACCCCTGCGCCACGGTCGGCACTTAATTAGCATAGGGTGACTCCCATTTGGCCTTACCCCGCCTTACGCCGTCTAAAATCCGCCCCGCTGGGGCATCGTAGACAAAAAAAGTTTCTTGAATCACCTAACTGCCGCTCCGCGCTGGACCAATCTGCACCATTGTACATGAATCTGGCCCACTGGGAAAGTTGATGTCCTCATCCTGCTGGCAGGAGAAGGAGCATTCTAGGTAGACTAGAGGAATAGGCATAAGATGGTGCCATACAGATCAAAAGAGCAACCATTGCGCATACATAAACAACTTAATCGTCATTTTACATATTATAGAAGGTTGCAACTTTAAGGTCCATCAAGACAAAATATTCTTTGTTTATTACAATCTTAAAGCGGAGTTCCACCCAAAAGTGGAACTTCCGCTTTAAGCACTCCTCACCCCCTTACATGCCACATTTGACATGTAATTTTTTTTGGGGGGGGGGGGGGCTTCGGTAGGAGTGGGACTTCCCGTCTCACTTCCTCCTTCCGCCCAGGGACCGTCTTGGCGACTTGTGACCTTAGGCGATCTCCAGGGACACGTGACAGGTCCCAGGAGATCCCATGTCCATTCATAGAGAGCAGCGCGACTCGCGCATGCGCAGTGAGTGCCCGGCCGTGAAGCTGAAAGCTGTCACGGCCAGGTGCCCACACTATGCATGGAGGCGCCGGCCGGAGAGGGGGGGGGGGAGCAGAGCTCCAGGTGGCTGCACCGCGGAGCAGGTAAGTGTCTGTTTATTAAAAGTCAGCAGCTACACTTTTTGTAGCTGCTGACTTTTAATAAACACTAAAAGGCTAGAACTCCCATTTAAGCTAAGCAGGGAGGTAGGAAGCAGTCTACTTGATGGCACAAAATAGACTGATCACTCCAGCTCACTTTCCTAAAATTGGAGTGCATTATATTTCCAATTACACCAAATGTATGACCTTAATCCCAAATCACAAACATAAAAGATGAAATCCTGTGGTTTAGCAGTTTGCGCACCAAACTTTTGTACTTTATGTTTTCCCAATGTGCTTATGTTTTTAGTTTAATAAGGACACACCGTAATGTTACTAAACTCATAGTCCCCAAGTATTCAGATGAATGACTACATAGTTCTCCCTTTTGCACATATGAGGTTAGGTAATAGCGCAGACCACAGAATTACAACATATATGGAACAAAATAAGAAGATGGTTCATATCTATGTAGACTTTAATTACTTTAGCATATGTAGAGCGGCACTGGTAGATTAAAGTCAAAGAGGTAGTAAGAATTATAAAAATATATCATTTTAAAACAATCTGTACATATACAAAACATCAAGTGAAAATGGTGTGAGACAACCATACATGAATATTGGAAAGATTAGATACAGACCCTAACGCATTTTGGGACTCCTTCTTCAGAGGTGTCTTCAGTATACAATACATACAACTTTCCAATTTTTTGAGTGATAAATCATATTGTGAAGCTTAAGAACATGCATCAGCGGGCCATGCGTTGGTTATTCCCTGACACCCAGCCCGGTGTGAACACTCGGAACAGGCCCACAGAAATTCCCCTAGGATGCGGTTTGAAGAGACGGGGACTGTGTGATGATAGAAGATGGATGTAACCCCAAATGGGAACTTGGATCAGTGGGACCACTGTATAGTGCAGAAAATCACTGCACCGACATAGTCCAAACTGAAGATAGTCCTGAGGCAGTTGTTTGTTAATGAAGCCAGGTGGTATGATGAATCCCGCTGATGCATGTTTTTAAGCTTCACAATATGATTTATCACTCAAAAAATTGGAAAGTTGTATGTATTGTATATTGAAGACACCTCTGAAGAAGGGGTCCCAAAACGGGTTAGTGTCTGTATCTAATCTTTCCAATTTTCATGGTTGTCATACACCATTTTCACTTGATGTTTTGTATTTGTACAGATTGTAACAAAATTAGATATTTTCTTACTACCTCTTCGACTTTAATCTACCAGTGCCGCTATCGTCCCACCCCTTGAAGGATTTCTCAGTTTCCCTTAATTACTTTAGTAAAGCCTGTAATCTGCTAGAAGTTTCTAAGTTCCAAACATATACTTAGCCATTTAGCTGTCATTAATAATAATATCAGTCCATGTTGCCCCTAGCTAACTATCACAATAAAGAACATTTTTACCTCTTCAAACTTAAGCATGAAATTATTGGATCCAGGGAAGCCGCCACCAATGTCAAGTAAGTGCATGTTGAAGCCAAGTTCAGCTCCCATATCAAAGACACAGCGAGCATCAGATATAGCTTGTACAAATGTTTGTGGATCTCTGCTGCCACTGCCAACATGGAAGCTAAATAAAGAAAAGGGATATCATAAGACAGGTGCTGCTAAATGGTGGATCGTGGTCCAGTAGCGGAGCGAGTGTCAGTCCTGTCAGGGCCGCTGCTGTACCACTTAGCAGCCATAGTGGACTTCTTTCCTGTGTATCCTTACCTGCCTGCCGCTGCTGCTGTTAAACCCGCAGCAGGGAAAAGGGGGGAAGATACAGAAGGTCTACACGTAGAGCGGGAGCTGCCCAATCTTTAAAACTAACACGTGGGTTAATGGTTGCTAGGAAGCAAGAAGAGTTGGGCAGCTTCCACCCTCAGTGCAGACCTTCCATATTTCTCACCATCTGCCCTGCTGCAAGTTTAATACCAGCAGCAGCGACAGCAGGTAGGCAAGTACATACAGAAGAGGAGTCCACCCTGCTGTGCCTTCCACCCTGTGCCCTGTTTTTTATTTAAGGTAGGACTGTGTAGGGGAAGACCTGTAACTGCACTGGGGACTGTGGTTTAAAGGGGTTGTAAAAAAGGTGGAGTTACAGGCAGAACAGGAAGTGAAGATTTCTTCTGAGAAATCCTCACTTCCTGTTCTGCCTGTAACTCCACACAGTAATGCGAGGCTTTCTCACTGGTGTGGAGTGTCGTGCTCGCCCCTCCCTTGAACTACAGGAGAGTCACGACGCCCACTAACATTCAGCTCCTTTCACTATCTGCAACATAGACAGAAACCTGACTCTCCTGTAGTCCAAGGGAGGGGGCGAGCATGACACTCCACACCAGGGAGAAAGCCTTGCAAAACTGTGTGGAGTTACAGACAGAAGAACAGGAAGTGAGGATTTCTCAGAAGAAATAAAGACATTTATAAGCAAAATCGAAGGATGAGGTAAGTGAAGGAGGACTGCACTAAGGTAAAGGAAGCTATTTAGGGGAATTTTTTTTTACCTTTTTTACAACCCCTTTAAATCACAGTCCCCAGTGCAGTTACAGCTCTTTGCCTACACAGTCCTACCTTAAACAAAAAACAGGGCACAGGGTGAAAGGCACAGCAGGGTGGACTCCTCTTCTGTATGTACTTGCCTATCCGCTGTCACCGCTGCTGGTATTAAACTTGCAGCAGGACAGATGGTGAGAAATATGGAAGGTCTGCACTGAGGGTGGAAGCTGCCCAACTCTTCTTGCTAACAAGTGAGTGATTGGTTGCTAGGAGCGACTAGCTTCCTAGCAACCCTTAACCCACTTGTTAGTTTTAAAGATTGGGCAGCTCCCGCTCTACGTGTAGACCTTCTGTATCTTTTTGTACCTTTACAACCCCTTTAATGGGGTGCTGTCATAGTAAGGGGGATGTGTTTGGGGGAGTCTGTGATGTGAGAGAGGGAATCTATGATAAGAGGAGTGGAAGTTGTGATTGCAAGAGGAATTGTGATGTGTGAAGGAGGGCTGTGATGTGAGTCAGTGATGTAAAGGGGGGGGCTGTTAAGTGAGGAGGGGGGTCTGTGATGTGAAAGAGGGGGCTGTGGGCACCGATGTAAAAGGGGATGTGATGTAAAGGAGGGCGTGACGGTGCTCTGCTGTGATGTGAGGGGGGTCTGTGGTTGCAAGTGGGGGCTGTGATGTGAAAGAGGTACTGAAGACACTGATGCAGAGGGGGCTGTCATGTAAAGGGGGGGAGGGACTGTGATGTGAAGGATCTGAGTTATAGAACAAAAATAGGATCTGGACACCTGCAGGAAGAAAAATATACTGACCGGACCACTGTAAATTTTAATTCAGTACCCCCGTCATAAGAATTTGAATTCATAATACTCCAGACCAATCTGTACAACATCTGATACAGTGTAAAAAAAGCTATTAGCTATTCATCAAACAGATTGTGATTTAGACTACATGTAAATTATTACGCACCATCACTCCTGAGAGCTTTCAACTATTACACCATGAGCAAATATATTCATTCCTTCCTCCTTCCTTCTCCATAAAATGTCCTAAAGTATTATCAGACCTTAACATTTTATATTAACAGCTTAAGTTTTTTTTATCTGTGTGTTGTTAAATTTAAAGAGGGACGTTCTAAAATATCCATACCTTACGCCAATGACATCAATGTTCAATTCTTTAGCACGCTCCAGAAGCAACCTGCTTGTTTTAAGAGTGGCACCAAACTTCATACTGAGCTGACATACAGCCTTGGAGTCATCTGTTGCTATACGCAAAACAAGCCTGAAAAACAAAAAGGCAGAGAACTTTTCTTCTTCCATTATAGCCACAGAAAACCTGTTAAACATCCTACTGTTAAGCTTTTGAGCCAAATAAAATAAAATTGACTTGTTATGGTACAACATAAATTCTTCTAGAATTTATTAGTATTTCTCCAGCCATTTGCCAACATAACAGCTCTAGCATACCACAGGAGATCAGGCCTATGCCAAATAAGTATATACATTGACATTCCCAAAGCAACTACTGCAAAATGTAATAAAAATCATTAGAAAGCAATAGAGCTGCACGATTAATCGTTAAGAATCGTTATCGCAGAAATCACGGGGGCCACACGCTAGGATGGCGTGCACGAGCACGTGAGGAGGCGGCGCGCTCTCAGGTGGGGGGAGTAAACAGCAGGGAGATTGCCGGGGATGAGGACGGACCACGCTAGAGGAGAATGGTGACGACAGCCCCCAGCCGTATGCCACACACTGCACACCGCCTTCCGGAGGCAACCTCTCAAGCAGCACTGCGGTGAATCGGGGGAGACGGATCGCTGCATGGACCGGCACAGCGCCTATCACAACGCGCTGTATGACCGCTCCGGAGCTCACAGCAGTTAAAGACCTGGAGACGGACGGGAGAGGAGGGAAGAGTGCATGCAGCTGGAGGTCTGTATCGGCTTTGATCGAATGGAAGGACGGTAATTTACACCCACACACCCACCATCACAGGAGATAAGGTTGGCTCTTACCTTTTTAGTTTTTTTCTTTCTCCTCTTCTTGCCCTCCCCAAAAGCACTCAGAGGAAGTGAGATACGTGGAGGCAAAGTATAAAATATCTCCAGAGGGAGATGACAAGGAGGTGGTGAAAATGATGTTAACGCTGTAAAAAGTAGTTAAAGGTCTGGTCTTACTCAAGTAAAATTGGCTGCTGTTTATTCATATGGAAGTAAAGACATGCTAAGATACTGCTAAGGTGCTAAGGTGTTCTCAGGATATGATAAAATCCAACCATAAAACACTAACTGACAATCTCTTAAATGAGCAAACGGGTCTGCATTGTTTAATAGACTTGGTGCATTGGGGTACGGTGCGAACGTAAAGGTCTCTTAAGGGAAGAGAACCAAGTACCTAGGGGGGCAAGGCGGTAAAAAGCAACTAAATTAAAAAAAAAAAAAAAAAAAAAAAAAAAGTGAGTTGCATTGCTGCCATTAAATCATCAGGAGAAGCAATATCTGCACAAAATGCCCCCTGTACCAATGACAAGCGACAATAAATAACCCGCTACCCGTTACCCGTTACCTTATCAAGAGAGACTGTCTTACCTAAGGTATATCACAAAACTGGTCAAAGGGGACTTATATTATTATATTACTTGTAGTTCTCTTCTTAAAGAGATACCCCCCCTCTGCATACAGAAGCACCTCAAATGGTACTCATATGGTTCAGATAGGGGGACCTAACGAAGCCCCCCTCCCCCTCTTTCCCGGCGGTCTTACATTATATTTGGCTGGACCGGGTCCTGCAGCAGTTAAAGAGCAGTAAACGGAGGGGTGAGGTAGATTACGCGGTAGGAAAGTTTGAACTGGTCTGGATCACATGAAGGGACGGTAAAATTTGGATATCGGTATAAATTCATATTTTCAGGAGTTAAGCTCGGATTTCTCCCCACAATCCCTTACTTGCTTGGAATTATTTCCCGGGAAGTGGGACCGGCAGAAGCCAGGCTGAAGTAACGTCTAGAGGGCCCCGGGAAAACCGTAGCTGGAGGTGCGGCCCAGGGTCTGTACAGGGACTGGCAGAAACTTGATATAGGACAAGATACCAAATACCCAGAGGACCCCCCCAAATCTCCTAGGTTGAAGTAGACAACTATACATACAACAACGTCTCGCCCTGCCTCCCTCAGGGTGGGGGGTAAAATTTTCACTTGGTTTAACCCTTATTATATCAGTACCTAAAGTACCTTATCCATAGTACCTGAGGGACATTTCGAAAACCTTGAAAACCAGGAAGTGTTTAAAAAGGGAACAGGTATCTCACCTAGTATTTTCCCCTCGCCATCTGGAAGGAAGGGGGGGACTTGGTGGAAACAGTGAGGGGACTGGGGGGATAGGAAAGGAGGTAGCAGAAGGTCAAACTGGGGAAAAGAATCAGGAAAAGGGCGAATAACATGAGCAGAATGACGAGCAGGTCGACAAGGGGGGGACCCCCGACAACTCCGAGTAATATATCAACAACAACAAGTTCTATTAGACCTTTCATGACCAAAGGAGCAAGCCCACAAACACAAGGGGCCCAGGGAGGAACAAAGCAACAACAATCTAACAAAGATCAAAAGTCTGTAAACAAGAAACCCCAGGGAAGAAATATCAGTGACACATCAATAGAGTCAAGAGAAGAAAGTAGTACAGAGCATGGGCCTGAAGGTAGTGGGAATCAACCAGATATGCAGCCCCCATTAAACGGAGAAATCGCAGAGATGCTGCGAAGGATGGAAAAGGCGATCAAGGAGGAAATTAAAGGGGAAATACAGAACCTACGTATGGACCTGGGACACTTTATATCCAGAATTGAAACAATAGAAGAACGAACAAAGACGGCAGAACAAGAAGTAAAAGTAATAAAAGACCAAATTGACCAGACACAAAGACAACAGAGACTTATCCTCTACAAAATAGAAGACCAAGAAAATAGAAGCCGTAGACAAAACCTGAGGATAAGGTCAATTCCAGAGGAAAGGGGAGAAGACCTCAGGAAAATAATGCGGAGGATATTTAATCCCCTCCTGGAAAAACCAATAGAAGATCCCGTCAGGATTGAAAGGGTCCATAGAGTAGGAAACCCACAAAGAGCCAGCTTAGAGCGAACAAGAGACGTTATAATCAGGTTCCGGCTCTATGAGGACAAAGAAATAGTATGGAAAAAACTGAGGGGTCAACCCCCGATAGTCCTCGATGGGATAGAGCTACAGATATTCTCGGACCTATCGGTTGAGACCTTGGCAAGGCGACGAGCACTGAAACCCCTTCTAAAGCAGATGATAGATCTAAACATTAAATACACTTGGGGGCACCCGGCAAGTCTAATTGGTACAAAAGACGGAAGATCGGCAACACTTAGATTCCCGGAGGACCTAGAAGAATTCTGTAAAAAATTGGATATTCAGATCCCCGATTTACCAGGATGGGAATAGAGGAACTGGAGATGGGGGAGGAGAAAGAGGAATTAATTCACAAGGAGCTAATTTCCAGAAAATCTGTCTTTTTCCAGCCTTACTCTCTGTGGTGATGTTCGGCAAGATGGGGGATTTATCCATCCCCCCTCTCCCCCGCTCTAGGATTAGAGCGGAGGGGAGGCAATCCCGGGACCCCACCTAGAGGAAACTGGACCAGATATGGAAGATGGTTCAGAGGCCAATAATTGGCCAAAAGGGGAGGGAGGGGGGAGGGGGGGAGAGTGGGGAGGAGGTGGGAGGGGAGGGGGGAGAGGGGGCGGGGAAGGGAGGGAGGGAGGGAAGGGGGAGGAGGGGATCTATCTCACCAAAATAATCAGAAAAAAGGGAAAGACCAAAGATGCCACAAATCAAATGTATATCTTATAATGTGAAAGGTCTCAATAGCCCAACTAAGAGACATAAGGTGCTCAAGGAATTGAAGAGATATAAAGCAGACATCTCCTTCTTACAGGAAACTCATATCACACTAGGTTCGAATATTAGATTATACGCCCCAGACTTTCCCACTTGGTACTATGGGGATACGATCTCCAAAAGAGCTAGAGGGATAGCTATTGGAATCTCAAAAAGGGTACGGTTTGAATTAACCGATAGACTGACAGACCCAGAGGGGAGATTCCTTTTTCTGAGAGGAAAATTGGAAGGACTAGAATGTACTCTAGTAAATGTCTATGCCCCAAATGATCTACCGATAAAATTCCTTCTGGGAATACTAGGGAAATTAACAGACTTTAGGAGAGGAAGAGTAATCATGGGAGGGGATTTTAACTTATGCTTAAATCCAAATATAGATAAGACAACCCAAACATTGAGGGATCGGGGTGTACAGTTAAGAAAACTCAGGGACGCCCTATTTAGGAGCCAATTGATCGATGCTTGGAGAGTCTTCAACCCTGACCAACGGGATTATACATTTTTCTCCCCGGTCCATGGGACTTACTCAAGGATCGACCATATATTGGTGGATCACAGGACCTTAGATATTGTGGTAGAGACAAAAATAGAAATCATGACGATTTCCGATCATGCACCAGTAAGTGTCATAATAGACATCTCAGGAAATCAGAGACCTGAACAAAACTGGAGATTAGACGAAAATTTGTTGATAGATGAGACCAGTTTAACAAGGGTTAAAAAAGAGCTGGAAGAGTATTTTACGTTAAACGAGATGGAGGAAGTTTCGGGGACAATACTATGGGATGCCCATAAGGCTGTGATAAGAGGAACCTTGATCTCGGAAGAAGCAAGGAAAAAAAGAGAAAAAAATAGGAAAAAAGAAGAATTAATAGAAGAGATCCTCCACTTAGAACAGGAACATAAAAAAACAGGGAAAAAATGTGATCTGTACCTAAAACTGATCAATAAACGCAACGAACTGAAAGATGTTATGGACCAAGAAACCCGAAAGGAATTTAACTCAATTGCCAGGGAAAGATATATGTGGGGGAATAAAACTAACAAACATTTAGCAAGAATGGTGCAGAAAAAGAAATAAAAAAACTATATAGAAAAAATCAAGAACGAAAAAGGAGAGACGATGCATACAACAAAAGATATTGCGGAGACCTTCAGGCAATATTATGAGAGACTCTACTCGGTAGAACAAAAGAATGGGCTGGAGGGAGAAAAAATAAATAAAACTGTAAATTTCTTGAGGGAAGCAGGACTACCAAAAATAAGTAGAAGCGAGGCATCAGTTATGGATAGACCAATATCGGAAAAAGAGATAAATATCGCATTAGCCGGTACAGCATCAGGCAAAAGCCCGGGGCCCGACGGCTTCACCATTTTGTATTACAAAAAGTGTAGGGAGATCCTTCTACCAAAAATATGCCAATATTTTAATGGATTGGGCAAAGACTTTAAACTGAGCCGGGAGGCCTCAGAGGCCACTATAACAGTCATTCCCAAGGAGGGTAAGGATAAAGGAGATTGCTCAGGATATCGACCAATATCTCTGCTAAACACAGACGTAAAACTGTTTGCAAAGGTCTTGGCCGAGAGAGTAAAACAAGAAATGGCAAAGATGGTACACCCAGACCAGACAGGATTCATCCAGGGAAGAGAGGGGAGGGACAATGGAGTCAGAACATTATTGATAATGCAAAAAATGAAAATGACCAGGGCCCCCAGTCTGCTCTTGTCGATAGATGCGGAAAAGGCATTTGACAGAGTAGACTGGGGGTTCATGTTAAGTACCCTGGAGGAAATGGGGTTTGGACAAAGGATGAGGGAGTGGATAACAACTCTCTATCAGGAACCAAGGGCAAAAATAAAAATAAATGGTAGCCTATCCCAAGAACTGATAATGAAAAACGGAACTAGGCAGGGATGTCCCCTGTCCCCACTCCTGTTTGTACTCTCTTTGGAGCCCCTATTGGCCAGGATACGCAAGTGCTCCGACATAAGAGGAGTCAAAATAGGAGAGGACGAACACAAACTCTCTGCATTTGCAGATGACGTTCTCTTCTATCTGTCGGACCCTAGAACCTCAATCCCTAAATTATTAGAACTATGCACACGATATGGAGAAATATCAAACTTTAAAATCAATGTGGCCAAAACCGAGATTTTGAGTATTAATGTTAACGGACGGGACAAAAGAGAGTTAAAACTGAAATACCGCTTCTCCTGGGTAAAAGCACTCAAGTACCTTGGTATTTTTCTTGTAAAATCAAATAAAAAAATGTATGTTAAAAACTTTATTCCCCTGCTAAATGAAATTAGGGAAGAAATAGGGAGGATAAAAAACAGACCAATATCCTGGATAGGACGAATAAATTATTGTAAAATGGTAATCTTACCAAAGATTACCTATAAGTTCCAGATGATACCCATAAGTTTGCCTGGAATACTCTTCACAGCTCTTAAAAAACAGATTATGAACTTCATATGGAGAAACAAGAAACACAGAATAGCCTTCCAGACCCTAAGACAACCCAAAATTAAGGGGGGACTAGCAGTACCAGACATTAAAACATATTACGAGGCGGTGGTATTGTCTAGGGTGGTGGAGTGGGCTAGAGTCAGCAAGGAAAAGAGGTGGGTGAACATTGAAAATGAAATGTCAAAGGCACGCCGGGACAAGATTATATGGAACCCACCCCAATATAGGACACTTGATGAGAATACACATGAGATAACTTAAAATGCACTAAAAATTTGGGACACTATGTATAAAAAAATAGAAAAGGAATTGAATTCACCACTATTGGCACTAAAAAACAATGATTACTTTGCACCGGGCAAATCACAGATTGGAGGAAATTGGATAAAAAAAGACACGACCCAATTAAGGGACGTAATAAAAGACGGGCACATTGCAACACTGCAAGAATTAAGGGGAAAAAATTGTTTTTTGAAAATTGACGAGTGGAGATACCACCAGCTAGCCCACTTTATACAAAAATTGCCGCACCCATTGAGGTCAGGGGAGCAATTATCCGATTTAGAAAAACTATGTACATCGGAAAAGGTCAAGGGAACTATTTCAAAACTATATAAGATCCTGTTAAAAGTGGACGAGCGGATGGTCCCTCCTTTCGTCAAAAAATGGGAGAGGGAACTTGGATCTAAAAGAGATAGGACCACAATAGAAAAAATGCTGACACTGGCCCACTCCTCGGCAGTAGATAGCCGTACAGCCGAGATGAGCTATAAATGTCTGACTGGATGGTACATGACCCCGGACAAACTATCCAAGTTTGACGATGGTCAAACGGGAGAGTGTTGGAGGGGATGTGGGTCCCCTGGTACCATGGCTCATCTGTGGTGGAAATGCCCTAAAGTAGAGGAATTCTGGAAAAAAATTCTGGGGTGCATAGAAGAGATTACAAAAAGCAAAATTAAGTTGGACCCCTGGGTAGTATTGTTCCATGGGGGAGAGGATGAAATTAAAAAATATAAGAAAACCCTTGTCCCACATCTATTAAATGCTGCTAAAAGGACAATACCGAGAAAATGGCAGGAGGAGGAATGTCCCTCAATTTGGGAATGGATAGACTCAGTGGAAGAGACCTATAAAATGGAAGAACTGAGAGAAGGGGTGGAAGGTAATAATATAGCCCAGGATAAGAAATGGGATAACTGGAGGGCCTTTAAGAAATCGTGGAGTTATGTTGAAAAACTCAGAGTTGAGACCTAAAGACAAATTAAAAACAGATTTGAAGGCATCAGGAGGTACTTGGGATTGTTTATGGTGAGATAGAGGGAGGGGGGGTGGGAGAGGGAGGGAAGGGAGGAATTGGGATAAGGCGAAGGAATCGAAAAATCTTTTTTGTTGAGATTACTAACAAAATTATAAAAAAAAAAAAAAAAATATATATATATATATATATACGGCAAGAAAAAAGAAATCTAAGAAAAAACCACACTAATGATGCGAAACCTGATTAGAGACGCTAAGGGCTGGCAAACGGAACATGAGCGTATAAACGCATACTCTATGAGGTTGAAGTCTGAAGTAAGAAAAAAAAAAAAAAAAAAAGAATCGTTATCGCGATTTTTTTTCCCCCTTTGCGATCTTGACAAAGTATTTCCTGATTCTTTCTATGCAGAGAAGTCTCTCTGCTCTGCTGAAGCCGACAGGCCTCAAAAGAAAAAAAAAATGGGCAGCCTGCCAAGTATCACAACATTATTTAGCAGTGGAAGCAAGTATAAACATTGTAACGATTTGTCCTTTAGTTCAAAGGAAGGCCCCTTCCACACGGGGCGGATCCGCTTGCAGCGGTCCGCCAGCTTAGCGGGAGATCTTTCCGTGGATCTCTGCTGAGCCGGCGGATGACAGGTCCCTCTCTGCTCACTGAGCGGGGAGGGGCTTGTCCAGCGCCGTTGTCTCCTATGGGAAGATCGAACGAAAACGGACAGCATGTATGTTTTCATCAGATCTCACCCGATCCGCCATGGACAGATGGCGAAGTATCGGCATCCGTCTGATTTTAGCAGATCGGATCGGATGTCGGCGGACATGTCACTGCTGACATCCGATGCTCCATAGAGAAGAATGGAGCGGCCGTTCAGGTCCGCCGAAAAAACTGACAGGCAGACCTGAACAGTCCGGCAGTGTAAAAAGGGGCCGAAGACTTTGGTGTGTAAATTAGGAACGTTTAGTCACATAAACACTAAGGCCCAGATTCACAAAGCGAGTGCTTTGTGAATCCAGTGCTTGCCTCTGTGCGCTGCGCCGACGTAGCGTAAAAGAGATACGCTACGCCGGCATAAATATGCGCCGATGTACGTGAATCCGGGCCCAACACTTTTTCTGACATTTGTTGGTTTCAAGCTAAAATAATTTTATTTTTTTGTCAGAAAATACTTAGAACTTCCAAACATATTATATATTTTAGTAGAGACCCTAGAGAATAAAATGGTGGTTGTTGCAATATTTTATCTTACACTGTATTTGCGCAGCAGTCTTTCAAATGCAATTTTTTTGGGGAAAATTACACTTTAATTAATTTAAAAAAAAAAACTAACCAGTAAAGTTAGCCCAATTTTTTTGGATAATGTGAAGGATTTTACGCCGCGAGAATCGTGATCTTTATTCTAAGCAAAAAAATTGTGATTCTCATTTTGGCCAGAATCGTACAGCGCTATAAAGCAAACATGATTGTCATTTTGGACAGGGCAGGGAAGTGTGTTCTGGTGACAGCTGTCTAAGAGGTTAATTACATCAGATATCCTCTCACTTCCAGATGGTCTACACAGGACAGGAGTTAAAGTGTAAGTTCACCTTTTTAGAAAAAAAAATGAAAGGTGAACAACATCCTACACCCTCCACAGCCCTGGTTCCTGTTGCACTTACCTTTGTGGGTGATTAGCTGTCACTGTCCACACAGCTGGTGTAGCAGTCCGAGGATTTGAAATCCCCCCTCTTCTTCCCCTCATTCAGTATGGTTTCTGGGACAGACAAGACCAACTCCAATTGGTCAAAGCGTTAACGTTCCAGCACTGACCAATTAGAATAACTCTAATCCATCCTGCAATCCCTAGGGGAAGGAAGAGTGGGGGATTTCATATCCCCAAACAACTATACAGGCTGTGTGGGCACTGACAAATAATCACCCACAAAGGTAAGTGCAGCGGGGACTGAGGGGTGTGGAGAATGTAAGGTGTTAGTTCACATTTTCATTCATTTTTCTGTTAAAAAGGGAACTTTAATGGGTTATAAAGGCTCGTTTTTTTATTTTCTAAATAGGTTCCTTTAAGCTAGTGCATTGTTGGTTCACTTACCTTTTCCTTCAATTTCCCTTCTAAATGTTTTTTTTCTTTGTCTGAATTTCTCACTTCCTGTTCCTCCTCAGTAAGCTGTTCTAAATGAGTTTCCACCGCTAGGATGATGGATGAAAGCTTACTGAGGAGAAACAGGAAGTGAGAAATTCAAACAAAGAAAAATAACATTTAGAAGGGGAATTGAAGGAAAAGGTAAGTGAACCAACAATGCAGTAGCTTAAAGGAACCTATTTAGAAAATAAAAGACGAACCTTTACAACCCCTTTAATACTTTAAGGTAAATCTCTCTAAACACAATGGGCCAGATTCTTAAAGACTTAAGACGGCGTATCTCCAGATACGCCGTCGTAAGTCCGAATGGCCGCCGTCGTATCTATGCGCCTGATTCATACAATCAGTTACG
This sequence comes from Rana temporaria, assembly GCF_905171775.1. Taxonomy (NCBI): domain Eukaryota; kingdom Metazoa; phylum Chordata; class Amphibia; order Anura; family Ranidae; genus Rana; species Rana temporaria. The sequence continues at coordinate 85,723,527 of NC_053492.1, read as the reverse complement.
CATAGATTTGGCCAAGATACGAGCGGCGTAAGTCTCCTACGTCGTCGTATCTTGGGGTGCAATATTTACGCTGGCCGCTAGGTGGCGCTTCCGTTGATTTCCGCGTCGAATATGTAAATGAGCAAGATACGCCGATTCACGAACGTACGTATGCCCATCACAATTAGTTACGCCGTTTACGTAAGACATACGCCGGCGTAAAGTTAAAGCTGGTCTCTAGGTGGCGCAGCCCATGCAAGGTATGGACGTCGGAACAAGTGTATCTTTTTACGTCGTTTACGTAAGTCGTACTTGAATGGAGCTGTGCGTAGGTTACGTTTACATCACAGGCATTGAGCCGGCGTATCTTTGGGCGTAAATACGACGTGATACTGAGCATGCGCGCGCATGCGCCGTTCGTTCGGCCATGCATCTACATGGGGTCAAGCCTCATTTAAATTCAACACGCCCACGACCTGCCTACTTTGAAATACGCGCGCTTACGCCGGCCCATTTACGCTACGCCGCCGTAAATTAGGACGCAAGCGCTTTGTGAATACAGCACTTGCCTCTCTAAGTTGCGGCGGCGTAGCGTAAATAAGATACGCTACGCCCGCACAACGTAAAGCGGCCCTACGTGAATCTAGGCCAATACGTAGTTGCATGGGTTCTAAACATTTCATATGCTAAAGACAAAACTTTAGGTTTTCCCTAGATTATGCTGTCATTTATTTGTATTTATATCTTACAGGTATATATAAAATGTTTTTTTTAAGCATTTATATCATTTAGTTCCTTACTTGGCATTGGGGTGATTCTTGGCCACTTTCATTAGTTCCCCTTCGCTATCAAATGTCATCTTCTCAACACCACAGCTTGCTGCGTATTTTATCTCTGAAATTTGTTTACATGGGTTGGCATAAATGATTCTCTCTGGTTGGACACCAATGTTCTGGATAAGTTGAATTTCAGCCTGAGGAAAAATGGAAACATTAGAACACATATGGCATTTATAAAAGAAAACTGTAGATAGATTTTTCTCTTGGCTCGTGTTCTATTACACACCTTGCTGGCACAATCAAATCCTGCCCCCAAATTGGCTATTGTCTTCACAATGGCTTTGCCGTCGTTACATTTAACAGCATAAAATGGAGTTACACGTGGAAGTGCTTTAAGCCACCGGATATGTTTCTTTACAATGTCACCAAGATCAGCTACATAAAAAGCCTCCTTGTCATCCTGGAAAAATGCAAGAAATTTACTAAGGTTAGACATTTCAACAGTCATTACATCTGCAACCAAGCCTCTATAAAACATTACTTGAGATACTTACAGACAAGGAAACTTCATTGATTTTCTGTTCCAGGATGTCCCGGGCAGTGAATCCTTCCTCAAGGAAGCTAAAGTCAAAGCTATTCATTCTATCGGAGTCACAAGCCCAATTAATGAAGAATGCCACAAACTGTAAAAGAGAAGACAGGCATGGAAGAGATGGTGTTTCATGCAAAGAGGGCCTCAGCTTTGCTCCCAAGGTGGTTGTTTGATGATAAAGAAGCCCCTCAGATAGCACAAGATGTACTTCCAACAAAATAGCTATTGTTCTTTGTTGCTGGGCTGATGGTGTTCTGTATGATAAAGCCACCAAAATGCAATAAATTCCATCAACATTGCAAGAACCAGCATGTCATAATATGCAGCAGAAAACAAATATATTTCAACCAGCCAACAATATATCTTACTGTATATTACCAATCCTAGGAGGTGAACACTTCTTAATATCTCCCTCTTTCTGTGATTGCTCTCTACAGGTATCTGGCCTCCATGTCTTTAAACAAGTTACTCCCATTCACCATCATGAGGAATGTATAATTGGTCCAGAGCACAATGGTACCTTTCTCACAAAAGTGATTGGATGTAACGGAAACTTCTCTGATGTTCTAACATGGGTTTACACAGCAATAGATACTGGGTGTTGGTATCCTGTAAAACAAGAATAACCAGATATGTATGTATCTGTAGTGAGATGACCAGACTCAGTTCGCACCAGAACATGCGAATAGACAAATAATTTGTGCGAACATGCACACCCTATTAAAGTCAATGGGACACGAACATGAAAAATTAAATTGTAAATTTTAATTAAATTGTAATTGTAAAGGCTTACATGCAAGTTATTGGCATAAAACGTGTACGGGGACCCAGGTACTGCCCCAGGGGACATGTATCAATGCAAAAAAAAAGTTTTTAAAATTATAGTTTTTTTCAGGACCAGTAATTTTGATAATGCTTAAAGTGAAACAATTAAAAATATATATATATTCCTTTAAATATCGTGCCTGGGGGGTCCCCTTATTCTGCCTGTAAAGTGGTGCATCTGTCTTAAATTAAAAATTAAATTTCTAAAGGAAAAAATGTCATTTGAAATTGCTTGCGGCTGTAATGTATTGCCGGATCCCAGCAATATAGACAAAAATCAATGAAAAAAATCGGTGTGGGTTCCCTCCCCCAGTCCATACCAGGCCCTTCGGGTCTGGTATGAATATTAAAGGGAAAATCCACGCCAAAATGAAAAAAAAAAAAAAACAGCATTGGGTCCTCCCAAAATCCATACCAGGCAGGCCAGGATGGGGGGGGACGAGCGAGTGCCCCCCCTCCTGAACCATACCAGGCTATTTGCCCTCAACATGGGGAGGGTGCTTTGGGGTCCCCCCCAAAGCACCTTGTCCCCATGTTTATGGGGACAAGGGCCTTGTCCCCACAACCCTGGTCATTGGTTGTAGGGGTCTTTCCAGTCGGGGGGCTTATCGGATCCTGGAAGCCCCCTTTAATAAGGGGGCCCCCGGGTACCTGCCCCCCCATGTGAATGGGTATGGGGTACATTGTTCAGGTCCGTCGGGTGGCGTGATTGAAGATGGATGGATCTTTTATTTTTTAATAAAGTAATTGTCAAAAACTGTGTATTGTGTTTTTTTTTTTTTGACACTTTTTTGGTGAATGGGTAGGGGTACAAAGTACCCCATACCCATTCACATAGGGGGGCTGAATCTGGGGGCCCCCTTATTAAAGGGGGCTTCCAAATTCCGATAAGACCCCCATCCGCAGACCCCCACAACCACCGGGCCAGGGTTGTGGGGATGAGGCTCTTGTCCCCATCAACAAGGTGCTTTGGCGGAACCCCAAAGCACTCTCCCCATTTTGAGGGCAAGCGGCCTCATATGGTTCAGGAGGGGGCCCTTGCTTGTCCCCCCCCCCCATCCTGGCCTGCCAGGCTGCTTGCTTGGATAAGGGTCTGGTATGGATTTTGGGGGGATCCCACACCAATTTTTTTTTACATTTTGGTATGAAGTTCCCCTTAAAATTTATGCCAAACCCAAAGGGCCCAGTATGGATTTTGGGGGGTCCCCACACTGTTTAAAAAAAATTGGGTGTGTAGTTTCCCTTAAAATCTATACCCTTTGGGTCTGGTATGGACAGGCGGGGGTGAACCCAATGCACTTTAATGAACAAGCACAGATGAGCATATAGACAATTCATTGGACTTCATGGCTTGGTTTGTGCTCTAACATGCACTGTTAACTGTGGGAACTTATATAGACAGGTGTGTGCCTTCCAAATCATGTCCAATTGATTGAATTTACCACAGGTAGACTCCAATCAAGTTGTAGAAAAATCTCAAGGATGATCAGTGGAAACAGGATCCACCTGAGCTCAATTTTGAGTGTCATTGCAAAGGCTCTATATACTGTACTTATGTACATGTGATATTTTTCGTTTTCTATTTGTAAAAAAAATTGCAAAGATTGCAAAAACACTTCTTTCATGTTATCATTAGGGGAATTGTTTGTAGAATTTTGAGGAAAATAATGAATTTAATCCCTTTTGAAATAAGGCTGTACCATAACAAAATGTGGAAAAAGTGAAACGCTGTGAATACTTTCCGGATGCACTGTATATTCCTTCAGTCATTAGCAGGTAATAGTAAGGCATTCCTAAAAGATAATAGGGATGTTCTTTTTTTTTTCACAATTATTGCTTTTTGCACAATGACTGCACTTTAACCACTTGAGATCCGCGCTGTAGCCGTCATTCAGCTATAGCGCGGATCTCAAGTGGTTAAAGTGAAGTCATTGTGCAAAAAGCAATAATTGTGAAAAAATAGAAAGAAGAACATCCCTATTATCTGAATTGCAGGGAGGCCGTCAGGGCCCATCACTGTTACCTATCAGTGTCACTTCTCAGTGCCCACCAGTGCCACCTATCAATGCCCTTCAGTGCCACCTCTGAGTGTCACCTCTCAGTGCACACCAGTGCCGTCTTATCGGTGCCCATCATTGCAGCTTATCTGTGCCCATAGGTGCAGCCTATCGGTGCCCATCAGTGCAGCCTCATCAGCATACATCAATGAAAAACGTACTTCCAACAAAATAGCTATTGTTCTTTGTTGCTGGGCTGTTGGTGTTCTGCATGATAAAGCCATCAAAATGCAATAAATTCCATCAACATAGCAAGAACCAGCATTTTATAATATGCAGCAGAAAACAAATATATTTCAGACAGCCAACAATATATCTTACTGTATATTACCAACCCTAGGAGGTGAACACTTCTTAATATCTCCCTCTTTCTGTGATTGCTCTCTACAGGTATCTGGCCTCCATGTATTTAAACAAGTTACTCCCATTCACCATCATGAGGAATGTATAATTGGTCAAGAGCACAATCAATCCTTCTCACAAAAGTAATTGGATGTAAAGGAAACTTCTCTGATGTTCTAACATGGGTTTACACAGCAATGTTGTCTGTCTGGATACTGGGTGTTGGTATCCTGTAAAACAAGCATGACCAGATATCTATGGATCTGCAGTGAGATGCAGATTCGCATGAGATGACCATGCGAATAGTCAAAAAAATTGTGCAAACATGCACACCCTATTAAAGTCAATGGGACACGAAAATAAAAATTTCCTGTTTGCAAAATTTTAGAACAAAATATAAAAATATATAAAAAAATAAAAAATAAATCTGTCTTTTTAAAAAATGTTTTACAAAAAATAAAAACCACTGAGGTGATCAAATACCACCAAAAGAAAGCTCTATTTGTGAGAAAAAAATTATAACAATTTCAATGCAATTTTTTGTATGAAACTTATTTTTGTGTTTGCTTTATTGCACATTAATCACATAGAATTGCATATAATTGCATGTTTGGTACTGTTCTAATCTTTTGGTACGGATCTTTTGACAGATTTAAGCAATGATATAGTGGGGTGGTAGTTTATGTGGGATGTGGTTGGGAAGGGAGGTGGGATTATTAGGGTGAGAGGGAGTGAAGGGGGAGAGGGAGGAGGGAGCAGGGATGAAAAAAAAAGAAAAAGAGAGAACTTTTTTTTATATATATCTTGGGATTGTGTCTTTTTGTTTGTTTGTTTGTTTTGTTTGGGGGTGATCTACTTTTCCTGTTTTTTTTTTCTTGTTTTTTTTCTTGTGGTAAGGGATATATAGATATTTAAAAAAGTTAAACAGGCTGGGCACTTTACGAATTGCCTGCATTATTGGTAATGCCATATGCAGACAGTGGGCCTGATTTACTATGCTCTGTGCGCTGCGCTGGTTCATGCCTTAATTAGTGTGCCGGGTGAAGCCTTAATTGGGCGCATGAACCAGCGTAGCAGCCGGCGCATTGAAAGTAATATGTAAAGCCTCGCAGAACTCCCTATAGAAGTCTATGGGAGAAATCAAAAGTGTTCATTTTAAAGGCTAATCTGCAAGTTTTGTCCTAAAAAGTGTTTGGGGACCTCAGTCCTGTCCCAGGGAACATGTATCAATGCTTTTTTTATTTTTTAAAACGGACGTTTTTTCGGGAGCAGTGAAATTAATAATTCTTAAAGTGAAACAATAAAAGTGAAATATTCCTTTAAATTTCGTACCTAGGGGGGGTGTAATGTCAGCATGTGAAATAGCGCATTTTTCCCGCACTTAGAACTCCCCCTGCACAAAATGACATTCAGAAGGAAAAAAGTCATTTAAAAATTCACACGCGGCTATAATGAATTGTCGGCTCTGACAATTCTAAAGGGATTCATTCATAAAACAAACAAAAAAAATGTGTAGGGGTTCCCCCAAATTAAATTACCAGGCCCTTCAGGTCTGGAATGGATATTAAGGGGAACCCCGCCGTAAAAAACAAAAAAAAAAAAGACGTGCGGTTCCCGGCAAATATCCATTCCAGGCCCTTCAGGTCTGGTGTGGATTTTAAGGGGAACTCCACCCCAAATTGAAAAAAAAAATGGCGTGGAGTCCCCCTAAAAATCCACACCAGACCCTTATCCGAGCACGTTGACCTGGCCGGCCGCAGAAAAGAGGGGGGGACAGAGTGCGCCCCCCCCCCTCTCCTGAACCGCACCAGGCCACATGCCCTCAACATGGGGAGGATGTCCCCATGTTGATGGGGACAAGGGCCTCATCCCCACAACCCTTGCCCGGTGGTTGTGGGGGTCTGCGGGCGGGGGGCTTATCAGAATCTGGAAGACCCCTTTAACAAAGGGGACCCCCAGATCCTGGCCCCCCCCCTATGTGAAATGGTAATGGGGTACATTGTACCTCTACCATTTCACCCCAAAAAAAATGTCAAAGTGTTAAAAATGACAGTAGCCGGTTTTTGACAAATCTTTTAATAAAATCTTCTTTTCTTCTTTCCTTCGGGTTTCTTCCGCTGCTTCTTTCTTGGGTCTTCTCGTCCACATCTTGCCCGACGTGTTCTTCTATCTTCTCCGTCCGTCCTTCAGCCTTCTGGTCCCGCATCTTGCCCGTTGTCTTGTCCTGTCTTCTTCTCCGTCCGTCCGCCAGCCTCCTCGTCCGCATCTTGTGTCTTCTCCGTGCTTCTTCTCGGTCCGCCAGCCTTCTCGTCCCCGGACCCAGCGTTTGAATTTGATTTGGCCGCCGTGTTCCCGCTCCTGGGACCCGCCCCCCTCTGACGCCACAAGTAAACTCCTTAGAAGGTCATGTGCGTCAGAGGGGGGCGGGGTCACAGAGCGTCACACAGCGGGGGAATTCAATTTCAATCGCGCCGCCCGGAGAAGAAGTTCCCGCCGTGTCACACTCATGTGACCCCGCCCCCCTCTGACGCACATATGCCACACACGGACTTTCATATGAGTTTACTTGTGGCGTCAGAGGGGGCGGGTCCCAGGAGCGGGAACACGGCGGCCAAATCAAATTCAAACGCTGGGTCCGGAGAAGACACAAGATGCGGACGAGGAGGCTGGCGGACGGACGGAGAAGAAGACAGGACAAGACAACGGGCAAGATGCGGGACCAGAAGGCTGAAGGACGGACAGAGAAGATAGAAGAACACGTCGGGCAAGATGTGGACGAGAAGACCCAAGAAAGAAGCAGCGGAAGAAACCCGAAGGAAAGAAGAAAAGAAGATTTTATTAAAAGATTTGTCAAAAACCGGCTACTGTCATTTTTAACACTTTGACATTTTTTTTGGGGTGAAATGGTAGAGGTACAATGTACCCCATTACCATTTCACATAGGGGGGGGGCAGGATCTGGGGGTCCCCTTTGTTAAAGGGGTCTTCCAGATTCTGATAAGCCCCCCGCCCGCAGACCCCCACAACCACCGGGCAAGAGAAAATGTGATACTGCGCTAGACTAACTAAATAAACAACAAATATAAATATGTGTAAATAAATAAGCTGCAACAAAAATTGTGATATACACACAATACAAGATCAAAAACAAAACAAATACGTTGCGCTAAATAGGGGGGGATAGGGGGCACCCCTGCCTCGTCCCATTACTGATGTTGAACCACCGGGCAAGGGTTGTGGGGATGAGGCCCTTGTCCCCATCAACATGGGGACATCCTCCCCATGTTGAGGGCATGTGGCCTGGTGCGGTTCAGGAGAGGGGGGGGCCGCACTCTGTCCCCCCCTCTTTTCTGCGGCCGGCCAGGTCAACGTGCTCGGATAAGGGTCTGGTGTGGATTTTTAGGGGGACTCCACGCCATTTTTTTTTTCAATTTGGGGTGGAGTTCCCCTTAAAATCCACACCAGACCTGAAGGGCCTGGTATGGATATTTGGGGGGACCCCACGCCATTTTTTGGGGGGGTTTTTACGGCGGGGTTCCCCTTAATATCCATTCCAGACCTGAAGGGCCTGGTAATTTAATTTGGAGGGACCCCCTTTTTTTTTTTTTTTTTTTTTTTTTTAATGAGCAATGACTGTATTCTTTATAGCCATGAGTACTTTAAACTTCCTTTTTTTTGTTTCACTTCAGAAATAACATCTTGTACAGGGACAGTTCTAAGCACGGGAAACATGCGTGTACCCCCCCTCCCCCCCTGTATGAAATTTAAAGGAATATTTCACTTTTATTATTTCACTTTAACCACTTCCATACCGCGCCTATTCTGGCACTTCTCTCCTTCATGTAAAAATTATATTTTGTTCCTGGGAAATTAATCAGGACCCCCAAACATTATATATAATTTTTTAGCAGACACCCTAGGGAATAAAGTTAGCGGTCATTTTTTATTTGATTTCCAACGGTATTTGCGCAATAATTTTTCAAACGCCTTTTTTTTGGCCCAAAAAAAAAACACGGTTCATGAATTAAAAAAAAAAAAAAAGTAAAGTTAGCCCAATTTTTATGGATAATGTTAAAGATGATGTTACACCGAGTAAATAGATACCTAACTTGTCACGCTTTAATATTGTACACACTCATGGAATGGCGCCAAACTTCGGGACATAAAAATATCCATAGGCGATGCTTGTTTTTTTTTTTACAGGTGACCAGTTCAGAGTTACAGAGGAGGTCTAGGGCAAGAATTATTGCTCTCACTCTAACGCACGCGTCAATACCTCACATGTGTGGTTTGAATGGTGTTTACATATGTGGGCGGGACTTACATGCATATTTTCTTCTGAGTGTGAGCTTCTAGGGACAGGGGCGTTATTTTATTTATTTGTTTTTTTTTTTACCTCATATTTTTATTCTTGCACTTTTTTGACACTTTTTTTGATTTTGGATCACTTTTCTTCCTATTACAAGGAATGTAAACATCCCTTGTAATAGGACTAGTGTGTGACAGGTCCTCTTTATGGAGAGAGGCGGGGTCAATAAGGCTGGAAAGCATGGTATTGAAAAAAAAAAAAAAAGTTCTCATGCTTTCAGCTGCAATCATGTTCGTTCAGCACAGTGGTGTAGTGTATAGCACTTTGACCTAGCAGCAAAAGAGTCGTTGGTTCGAATCCCGCCCGTGACAGCATCTGCATAGAGTTTGCATGTTCTCCCTGTGCCTGCGTGGGTTTCCTCCCACAATATAAAAACACGCTGTAAATCGGATCCGGTCTAAATAAGCCCTAATATGCAGTAGTATATTTAGGTTTTGTTCTGCCCTAGGCCTGACTACATATCTGCACCTCCTAATAGAAAAATGACCCACCCCTTCCTGTCAAGGTCACACCCTGTTTTTGTATGACCCGCCCAGTAATTTTCAGGGGACCCACACACTAGTTCTGGGGGGGCACTGGATTCCCTTAACCACTTCCATACCAGGCACTTACGCACCTTCCCGCCCAAGCCAATTTTCAGCTTTCAACACTGTCGCACTTTGAATGGCAATTGCGCGGTCATACAACACTGTACCCAAACAAAATTGGCGTCCTTTTTCCCCCACAAATAGAGCTTTCTTTTGTTGTTATTTGATCACCTCTGCGATTTTTTTTTTGCGCAATAACTAAAAAAAGACTGCAAATTTTGAAACAAAAAAACGTTTTTATTTTTTTAGGTTAATTTTTTTGTAAATAAGTTTTTCTCTTTCAATTATGGGCACTGATATGGTGGCACTGATGGGCACCGATGAGACGGCACTGATGGACATCGATGAGGTAGTACTGACGGGCACAGATGAGGTGGCATTGATTGGCGGCGCTGCTATGCGGCACTGATGGGCACTCATAGGCAGCACTGATGGGCACTCATGGGCGGCACAGATGGGCACTCATGGGCGGCAGTTATGGGTGGCACTGATGGATACTTATGGGCGGCACTTATGGGTGGCACTGATGGATACTTATGGGTGGCACAGGTGGGCACTGATAGGTGGGCACTGTGCATGGATGGGCACTGTGGGGTGGCACTGATGGACACTGTGGGGTGGCACTGATGGACACTGTGGGGTGGCACTGATATTCCCAGGTTGCCAGTCAGTGCCCATTTGTGGGCACTGATTGGCATATTTTTTCTTTTTTTTTAATGCTTTTTGTTTATTTTTTTCTATTTTTTTTTTTTTGCACACTCTGGTGGTCCAGGGTGAGCATCCCTGGTGGTCCAGTGTGGTGATCCGAGGGGGGCTGCGCTGATAAACAATCAGCGCGAACGCCCCCTGTCAGGAGAGCCGCCGATCGGCTCTCCTATACTCGCGTCTGTCTGATTGGACACGGCTGATCACGTGGTAAAGAGTCTCCGTCTCCGTGAGAGACTCTTTACCGAGATCGGAGATGCAGGGTGTCAGACTGACACCCCGCATCACCGATCGCCGCGCTGCGTGCCCCCACAGGCGCGCGCGGCATGAAATCCTGCAGGACGTCCTGTCAGGATTGTGTAACCACTTCCCGGACGTAAATCGGCCATAGGCTGGGCGGGAAGTGGTTAATTTGCATAGTTTTTCTCTCACTTCCTGTTTGGCTATGGGGCAGGAAGTGAAGGCAAATCTCCCCAATTGGACACAGATAATACAAAATAAACTGACAGGGCCTATAACCCTCCCTCACTCTATCCAAAATTAAAGAAAATAAAAAGTGTTGATTATAGTTCTAGTCAGGGGCGGACTGACCATTGAGTCACTCGGGCACTGCCCGAGGGCCCCATGCCACTAGGTGGCCCCATCCGGGTTGCCAAGCTCAGTAAAACCAGGGACAGTATGTAAAAATCTGTGTTTTTTTTAGATCTGTCCCTGATATGTCCGAAAATGACATGCTTTTAATGTGAATATCCCAAGATTTTAGCTGCCCGCCTCTGCACTACCTCCTGGCGTGGTGGTCATCTGTAAGCCAGAGGGGCCCCATAATCTTCTATTGCCCAGGGGCCCCATGAGTTGTCAGTCCGCCCCTGGTTCTAGTTTAAGCACAAATTTCTTAGAGTTTTATTGAGAGCCCTAAGAAAATATAACCATGCCAATAGGCCAGGATACAGCGTTGCTAATATGTAGGAATGTGTGTGTTAGAGCACCCCACCCAATGTTAACTAAAAAATTATTAATTTGCAAATAAGTATTATCTGCTCATTTTTTTGGGGATGTCTGCACCCCTGATAGTGACAACATTTGTGAGGTGTCTTCACCCTTTCTAATTCATTCACTTCCTGTCACATAGCCAAACAGGAAGTGAGGGTAAAACCTTACTAATATCTTTTCTTGGGGACACAGAGATCAATCCAAATAGTTTCCCATTATGTAAATTGCACTCTAGCATTTTGCTGTGTACACCCCAAATTATTAGGGATCTTGGACTTTGGGGTCCATTTACTAAAGGCAAATCCACTCCTACAAGTGCAAAGCAAGGAAGAAAACAAAACAACTTTGCTTCTACAGGATTGGATGTTAAAACCATCAGTGCTTCCTCTCTGATTTTCAGCAACTATGCTTGTACTGCAGAGTGGCTTTGCCTTTACTAAACCCCAAACTAAATAATCATTTGGGGCAGGGATCCTCAAACTACGGCCCTCCAGCTGTTGTAGAACTACACATCCCATGAGGCCTTGTAATGCACTGACATTCACAGACATGACTAGGCATGATGGGAATTGTAGTTCCTGAACAACTGGAGGGCCGTAGTTTGAAGACCCATGATTTGGGGTGTACACAGCAGTGCAGGAGTGCAATTTGCTTAATGGGGACACTAGTTAGATTGACCTGTGTCCCCAAGAAAGGACACTGGTAGGGTTTTAACCTCACTTCCTGTTCAGCTGTGTGACAGGAAGTGAAGCCAATTTTAAGAAAAGGGACACAAAGCTCAACACAAAAATAAAAAAACACAAAGCAGGGGTTCGAACACTCACTTGGCTTCCCTCAAACACCCACAATTTGAATAGGATTGCCTTGCGCTAGATTTAAGCACAGTGCTGTAAATCAGCACGTCAAGCCTGTCCACCAATAGCAAAAGTCTTGCGTAAGTCCCGCCCACATATGTAAAAATTATTTTTACTTTTTGCTATAATAAATATCCCCAAAAATATATATTCTAAAAAATAAAAAAACCCTCAGTTTAGGCCGATACGTATTCTACATCTTTTTGGTTCCAAAAAATCGCAAATAGCGTTTAGTGTTTGGTTTTGGCAAAAGTTATAGCGTCTACAAAATATTTTTTTTGTTTGTTTTAACTAGTTATTGGGGCGATCAGCGATTTTTATCGGTACTGCGAAATTATGGCGGACACATCGAACACTTTTTTGGAACCATTGGCATTTTTCTAGCGATCAGTGCTGTAAAAATGCATTGCTTACTCTAAAAATGCCACTGGCAGGGAAGGGGTTAACACTAGGTGCGAGGGAGGGGTTAAATATGTTCCCTGGGTGTGTTCTAACTGTAGGGGGGGTGGGACTGACATGTGTAAATGACAGATCGCTGTTCATGAAGGGGAACTCCAGACCCCCAAAAAAAAAATAAGGTGGGTTCCCTCCAGGTGCATACCAGGCTCTTAGGCTTGGTCTGGAACATAAGGGGTTAAACCCGCGCAAAAAAAAATAGCGTGGGGTCCCCCCCAAGATCCAAACCAAGCCCTTATCCCAGGCACGCAGTCTGGTCAGACAGGAATGGGGGTGGGGACGAGCGAACGCCCCCCTCCCTCCTGAGCCATACCAGACCACATGCCCTCAACATGGGGGAGTGTGTGCTGTGGGGGAGGGGGGCACTGCCCCCCACCCCAAAGCACTCTTGTCCCCATGTCGATAGGGACAAGAGCCTCTTCCCGACAACCCTGGCCCAGGGCTTGTCTCCGCTGTCTTCTCCCTTCTCTTCCATTCGATGTTGACACGACGAGGTCCGGCGCTGGAATGCCGTCTGAGCAGTGGGCATGGACTTATATAGGGCAATGCCACCATGTGACCTCAACCCATGTGACATCACATTCCCATCATGCCCAGGGAATGTGATGTCACATGGGTTGAGGTCACATGGTGGCATTACCCTATATAAGTCCATGCCCGCCGCTGACACGGCATGTCAGCGCGGAACCTCGTCGTGTCAACATCCAATGGAAGAGAAGGAAGAAGACAGCGGAGACAAGCCCTGGGCTCCCGGAGGAGACAGGCAGAAGAAGGAAGAGAGAAGAAAGAAGACGGAAGAAAGCCCTGGCTCCGCGGGGGAGCCAGGCAGAAGAGGGAGCAGAGAAAAGACCGGGGAGTTGGCGCACCCCCGGCAGAAGACCAGGAAGACCGGAACCCTGGCGGAAGGCACCGGAAAGACCGGGGGATAGGCGCCATCCCCCGGCAGAAGACCCCGAAGTCCGGATGCCCCTCCCTAATGAAAAAGAGCTTAAATGGGGTGGGGGCATCCGGCGGAAGGCTCCGGAGAGGACCGAGGGATGGCGCCCTCCCCCGGCAGAAATCACCGAAGCCCAGGGTCCCGGTGGAAGATCGGGAGAGAAGAAACCCCCCCTTCTAAGAGAGCTAATGAAGAAAGGGGGGGCTCCGGAGCAGATTAATAAAATATTTTATTCTGTGTGGTGTTTTATTTTACTTTACATTTCCCCCATGTGAATGGGTAGAGGTACGATGTACCCCATACTCATTCACATAGGGTGGGGGGCCGGCATCTGGGGGCCCCCTTATTAAAGGGAGCTCGCAGATTCCGATTAGCCCCGCCCGCATACCCCGACAACCAATGGCAAGGGTTGTCGGGAAGAGGCTCTTGTCCCTATCGACATGGGGGCAAGAGTGCTGTGGGGTGGGGGGGCAGTGCCCCCCTCCCCCACAGCACACACTCCCCCATGTTGAGGGCATGCGGTCTGGTACGGCTCAGGAGGGGGGGGGGGGCGCTCGCTCGTCCCCGCCCCCATTCCTGTCCGGGCCAGACTGCATGCTTGGGATGAGGGCTTGGTTTGGATCTGGGGGGGACCCCCGCGCCGAATCGGCGCGGGTTTAACCCCTCACGTTCCGGACCAAGCCTAAGAGCCTAATGTAGCCCTGGAGGGGGACCCGCGCCGATTTCAAGTTTGAAATTTGGCGTGGAGTTCCCCTTCAGGGCTGAAAACAGCTCGGAGATTCCCGTGCGCCGCGTCACGCAGCGCATTCACGGGTACGCCGCTTGGTATTTACCAAGATTTTCACGGCGTACTGACAAGGCGCACGGGAATCCCTGACTTTTCTCTCTGCGCATGCCCAGTATGCAAATGAACCTCCCGAGGTTCAGGCGCACTGTGCAAGCGTACGGGGATCTGTTTTCAAAAAACACTTTCCCTTTCAATTCGGCCCGCCAAACACTTCAAAACACATGTCACTTCACTTCCCCTGCATCCCCCCACCTCCCCCCCTAATAAACTCCCGCCCGAACCCCCGCAATTTACAGTTTAATGTGCCGTGCGCCAGGTCTGTACTGGTGCACAATGCACCCTCTCCTGGGCGCACGGAGCACATTAGTAACTAGGGAAATACACTGCACTAGCAGCGTATTTCTTTAGTAAATGGCCAAACGGCTGCTACTCCTGCTTTTACTCCATGAGTCATGGAGTAAAGGCTTGGTAAATCAGGCCCAATATCTCTCTTTTTTTTTTTTACACCTTGATTTATTAGGGTATTTTCTAATTTATATGGGGTAAGAGGTTTAGAATGGATTTAAAATTGTTACTACAGTGACACTCCCTTATATGATGTGGATAAATGTAGTGAAAGATAGGATGCTAAGTGGTGATGGCCCCTATTTATTAATTATAAGAGACATGAGTGAACAATTTACTTGTATATCATGCAATGCAGTGGCGGTGCGTCCATAGTGGGTGCAGGAGTGCCACCCCCTCTCTCCTGCACCTGTCACTCAACAATACATTGATTCATGCATTGCATGTATCTATGTATTGTCGCCGCTGTCCACTATTCAGGAGGCCATCCCCCTGTTGAGCGCTGGCCATCAGAATAACAGCGGTGGGTGTGTTTTGGATAGTGTCTATCAGAACCAGTGGCTCTGATAGGCTTCCAGATTACAGCCTGTGGGCTGTAAACTTTTTCCAAATGGTTAACCATAGTGCGCACAGGGTGTGCTTTCCCTGGTTAACATTGACACGCGTCTCAGCCAATCAGGTTCACCGGGTCTGGTTACCGGTCACCTGATTGGCTGAAGGGTCATCGAGGGTGGAAGAAGACATCGAGGGAGCCTGGAGGAGGATGGCTGACCCGAGAAAGGTAAGTACGGGCCTGGGGGGGAAATCTGGCGGTATTTCAGTATTTTGGGGCAATCTAGCGGTATTTTGTGGCAAACTGGTGGTATTTTACAGGGCAAACTGGTGGTCTTTGAGGGGGCAAACTGGCGGCAATTGATGCGCATTGTGCCGACAATTGATAGCACAGTGGCTGTGTTTGATGGCACAGTGGCGACAATAATGGCACCGTGGCTGCGTTTGGCACAGTGGCGACAATTGATGGCACAGTGGCTGCATTTGATGGCACAGTGGCGACAATTAATGGCACAGTTGCGACAATTAATGGCACAGTGGCTGCGTTTGATGGCACAGTAGCGACAATTTTGTGGCAAACTGGTGGTATTTGAGGGGGCAAACTGGCGGCAATTGATGGGCATTGTGCCGACAATTGATGGCACAGTGGTGACAATTAATGACACAGTGGCTGCGTTTGGCACAGTGGCGACAATTGATGGCACAGTGGCTGCGTTTGATGGCACAGTGGCGACAATTAATGGCACAGTGGTGACAATTAATGGCACAGTGGCGACAATTATTGGCACAGTGGCGACAATTAATGGCACAGTGGCTGCGTTTGATGGCACAGTGGCTGCGATTGATGGCACAGTGGCGACAATTGATGGACACAGTGAGGCTGCAATTGATGGGTTTTTTTTTAGTTTGTTTGCGCCCCCACGAAAATTTTGAGCACCAGACGCCGCTAATGCAATGTAAGAGGATTGGGTACAAACACTAAAGAGTAAGTCAGGTATTTGCACTCATTGGACAGACTAAGGCAAATTATTTGAACAAATCATGGGTTAATCATATCTGTCACTCATATCACACATCCAACTCAAGGGGAGTGTCAATGCTGATACACCGCTCGGTACCATGGGAGTGTATTAGCTATAAATGTGACTCTGAGGGTAGATATGTATTTATATATGCAATATTATATTCTTTGCCATTTGTTCTTTACGGTGGATGGAGGCCACTGTGCTCAATGGGGCCTTCAATGCTGCAAAAAAAATTCTCCAGATCTGTGCCTCGATACAATCCTGTCTCTGAGGTCTACAGACAATTTCTTTATATATGCAATATTATATTCTTTGCCATTTTTACTCATGGGAATTTATAACCCACCACATGCAGGTATACAGATAGTAAAGGATGCAGTGTTTATGGCCTAATACCCTGATGCCTAGATATGTGCATTCCCGTTCGTACGAATGTTATTTTCGTACGAAAATGTTCATTTTCGTACCCGCAGAATAGTGTGTACATACGAAAAAATTAAAGCACCAAAATACGAAAACGACAGGATTACGAATGAGCCGCATAACGAACAACCGCAAATACGAACGAACGATCTGACGATCTGCTCGTATCCTCAGCCGTATGTTCACACAACATCCACAACAAAAGATTTGCATTCTGTATCCTGTTTGAATCCCTTCTCTGTTCGCACCCTCAGTCGTATGCTCACACGACATCCACAACAAAAGATTTGCACTCTGTATCCTGTTTGAATCCCTTCTCTGTTCGCACCCTCAGTCGTATGCTCACACGACATCCACAACAAAAGATTTGCACTCTGTATCTTGTTTGAATCCCTTCTCTGTTCGCACCCTCAGTCGTATGCTCATATGACATCCACAACAAAAGATTTGCACTCTGTATCTTGTTTGAATCCCTTCTCTGTTCGCACCCTCAGTCGTATGCTCATATGACATCCACAACAAAAGACCCGCACCCTGTATTTTTAATTCCTTTTTTCTGTTCGTATTTTGGATTCAACAGAATGCAAATCTTTTGCCACAGATGTCACACGAACACACGACCGAAAATACCAAAAGAAAAAGGACCCAAAACACAGAATGCAAATCCCTTGCCACAGATGTAATTTTCGTTTTTTTGAATGGGCAGTGAGTGTAGTTAGTGAAGCAGCTTCTCTTTTGTGCTGAGTAGTACAGTAAAGCCAAATACACTTTTCTGTGGATTTTCATCTGAAGGGAGATCAGTTGGCTAGACTTATGAACCCAAAAATGGTTTAAAAATTTTCTGAGAACGAACGGAAAACGATCGTTTTTATGTTTGTTGTTAAAAAAGTCTGACCAAGTGTATGGGGCTTAACAATCGTTAATATGGATGAGCCGCGTGTTGAAAGTTCCGCGAATCCCGCGATATATTTACGAAAGTACAAAATGACGAAAATCCTTTTTCTGTTCGTATCTTCAGTCGCATGCCCACATGACATCCACAACAAATTGTCATAGATGTCACATGAACACACGACCGAAAACACGAACAGAAAAAGGAATCCAAAACACAGAATGCAAATCATTGACGAAAATTCACGAAAATTATTGTCTAACAAGTAACGAACATGAATTAAACAGAATAACGAACCATCCCGCATGTACGAAAATAAAACGTAACGAAAATACGAAACAATCGGAATACGAAAAAATCTCGTCGTACGAAAAACGAACGGGAACTAACAGGAAAACGGGCGTCTTACGAAAAACGAACGGAAACGAACCTACGGAACGATACGAAACAGAACAAAAAAAAAACGAAAAAAAATTCTGTGCACATGTCTACGTGATGCCTATGTGATCTGTATGGGGGATTTCAATATGCTATTGGACCCAGCTCTAGACAGGTGTGGAGGTGTATCCCAAAATCGATTGAATAGAAGGCATATGCTAAAAAGACTCTTTGTTGAGATAGGCTGTTCTGATCTATGGAGAATTGGAAACCCACAAACTATGATGTACTCATGGTCAGCTCCAGGAGGAAGGTGTTTATCCCGAATAGATATGGTATGTGGGAATGGAAAAGTACAACCACTGGTGCAGTCATATTGTGAGAAAAACAATCGGTGCCACAATGGTAATAAATTACTCCCTGTACTGACCAGCCAAATTCCTACAATGACCACTACACTAACCTCTACACTGACCTACATGATTCCTAGACTGATCACTACACTTACCTAACTGTCCACCGCACTGACCTACCCGATTCCAGTGCTGACCACTACACTGACTAACCTGATTCCTATACTGACCACTACACTGACCTACCTGTCCACTACATTAACCACTACACTAAACTGTCTACTACAATAGACACTACACTGACCACACTACACTGTCCACTGACCACTACAATACACACTACACCACACACTACACTGACCACTGCAACACAGACTACACTACATTGACCACTGCAACACAAAGACTACACTACACTGACCACTGCAACACACACTACACTACACTGACCACTGCAAACACACACTACAATGACCACTGCAACACACACTACACTGACCACTTCAACACACACTACACTACACTGACCAATGCAACACACACTACACTACACTGACCACTGCAACACACACTACACTACACTGACCAATGCAACACACACTACACTGACCACTGCAACACACACTACACTACACTACACTGACCAATGCAACACACACTACACTGACCACTGCAACACAGACTACACTACACAGACCAGTGTAGTGTAGTCTGTGTTGCAGAGGTCAGTGTAGTGTAGTCTGTGTTGCAGTGGTCAGTGTAGTGTAGTCTGTGTTGCAGTGGTCAGTATAGTGGGTGTGTGTTGCAGTGGTCAGTGTAGTGTAGTCTGTGTTGCAGTGGTCAGTGTAGTGTGTGTTGCAGTGGTCAGTGTAGTGTGTTACAGTGGTCAGTGTAGTGTGTGCTGCAGTGGTCAGTGTAGTGTGTGTTGCAGTGGTCAGTGTAGTGTGTGTTGCAGTGGTCAGTGTAGTGTGTGTTTGCAGTGGTCAGTGTAGTGTAGTCTGTGTTGCAGTGGTCAGTGTAGTGTCTGTGTTGCAGTGGTCAGTGTAGTGTAGTCTGTGTTGCAGTGGTCAGTGTAGTGTAGTCTGTGTTGCAGTGGTCAGTGTAGTGTCTGTGTTGCAGTGGTCAGTGTAGTGTAGTGTAGTCTGTGTTGCAGTAGTCAGTGTAGTGTAGTCTGTGTTGCAGTGGTCAGTGTAGTGTCTGTGTTGCAGTGGTCAGTGTAGTGTAGTCTGTGTTGCAGTGGTCAGTGTAGTGTAGTCTGTGTTTCAGTGGTCAGTGTAGTGTGTGTGTTGCAGTGGTCAGTGTAGTGTCTGTGTTGCAGTGGTCAGTGTAGTGTAGTCTGTGTTGCAGTGGTCAGTGTAGTGTAGTCTGTGTTGCAGTGGTCAGTGTCGTGTAGTCTGTGTTGCAGTGGTCAGTGTAGTGTCTGTGTTGCAGTGGTCAGTGTAGTGTAGTCTGTGTTGCAGTTGTCAGTATAGTGTGTGTGTTGCAGTTGTCAGTATAGTGTAGTGTGTGTTGCAGTGGTCAGTGTAGTCTGGGTTGCAGTGGTCAGTGTAGTGTAGTGTAGTGTGTGTATTGCAGTGGTCAGTGTAGTGTGTGTGTTGCAGTGGTCAGTGTAGTGTAGTCTGTGTTGCAGTGACCACTGCAACACAGACTACACTGACCACTGCAACACAGACTACACTACACTGACCACTGCAACACACACTACACTGACCACTGCAACACACACTACACTACACTGACCACTGCAACACAGACTACACATCCCCTGATGAAGTCACGTGGTGTGACGACACGCATCGGGATTGGAGCACTAGAACCAAGCATTATCTGACAGCAAGCAGTCGAGCGCGGCGCTCGTTTATGTCGGTGCCTGTATATCCGATGCTTATGTGTTTTTTATTATTTTATCAATAAATGTGTTTTGGGGATTACGCAATGTGCCTTCTTCCCCTTCCTTCTCTTTAACATATCGCCACTCTCTGAGCCCCAACCGCGGTACATTGCATAATATCGTATAAGCAGAAGAGCTAAGAGGACCCAATAGGAGGATTGTGAGCTCGGCGCTCGTGGGGATATGCCCACCTTTTACTTCATTAATGTGAGTGCATAAGCGTGCGTTCTATGTGTGCCTACCCGTGGCTTACAGAATCACACTATTATTGCCTTGCCATCTCTTTACATATTATCCTCCGAGACTGAAAGTGCTAGCTGTTCCTAAGTTCACCTTAGTCTGCCTTGTTACGTTTTGTCAGGCTGTCAGTGCAACAGTCTTTGAGGTAAGCTGCTAGATACCACCAGAGGTGTGTGCACATTGTAGCCCCCATCTTTTTGACACTTGTGCTGGGTTCCTGTCATCATCACTCTGAGACTCTTCCCTATATCTGCCGGTCTGTGAGTCCATCGGCATTTGCTGGGCTATTTATCTATCGACTGTGAGCAGGGCCGATCCTAGGGTCACAGGCGCCTGGGTGCAGAAATATTTCTGGCGCCCCCACATGGGCGTGGTCATTTTATTAACTCCTCCCCTTTACAAATGTTTCTATGGCAATAACTCAACCACAGAGATGCTCCCCCACGAAATCTTCATTACCCTGTGATCCTTACATGATCTCTTAACAATAAACAAAATACAGGAAGAGAAGCAGAGTACTTTATTGGGACCTGGAGGGGGTCTCTCTGATGGACACAAAGAGGGCTTCTGTTAGAAAGACCCCCAGACATACTACAGACATGATACAGGAGACGGTCAGAGACTGCAGACATTGTACAGGAGACGGTCAGAGACTGCAGACATGGTAAAGGAGATGGTCAGAGACTACAGACATAGTACAGGAGACGGTTAGAGACTGCAGACATGGTAAAGGAGATGGTCAGAGACTGCAGACATAGTACAGGAGATGGTCAGAGACACATCAGTTCTGGACGGACACACACCTATGCTCAGAACACTAGTTCTGGACGGACACAAACAAGGAGAGAAGGAAGGAGGGGAGAACTCTGCTACTTCGGCGTCCCCACCTCTGCAGGCGCCTGGGTGCAAAGCACCCCATGCACCCTGCCTAGGATCGGCCCTGACTGTGAGGTAAGAGGCTAGACATCACAAGAGGTGGCTTGTCACTGAAGCCTTCTATCTTTCAACACTTCGCTTGGTTGTTGGGACTACCTAGTAGAGACTTTCTTCCACACAGATTATGTTTTCAACATTTTTGAATTTTTCATTTATATTGTGTACTCGTGTTGTATTAGTGTCTTGGATTTCACTTTATTATTATTATTTATTTATATGCAGTGTATGCTTATATCATTGTTTTCCACGTATATATTTAACCTACCTTAGTGTAGCGCTACCCCCGAAAGAGCCGCTGATTAGTTTGGGATCGGCATATTGAGTTACCTTCTTGGCTTGGTCTAGGGGTGACATCCGTGAGTGTAGATGAAGAGCAAGTGTCCAGACACAAAATGAGTTTAAAATGCTTTATTCCAAGGCCCAACATGGCCAACATCAACATGGCACACAATAGAGAAAGGTTGATGAGCGTAGAGAAACTTTAGTATCAGGCCTTGGATATGAAAAAGAGCAAGCCTGCTCTCAGCAATAGTGTAACTCAATTTTTCGCCACCCCGATCAGGGAGGGTAAAGTGCCCCCGGATAGGCAACTATCACATGCCTGGCAGCCGGAGCGCCACTTAAAGATCACTGGGAGGAACAGGCCTCTACCACCGGCCTGACTCAGGGCCTCCGATACAGGCTTTGTCAATTGGAGATATGTGAGATCAGGATAAGTGAATCCTCCCAGTCAATTCAGATTTTTGTGTCACCAACTGACAGCTTAAGCATACCTATCATGCGGTGTGGTGACCGGATCCCCGATGGTTCGTCTAGGCCTCCTGGACAACCTCTAGTTCTAGGTTCTCCTCGAGTCGATCCCCCATCGCACAGCTCCCAGCTTAGGATCCTTTCAGCAGAAGGTTGGGACCCAGCAAGTCGCTGGGGCCCCTCTCAATATTAGGGTGAGGCTCTGCATGGTGCGTAACCTAAGTGAAGCAGGCCACGGTGGCGGGGCCCATGGATGCGCGTACCCTGAAGGTGGATACCGCACCTGGAACTGGGGCCCCGCACAGAACAGAGAACAATGGCGGTTGCCACAGATATATCCCCCCCCCCCCCAGAATGCCCAACAAGTGCAGAACTCCTCTGATTGGCTGCTGGTGAAGGTGGGTCTGTCAGAACCCCTCTAGCGCCCAAGGACCGCAGACTGACCTACAGGACAGATTCTGAAATTGGCAACAACCCAAATTTCCACAAATTATAAATAGGAGTAAACTAATCCTCCCATTCCCCACTAATTTTAGCGTAACGCCCATACTGAAAGTAAGGGGGCGCTACATTAGTTTGCCGTGTAGTTGGTTTATTACACATTTTGATGTTCACCATTTTAAGTGTGTCACATTTTGCTACATTCACTTAGAGTACCCATATCTCCTTCCTTCCCCCCACTTCTTGCCTCTCCTGGCCACGCAGCGCAGACACTATTACTTTTTTCACTTGACCCAATTGTTTATTAGGATAGACTCACAGGTGACTGCAGCAGTGCCCCCCCCCCCCCCAGCCCATCCCACTGACAGCGCAGGAGTACTTTTTTCTATACAGACTACACTACACTGACCACTGCAACACAGACTACACTACACTGACTACTGCAACACAGACACTACACTGACCACTGCAACACAGACTACACTACACTGACCACTGCAACACACACTACACTACACTGACCAATGCAACACACACTTCACTACACTGACCACTGCAACACACACTACACTGACGAATGCACCACACACTACACTACACTGACCACTGCAACACAGACTACACTACACAGACCAGTTTAGTGTAATCTGTGTTGCAGTGATCAGTGTAGTGTAGTCTGTGTTGCAGTGGTCAGTGTAGTGTAGTGTGTGTTGCAGTGGTCAGTGTAGTGTAGTCTGTGTTGCAGTGGTCAGTATAGTGTGTGTGTTGCAGTGGTCAGTGTAGTGTCTGTGTTGCAGTGGTCAGTGTAGTGTGTGTGTTGCAGTGGTCAGTGTAGTGTCTGTGTTGCAGTGGTCAGTGTAGTGTAGTCTGTGTTGCAGTGGTCAGTGTAGTGTCTGTGTTGCAGTGGTCAGTGTAGTGTAGTCTGTGTTGCAGTGGTCAGTGTAGTGTAGTCTGTGTTGCAGTGGTCAGCGTAGTGTAGTCTGTGTTGCAGTGGTCAGCGTAGTGTAGTCTGTGTTGCAGTCAGTGGCGGAACTACCGCCATAGCAACCCACGCGGGCGCTATGGGGCCCGCAGCCGAGTGGGGCCCGGTGAGCAGGGCAAGGCAATGAGGTTTCTTTTTTTTCACCGCCACCGCCGCCGCCGCCGAGTGTCTAGTGCGGCTCTTTTGTACGGCTTTGCTGAGTGCGGCAGCGGAGGAAAAGAGCGTGCCGCGCTGTGATAAATGTCCCGCCCTCCTCCTCCTAGAGAAGACTAGCTCGTGTGATAGAGCCAGTGTGCTGTCTGTCACACAAACTGGTCTAGAGGAGGAGGGCGGGACATTTATCAGCGCGCCAGAACCCAGTGGGGGAGCATCGTGACAGATGACCGCCGTGAGACGTGAGTAACAGCACAGGCTGATTGAGGGGGACCTGATGTTTTTTTGATAATGATGGAGGGGGGGGGGGGCTGGCTTGGCTTGCAATTTTTTTTTAATGATGATGGGGGGGGGGGGGGGGGGGGGGGCTGGGTTGCAAGCATACGACTTCACTCCCTGAACAAGGGCGCCCGAACGTCCCTGCTACCAGCTGCTTGTGATGACCTTACACACAGCCCTAATGCTGTGATGCCACCTACTGTCTGCTGTCATCATGCTTCTCGTCATCCCCCTGTTCCTGGCATCCCAGTGGGATGCCAGGAACAGGGGGGTGACGAGGAGCACGATGATCCCACCATCCTACCTCTGAGGCTGTCATACATGTTATCACCCCTGTCATCTCCATCCTCCCTGTCTTCTTCCTGCCACCCACCCTTGTCAGCTTCCTACCACCCACACTTGTCAGCTCCCTACCACCCACCCCTGTCATCTCCATCCTCCCCGTCACCTCCCTACCACCCACCCCTGTCATCTCCATCCTCCCCGTCACCTCCCTACCACCCACCCCTGTCATCTCCATCCTCCCCGTCACCTCCCTACCACCCACCCCTGTCATCTCCATCCTCCCCGTCACCTCCCTACCACCCACCCCTGTCATCTCCATCCTCCCCGTCACCTCCCTACCACCCACCCCTGTCATCTCCATCCTCCCCGTCACCTCCCTACCACCCACCCCTGTCATCTCCATCCTCCCTGTCTTCTTCCTGCCACCCACCCTTGTCAGCTTCCTACCACCCACACTTGTCAGCTCCCTACCACCCACCCCTGTCATCTCCATCCTCCCCGTCACCTCCCTACCACCCACCCCTGTCATCTCCATCCTCCCCGTCACCTCCCTACCACCCACCCCTGTCATCTCCATCCTCCCCGTCACCTCCCTACCACCCACCCCTGTCATCTCCATCCTCCCCATCACCTCCCTACCACCCACCCCTGTCATCTCCATCCTCCATGTCTTCTTCCTGCCACCCACCCTTGTCAGCTTCCTACCACCCACACTTGTCAGCTCCCTACCACCCACCCCTGTCATCTTCCTACCACCCCCTGTAATCTTCATACCACCCCACCCCCTTAAATTTACTGGTGCACATTACATATGATGGATGCAGGGACATTTTCTTTGGGGGGGGACGCACATAGCTGGTCTTGCCTAGGGCGCCAAATTGCCTAGCACCGGCCCTGCCTGCACTGAGGGGCAAATTTCCGCCAGCCCGCTCCACTGTGAGACAAATTGTTGCCAGCCCGTTCTGCCCGCCCCGCGCTCCACTGTGAGGCAAATTGACGCCCACCTGCCAGCCAGCCCGCTCCACCTGTTCTGCCAGCACGCTCCATTCACCTGGGCGTTGCGGGCAGAACAGGAGAACAGTCAGCGGGTGAGCGGGCTTTCTTGCCAATCAGCGGGCGGGGGAGCAGAGAGATGACATCATCTGCATCATTGCAGATCTGTCCCCACTGTGCGGGCAGCAGAGAGATTACATTATCTCTCTGCTGCCTGTCTTTACTCTGGGACACAGCAAGTGGCAATCCGCAATGTGTGGCAGGTGATGTGGCAAGTGACAATCTGCTACGTGTGGCAGGTGACGTTGTGGCAAGTGACAATGTGTGACAGGTGGCGTCGTGGCAAGTGACAATCTGTATTGTGTGGAAGGTGGCAAGTGACAATCCTCAATGTGTGACATTGTGGCAAGTAACAATCTGCAATGTGTGGCAGGTGGCAAGTGACAATCCTCAATGTGTGACATCGTGGCAAGTAACAATCTGCAATGTGTGGCAGGTGACAACCCGCATCTGGTGACGCAGCAAGTGACAATCCGCATCTGAAGGCAGGTGACGTTGGCAAGTGACACGCTCGGGGCTCCTACTGATTCTGCAATATGGTGAGTTGAACTATTTTATATAACAATGTAATAATAGAAATTATGCACTTCAAGCATTTTTATTATTATTATTTTTTTTTTACTAGTAATGGCAGTGATCTGTTTTTTTTTTGTGAGACTGCGACATTGCGGTGGACAGGTCAGAAACTTTTGACACATTTTTGGGACCATTCACATTTATACAGCGATCTGTGCTATTAAAATGCACTGATTAATGTGTAAATGTCACTGTCAGGGAAGGGATTAAATGTGTTCCCTGGGAGGTGTTTCTAACTGGGGGGGTGGGACTGACTGGAGGAGGAGAGAGATCTCTCTTCCTAATCACTAGGATAGAGCCATGACAGGTCCGCTTTATACTCCTACATACATGTATAGAGCCATGACAGGTCCTCATTATACTTCTATATACACGTATAATGCCATGACAGGTCCTCTTTATACTCCTATACATGTATAGAGCCATGACAGGTCCTCTTTAGTTATAATGATATCAAATAAAGGATGTGGGGCATTTTGGTGGGCGTGATTTTTTTTTCTGGGGGGGGGGGGGCCCCATACAACATTTTGCTATGGGGCCCTGTGATTTCTAGTTACGCCCCTGGTTGCAGTGGTCAGCGTAGTGTAGTCTGTGTTGCAGTGGTCAGTGTAGTGTAGTCTGTGTTGCAGTGGTCCGTGTAGTGTCTGTGTTGCAGTGGTCAGTGTAGTGTAGTCTGTGTTGCAGTCGTCAGTATAGTGTGTGTGCTGCAGTGGTCAGTATAGTGTAGTGTGTGTTGCAGTGGTCAGTGCAGTGTAGTGTGTGTTGCAGTGGTCAGTGTAGTGTAGTATGTGTTGCAGTGGTCAGTGTAGTGTGTGTTGCAGTTTTCAGTGTAGTGTGTGTTGCAGTGGTCAGTGTAGTGTGTGTTGCAGTGGTCAGTGTAGTGTAGTCTGTGTTGCAGTGGTCAGTGTAGTGTAGTCTGTGTTGCAGTGATCAGTGTAGTGTAGTGTGTGTTGCGGTGGTCAGTGTAGTGTAGTCTGTGTTGCAGTGTCCACTGCAACACAGACTACACTACACTGACCACTGCAACACACACTACACTGACCACTGCAACACACACTACACTGACCACTGCAACACACACTACACTACACTGACCACTGCAACACACACTACACTGACCACCGCAACACACACTACACTGACCACTGCAACACAGACTACACTACAATACACTGACCACTGCAACACAGACTACACTACACTGACCACTGCAACACACACTACAACGACCACTGCAACACAGACTACACTACACACTGGCAATGCTACATTCCCTGGCAATGCTGGCATCATCGTCTTCACTCACTCTGCACTGTTCAGTCACTCACTGCGGACAGTGCAGTGAGTGACTGAACAGCGCAGAGTGAGTGAAGACGATGATGCCGAAGACAAAGGGCCAGATTCACATAGAGATACGATGGTGTATCTCCTGATACACCGTCGTATCTCTGAGTTGTGCCGGTCGTATCTATGCGACTGATTCATAGAATCAGTTACGCATAGATATCCCTAAGATCCGACAGGTGTAACTGTGTTACACCGTCGGATCTTAGGATGCAATTCCAGGCCGGCCGCTAGGTGGCGCTTCCCTATCTTTTACGCGACAATTATGCTAATGAGCAGTTACGCCGATTCCGAAACGAACGACTGCCCGGCGCTTTTTTTTTTTTTACGTCAGTTGCGTTCGGCTTTTTCCGGCGTGGCAGTGGATCATAATGAAGACCACCATGGCAGTGGATCATAATGAAGACCACTCCTACCTGGGGGAAAAAAACACAACATTTAAAAAATTCACAAAACTTTGAAAACTTTTCAAAAATGTCTTCTTTCTTCTAACACCAGGAAAATATTATAAAAATATTGCGTAAGAAGTACATCTAAGTATACCATATCTAAGTTTGCCATATAAACATGTAGCACCCAGGCCCTAAACAGGGCTGCTAATAAATCTAGTTGTGCTGATTGATAGTTTTGACAGTGATTTCTGTCCTAAGTCTGAGTTTAATTGGTAGTCTCTCTCTTCTGTAAATAGATGGCACTGTAACCTTTGGCATTAGGATGATGGATTACAGTAAATTCAGGTAATGGGTAAATATGTTGTCTCAGCCAATCAGCAGGAGTTTTTTTTGACCGCCGTGTATGCTGGCATAGGCTATTTATTCGGGAGGAGTCAGGTGATCGGGGTTCTTCCTGCCCAGGGCTGTGTCAAACAGTTCCTGGCTGCTAGGCCTGAAGCCTGAGTACTATCCAGGAGTAGGGTTGCCACCTTTTCTTCAAGTCAAACCCCAACACTTTAGTGGCGCACAACAATTTTTTTCAAACATATATTTTACTAATAAATAATATTTATAATCATATGAAGTTAATAACAAGAGTCCCCGTTTATATCAGAGTCCACAGAGTTCCCCTTTTACATCCGTACTTGCAGAGTTCCCTTTCACTGTAAGGGGGGACTCTGCAGACTCTGATGTAAGGGAGAACTCTGGGGACTCTAACAAAAGGTATGCTCTGGGAACCCTAATGTAAGGGGGAACACTGAGAACTCTGATGTAAGGGGAACACTGTGGCCTCTGGTACAAAGGGGAACTCTGATGTAAGGAGTGCCCTGAGAACCCTGATATACCTTTAGTGTACTCACTCAGAGGCAGGGGAGAGAAGGGGGCAGACTTCAGTCACAGACAGGGATGGATGGTGAGCTCACTCACCTCTTGGCAGTCAGCACCTCTCATCCAGATGTATCTGAGGCTGCTGGACTTAAAATTTCCTTTTCCTTTACTTTTCTGGGGCACAGTCCTGGGGATTGGAGTATGGGCAGACACAGAAGGGTAGGGGCGGGAGGAAGAGGTGTAGATCGAGCCCTCTCTCCTGTCTGTATGTGTGTTTGGGGAGGGGGCGATTGTTAGTGCTGGCTTTGACCAGCATTAAAGAGAGTGTAATAGACACTCTCAACTTAGACAAC
This sequence comes from Rana temporaria, assembly GCF_905171775.1. Classification (NCBI taxonomy): domain Eukaryota; kingdom Metazoa; phylum Chordata; class Amphibia; order Anura; family Ranidae; genus Rana; species Rana temporaria. Next base: position 85,694,756 of record NC_053492.1, on the reverse strand, counting down.
TGCAGCCAGCAACCCTGCTGGGAAGCCATAGTCCAGTCTGAATATTGTGTCCGGGTTTCAGGCAGTCTGAAATCCGGATGCACGATTCCAAACCCAAACTGTCCGGGTGAATACCGGACAGGTGGCAACCCTATCAAGGAGTCCTAATGGTTGCTAGGTCTACGTGATGCAGGGCCGTCTAAATAGTATCATGGGCCCCTGGGCTAAGTAATGCACTGGGGCCCCTGCCAGCCTGCCCTATATTTACGCACCTATTTAAGAATTAAAGTATCAATAGTTGTTAGAATTAAACATATATATATATATATATTAGTACTTTCAATAAAATAGATTTTAAACAATAAGAAAACATGCCATAAATCAAAGACGAATTCAACACAAAGAGCACAGGGGGAGGCAGAAGGGTATCAGGAGGGCAAAGTACAAGTTCTGGGTTTCCGTCAGGACAAGGCCATCATCCTTGGAAAATGTAGTAAAATGCATATCTATCCTAGCAGATATGGGACAGTCGGCAAGTATGTGTGCCCAGGCATTAAGACAGCCCTGACGTGAGGCCTATCCAGTAGACGGAGAAGCAGCAAAAGTAAAGCCAGGGGTGGAACCATGGGGCTGATTTACCAAGCCTTTGCTCCATGACTCATGGAGCAAAAGCAGAAGTAGCAGCCGTTTTGACATTTAATAAAGAAATACGCTGCTAGTGCAGTGTATTTCCTTAGTTACTAAAGTGCTCAGTGCGCCCAGGAGAGGGCGCATTGTGCACCACTATAGACCTGGCGCACGGCATATTAAAATGTAAATATCGGGGATTTGGGCGGGAGTTTATTAGGGGGGGAGGTGGGGTGATGCAGGGGAAGTGTAGTGACATGTAGTGATTTTTGGAAACCGATCCCCGTACGCTTGCACAGTGCGCCTGAACCTCGGGAGGTTCATTTGCATACTGGGCATGCGTACAGAGAAATTTCGGAGCTTCCCGTGCGCCTTGTCAGTACGCCGAGAAAATCTTGGTAAATACCAAGCGGCGTACCCGTAATTGCGCTGCGTGAAGCGGCGCATGGGAATCTCCGACCTGTTTTCAGCCTGCGCTGACCATGAAGGGGAACTCCGCGCCAAATTTCAAACAAGAAACCGGCGCGAGTCCCCCTCCAGGGGTACATTAGGCTCTTAGGCTTGGTCTGGAACGTGAGGGGTTAAACCCGCGCCGAAAATCGGCGCGGGGTTCCCCCCTGGATCCAAACCAAGCCCTCATCCCAAGCACCCAGTCTGGCCGGACAGGAATGGGGGTGGGGACGAGCGAGCGCCCCCCCCCTCCCGAGTAATACCAGACCGCATGCCCTCAACATGGGGGAGTGTGTGCTGTGGGGGAGGGGGGCACTGCCCCCCCACCCCACAGCACTCTTGTCCCCATGTCGATAGGGACAAGAGCCTCTTCCCGACAACCCTTGCCATTGGTTGTCGGGGTATGCGGGCGGGGGCTAATCGGACCGCGTCGAGGGCATGCGGCCTGGTATGGCTCAGGAGTGGGGGGGCTGCTCGCTCGTCCCCACCCCCATTCCTGTCCGGCCAGACTGCGTGCTTGGGATAAGGGCTTGGTCTGGATCTGGGGGGGAACCCCGCGCTGGTTTTCGGTGCGGGTTTAACCCCTTATGTTCCAGACCAAGCCTAAGATCCTGGTATGCACCTGGAGGGGAACCCACGTTTTTTTTTGGTCTGGAGATTTTTATTTTTAAAACTACGACCATAAAAAAGTTAACAAATATACAAAATAAACAAGATAACACAAAACAAACAACACACACAAACCATCATACCACCCTCCAAGAAAATAACTGCAAAAAAAAAAAAAAAAAACACAACAACATTAGAACGGGTATTTACAACAGGCTCACTGGTACAAGAAAAAGTCTTTATAGTCTGTCAGAAAAAGCTTGTCCAGATCATTGCCAACAAAAAAAGAACAAAACCAACTTAAAACGGCTCACTGGTACAGTAGGGAAATATTAAAGTCCATAGAAACCACTACTGTCCAGATCATCGCCAACCCACAACACACCCCACCACCATAACAACAAATACCTACAACCCACGTATGAGCGAGAACATGATAATCAGACATGTCTATAGCCTTATTTTAAAAAAAAATACCATAAACAAAATCTAAGGGGGTGAAAAAGGATAGCTGTCCCTACCCGATGAGAGGGGCAGAGCCGTGGCCTAAGGGGGCTGGAAGAGGAACCCCCTCCATAAATGGGCACACCTCTCCAGCCCGACCCTGCTCCTTTCCAGATCCCGCACCTTCACCAACTCCCGAAAGATATCGCCCACCACCTCATGCACAGACAGGATTTTGTCCCTAGTGGACACCAAACACCGAGCGTGCCAAGTGTAGTAAAGCACAACTACGCTGACTAAATAAAGTGACGATAACTGAAAACCCCTGCGGACCCCGAAGTCACCATACACTCGCTCAGCATAGGTCAGGGCCGGAAGGCGGGGGTAGCCAATGGCACCCCCTACCCCCATAAGAACCTCCATGTTGAAGGGACATTGGACCAGAAAATGGTCCATGGTCTCCAATGTCCCTCCACATTCCCGTCGGGGACAGCCCCTGTCCCCTAGGTTCAGATACTTGAGATTTGCACGGACGTACAGTCGTCCATGGAACGACCTCCATGCAAGATCCCAAAATTTATTCGGAATTCTGGAAGAATTCAAGAGGGCTAACCCCTCCGTGAGGACCCTCTCAGGACAGTCCCTTAAAGACTGGGGCTTCAAAATGTCCGAGGCCATGACCCTCAGGTACAGCTCACGCCGACCCAGAGAGCCCACCTCAAGGGCAGTTATCCGCCACTGCCTCAGTACCTTCAATGCCAGGGGGACGTAGGATGGGAGATACCCATGCGATCTCCTCAGATCGCCGGGCCTCCCCCCTCCCCCCACCTCCTCAGGAACAGCAAGAGCCAGTCCTTGCATGAACATTCCCACCAGGAAGGCGCGTCCACAAAGATGGACTGCAAGTTGTACTTTACAAAAATTATGATGAAGAACACCACCGGGTTGACCATGTCCAACCCTCCTTGCCTTCGCTGGCGGTATGTGACCTCCCTCTTGATCAGGTTCAGTCTGTTTCCCCACAACAGCAGGAAGAACAGACCATAGACCCGAGCATAGAGAGATGCTGGCAAAAGACACACGTAGCTCACAAAGAGAAATTCAGGCAGTAAGTACGTCTTGACCAAGCATACCCTTTCCCTCAGGGAAAGTTTCCAACCTCTCCAGGCCTTCACCTTCCGAGTGGCACTCACCAGCCTGCGCTCCCAATTTAGCTTGGGATAATCACCCGGGCCGAAATGAATGCCAAGTACTCGAATCTCTGGTACGGGCGTGGGGAACACGTCCGGAAAGGGGAACTGCTCCCCCTCCTTCCCCATCCAGAAAACTTCACTCTTGTCCCAATTGACCAGCGAACCTGACGCCTCAGAGTAGCACCCGATCTGGGATTCCACATAATGGGCCTCCTCACGACCAGATACCACCACCGAGACGTCATCCGCGTAGGCCACGACCTTCACTGCCGAAACCAGACCCCCGACAGGTCCCACCGGAACCCCCACAAGACGCTCGCAGTCTAGCCTCCTTACGAAGGGGTCAACCGCAAAGCCGTACAGGAGGGGGCTCAACGGGCAGCCCTGCCGGACGCCAGAGTCCACAGCAAAGGCCCGACCCACCCAACCGTTGACAAGAGGGAAGCTCTCAGCTCCCCTATACAATACCTGTAGCCAATCAACAAATTGATCAGGCAGACCGTATCTCCTCAGAAGCAGCCAAAGGTACTCATGGTTCACCTGATCAAACGCCTTAGCCTGATCCAGTGCAAGCAGATACCGCTCGCTGCCATCAGCCCTGCACCTTTCCACAGCCTCCCGGACGTTCAGGACGGCACCAAAAGTGCCCCGGCCAGGAATTGTGCAGTGCTGAGAGGGAGACAGCATCCTGCCCGCCAAAGCAGACAGACGTGTAAACAAGATCTTTGCCAGTATCTTCCTATCTGTGGTAAGAAGGGCGATCGGACGCCAATTCTCCACCACAGACGGGTCTTTTCCCTTTGACAGAAGGATCAGAGCTGACCTTCTAATTGAGGGAGGCAGCAGGCCATAGGCCAAACATTCACGGTACACGTCCCTCAAATGAGGAGCCAAGAGGCTCTTAAAGGTTTTGTTAAAACTCTGCCGTGAGTCCATCGGGCCCAGGCGACTTTTTAGATGCTAAAGAGCTGATAGCCTGCTCGACTTCAGCTACCGAGATCTCTTCTGTCAGAGAGTTAGGAAGGTCAGACCCCACTTCCAGTGGGGTCTCATCAAGGAATACCCTGACTTTCTCCATGTCTAGAGGCCGCTTCTTCAGGAGGTCCGAAAAGTGGTCTCTGACGACACCCAGGATCCCCGATCTGGACCGGACCAGAGATCCCGAGGCATCCTTCAGGCCGTCTACGACCTTCAAACTCGCCGCCTCACCACAGCTCCTGTAGGGATCAGGAGAGATAAACTTCCCATAATCCCTCTCAAAAACCAGGGAGGCGAGACGGTCGTACTGACACTCCTTCATCTGCGCCTTCAGACCGGATATCTGTTCCCGAGAGCCCCCAGAGGACACCAGGCGGTCAAGCTGCCTGCGTAGTCTCTGGTAGGCCTGGTACTTGGAAGCTGCCCTGTACCCAGAGATTTCCCGGAAAAAGTCACCAGACCTCTTTTTAACTACTTCCCACCATTCAAGGCGGGAGCAGTTGCCCTCAAGGAGCGAGGTCTGGTCCAGGAAGAAAACCTCATAGGCTTCCCTAACCTCAGGATCCTCCAGTAGCGACCCATTCAGCGCCACAAACCCCTCCCTTTCTGAGGAGTGTCGGCGACATTCAGGGCTACAGATACCATACAGTGATCGGAGAACTCCACCGACTGCAGCTCTGGAGCCGAGCAAGCAGAGTCCCCCTTTAAAAAAAACATATCTAATCTACTCTTAGAACTACCTCGGGAAAATGTGAAACCAGTGAGGTTGGGGAGGTGACGAACGTGCACATCCACCAACCCGGCCTCCCTCACTACGCTATTCAAAAAAGTACTATCATATCCCAGAGGGTTGGCGGCACCTGCCCGGTCTTTGGGCCTAGTGATCATATTGAAGTCACCACCAAAGATCACCTGCTGGGATGTAAAAAGATAAGGCTTAACCGCCGTAAGGAGGCTCTTCCTCTCCCTCTTAGTTTGAGGCCCATAAAAATTAATGAGCCGGAGGAATTGCCCCCTCACGACAGCGTCCACCACCAGACATCTACCAATCTCCACTTCAATCACTCGCCGGCAAGCCACCGAACCAGTCTTAAAAAGGACTGCAACACCACTGCAGGGCTCGGCCGCAAGAGACCAGAGGGAGGGCCCACATCTCCACTCCCTCTTTGCTAGATGCATCTCTGCCACAGATGCCAGCCAGGTCTCCTGCAAAAACAAAATGTCAGCTTCAACACGGCTGAGAAAATCAAAGGCCATAAAACGAGCTCCTGCAGAACGAATACTTGCGACATTAATGGTCGCAAGCCGTATTGGAGAGGGTACCGCCATCAAAATGATTGAAAGGGTCACGTTCTCCTTCATACTACAAACACCAAAACATATTTACATATTTACACTCCCTCCTCCTCTGAGTCCGAGGAGGAGGAGGAGAGGACACCAAACGGGTTCCCCAGGGACACCCCACTCCGTGCCCCTGGGGGAACCCCACACTTCACAGGGGACCTCCCGCCCCCAGATTTTACAGCCTTCCCCCTCTTCCTGCGTCTCACCTGCTCCCACTCCTGCCATCTCTCTGAGGTGACTACGCCACCCCCCTCCTCGGACCCGCTGCTCGAGATTTCCCTCTTAGAGGAGGCTCGAGCAGCTTCCGTCTCCATGGCCACAAGGCCAGAGGAGACTTTGGGTCCAGAAGGGGGGGATGGGAGAGGCAGGAGGGGGGCCAGAGACAGGGGGGGGGACAGGAAGGGGATCAGACTTGGCAGAAGAAGGGGGAGGGGCGGGACGGGACTTGGGAGGGGGAGTCGAGGGGGGGGTACGGGGATGGGAAGATGAGGGGGGGCTGCATGGGGAGGCAGATCGAACAGGTGGAGGGGGAGGGCAATGGCGAGGAGGGGGAGGGGGAAGGGGGATGGGGATCGGCCCTGCAACAAAAGGAGGGGAAAGCCGGGGCCCCGGACCCTCAGGCCCGGGACCCCCAGGCCTCCCCGACTCCTCCCCACCGGCTTCGCCTTCCGGAGGATCGGGAGCCTCCTGGCCAACTGAGCCCGTATCTCCCGGGGGGGAGCCCCTCGCCCACGCCTGCTCCGCCTTCTTTGAGGCTGTGGGCCATTTGGTCCCTCCAGAGGGGCATTAGTGGCCCCAGGATCCCCACCCCCCCGACCATCACTCGCCAGGGGAGCTTCGGCCGCTCCCGGCCCGGGAGGTCTCCCCCCTGAGGAAGGACCTTGATATGCTTTGGGGCTCCTACTAAAAGGGTGCCCCATCTCGCCACACAAGTTACAGCATATCTTCCCACATGAGTCGGACTGGTGGCCAAACTCGAGACACCGGCCACATCTGACCACCGTACAGTCCGAGCTCAAGCATCGGCGGGGCTGGCCCGGGTAGAAAACCAGGATCCGGTCTCTGCCCAGGAAGGCACTGCCAGGGAGGTGGGCAACACTGTTGCCCTCCCTCTTGAGCCGGATCCTGGTCAACCAAGCCCCGGTCCAAACTCTGCGCTCATCAAGGTTCTTCCTCAGAGGGGCTTGCAATTGCCCGTACCTCCCGAGCCAGGTGGCTAAGTCCTCCGGAGGGAGCGACTCATTCCTCACCAGGATGGTGATGTTCTTTACCTCCTCCTGCCTGGAGATGGGAATGAGCCGGTACTTCTTCCAAGGGTCAACGCCCCTCACCAGCCCAAAGCTGGTGATGAAGCGTTCCATACACACGGGAGTGACAAAACTGATGTCAAACTCCTGTGTGTTGGTGGGGTGGATGACCGCAAAAAGGTCACCCACCCCAAAACCCAAGGAGAGCACCAGGCCCACCACCTCACCTCGGGCGGGGCAGGGGTCCGGACCCTCGTACCTGAGCTGGATAACATTCCTACGTCTCCTCTCTGGACCACCTGTACCCCTCGTCCACGCCGACCCCTGCGTCCTTTCCTGGTCAGCAGGGGGGGCGCGGAAATTCTGGGCGCCAAACCGGCTGTACAGGTGGTCCAGAGGGGCACGAGAGCCCGCCACCTGGGCGAAAGAGCGACCCCCCTTTAGGGCAGACAATAAGTTGGCCTCCGGAGACCCCCGAAATATGTTCTCCGGAAGCGGGGCACCCCCCTCAGCACCCCCAGAAGTGGGGGGGGACGGGGGGGCCCCCATCCCTGCCGGTGGTGTTGCACCCACCCCCGCTGACCCACCACCCTTGGCCTGACTACAGGCTCCTCCCCCCCAGGGGGCCACAGCAGAGGGGGGTACCTCCCCCACCAAACTCCCCCGCCCAGACCCCTCTGCGACTTCACCAGCCCCTTGGGACTCAACCTGTACTGGGGGGAGCCCCCCTGGGACCCCTCCAGCTGACGGATGAAATTGTACGCAGCACAGTCCTCCGGGAGGGGTCCTACCTGACACTCCCCCCACCCCGCCTGTCCCGCTGGAATCCCATCAGGGTCGGTGGTGTCCATGGGGACCTGGGGGGGTGATGATATACCGTCCTCAGCAACATAGATTTTACCGTCCTTAATACCGTCCTTTTTACCGTCCATGGACCGAGGGTGCCTGGAGGTACCCACAGCAACGTCCGGGACTAGGCACCCCCGCACCCCCGGCCTCTCATCCCCCAGGTCCGCCGCGCTGTGTCACTTGCGGTCGGGGCAGGGTCACTTCCGGTTTGTGGGCGGTCACTTCCGGGTCCCGAGAACTCTCAGCTCCTCCTCCTCCAGCAGCCGGCGCCATCTTGGCCACACTGCAAGCTGTTTACCTGAAGCTGACTTTACCATTACGCCTCCACCATGCACCTGCCTCTCTCCCGGTGTGACATAGCAGCTGCAGGAGCAGTCCCTGGCGCTTTCACTGCCAGATCATCCCGCTCTACTGCATGCTGAGGGGTCATGGAGGCCGGCACATGGTGGGCCCCAGCTGTGGCAGCGTGACCATCTTGAGGGAGCATGGGCACGCTGACCTGAAGACGCCGGGGGGTTACCTCCGGCGGCACTTGGGCCCGGCGGCCTCCTGGATCATTGGGCTCCCCAGACTTGGCCAACCCCCCAGTCCCTTTCACGGACCGAGGGATCGGCTCCCGGGAACCCTCCCCAGGTTTTATGGCCTTACTGGGCCCTGCACCACCGGCACTCACCCCCCCCACTGCACTCAGGCTCTCCTGCCTTCCCTGGCTGCTTGGGGGGTTGGGACCCCGACCGCCCACCGCTCCTCCTCACCGCCTGGCTTCCTTCCTCATTGGCCTGCTGGAGGGTCTTCCGGAGCTCCTCAAGGAAGCTCACCTCTCCAGCCCCACGCTCAAAAAAGCCCCCCAGGTAATCCCAAATCTCCTTTACTTCAAGTCTGTGGGTATTGATGGCCCCCCTAAACTCCGACCTCTTATTGCTAGAGCACCTGTCCCTCAGGCCTGCGAGAGTTGACATTTTTTCCAAGCAGGCCTGGGATATCCTCACCAGCAGGGATTTGATCTTATCCCGCCTCTTCCTAGTTTTAGCCTCCGTCTCACCTGGTTGGGGAGCGGTCCAATCCGATAGTCCTTCCTGGGTCCCTAGGAAGAGACGGTCCTCCCTGCTGATGGTGGTGGTGCTCTGGCTGGAGGGCAGGTGCTGCTGGTTCCTCCGGAGGCCGGAGGCAGGTCCTTCTCCTGGGCTGAGGGAGGCCATCCCTCCCCTCTTCCGGGGCCAGGGGCTGGGGCTGGAGGCTGGTCCTGGTGGCTGGTCTCTGGAACACAGGAGCTCTGGAAAACAGGTCTTCTCACTGCTCCAGCAGGAAGCAGAATGATCAAAGTAGGAGGAGCTGGAACCGGTTTGGTCTGGAGTTCCCCTTCATGAACAGCGCTCTGTCATTTTCCCATGTCAGTCCCACCCCCCCTTCAGTTAGAACACACCCAGGGAACATATTTAACCCCTCCCTCGCACCTAGTGTTAACCCCTTCCCTGCCAGTGGCATTTTTATAGTAAGCAATGCATTTTTATAGCACTGATCGCTAGAAAAATGCCAATGGTTCCAAAAAAGTGTCCGATGTGTCCGCCATAATGTCGCAGTACCGATAAAAATCGCTGATCGCCGCAATAACTAGTAAAAAAAAATAATTAACAAAAATGCCATAAAAATAACCCCTATTTTGTAGACGCTATAACTTTTGCCCAAACCAATCAATAAACGCTATTTGCGATTTTTTGGAACCAAAAAGATGTAGAATACGTATCGGCCTAAACTGAGGGATTTTTTTTTTATAATATATATTTTTGGGGATATTTATTATAGCAAAAAGTCAAAATTATTCTTTATTTTTTAAAATTGTCGCTCTATTTTTGGTTATAGCTCTAAAAAATAAAAAAACGCAGAGGTGATCAAATACCACCAAAATAAAGCTCTCTTTGTGGGAAAAAAAGGTTGCCAATTTTGTTTGGGGGCCACGTCGCACGACCGCGCAATTGTCAGTTAAAGTGACGCCGTGCCGAATCACAAAAACTGGCCCGGTCATTGACCAGCAATATGGTCCGGGGCTCAAGTGGTTAAAAAATAACAAAACACTAAAGTTAGCCCAATTTTTGGTGATAATGTGAAAGATGATGTTACACCAAGTAAATAGATACCTTACATGTCACGCTTTACTATTGCAAACACTCATGGAATGGCGCCAAACTTCAGTACTTTAAAATCCCCATAGGCGACCTTTTTTTTCAGGTTACCAGTTTATAGCTACAGAGAAGGTCTAGTGCTAAAAGTATTACTCTCGCTCTAACGCACGCGTCAATACCTCACATGTGTGGTTTGAACGGTGTTTACATATGTGGGCGGGACTTACGCAAGTCCCGCCCACATATGTTAACATTGTTCAAACCACACATGTGAGGTATTGACGCGTGCGTTAGAGCGAGAGCAATACTTTTAGCACTAGACCTCCTCTGTAACTCTAAACTGTTAACCTGAAGGAAAAAAATGTGCGTGTCCGCTTCTGACTGGGAGGACAGGGGCATTTTAATTATTATTATTTATTTTTGTTAAGTAATAATTCACTAAGGCCTCCCCTTCAGGCTGGAAAGCATGAGTTCAGGGGGAAAAAAAAAAAGCTCTCATGCTTTCAGCAGCCATTGCAGCTTTGTTCCTGCATGTGAGATGAACTGAGCCTGCTCAGACACTTAGAAAATGTTTTCCTTTCTTTTTAAAGGGAAAAAAAATCACTTGGATGCTCATAGAGCGTGGGCGGGTTAGTAATTTAAGGACATCCTTACCAGGTGTAAGCACTTACAAGCTCACCCAAACTAGAGACTGAAATTAATTAATTAGCACACATGTTATAAAAAGTGTGGATCGAGCAGTCCTCAGCTGCCCTCAGAGGGGCAAGCTGGCAGGAATGTTGTTGCTAAACAGAAATGTGGTTTGGAGCATGTTTATTTTTATTTTGCCCATGTTTTTTGTTTATTTTTAAATGATGTTCACTTTGATGTATTTGTCTCTGCTACCTTATTTTGAAAAAAAATTCTGAAGATGTTGGGACGGTTAACCTATGTTTATTTTGATTTTTGTAATGTATTTTTGTTTGTGTGTGTGTGTTTGTTTGTTTGTCTTTTTTGCTTTCCTTGTTTTGTTGACCAATAAAAATTACTTTCAAATTTTGCAGTTTGTTTTTTGTTACTTTTTCATGCTACAGTCAGCTGCAGCTGAAATAGGTTTGGGCCTAACAAATTAGGTGTGATTTTTGTCTAAGCTTCTTTCCTGGTGTGTAATCATGAAATGTTTGCCATGTTTATTCACCAGGAAATTAAAAAGACAAAGTGGTAAGTATTTTCTTTTTACTGCAGTGGTCCTCAGCCCTCAAGTACCCCCGACAGGACATGTTTTGTGTATTTCTCTTATCAAGAATTTCTGTCCAGACTGTCTTTTAAAGCACATGTGCAAGATGAAGGAAAACCTGCAAACATGGCCTGTGGGGGGGGGGGGCTATTGGTGGACAGGCTTGAAGTGCTGATTTACAGCACTGTGCTTAACCACTTCCTTACCGCGTCATTGTGAAATGACGGCGGCAGGAACCCCTCCTCGATCCAGGAGGACGTCATGTGATGTCCTGGGCTTTGCGGGTGGATATCTGAATGATGCCTGCAGCTAGAGGCATCATTCAGATATCCTTCTCTCCTGCCGGCGATTCTGCACAACGTAAGAACGATCATAGCGGCGATTCCGCCGCTAGATCGTTCTTACAGGCGGCGGGAGGGGACATCCCCCCCCTCCCGCCGCCATCCGGTGCTTCTCCGGGCTCTCCCATGCCATCGGGGGCCCGGAGAACGAATCGTCCGGCGCTGGCAGGAAGCATAGAGATGACTGGTGACCAGATGGTCACCAGTCATCTCTATGACCGTCGGAGGACCCGGGCGCGATGTGATGACAACACGCCCGGGTCCCCGTAAGTAAACAAAGCCGCAATTGCGGCTGCTTAAGCAACAGCAAGCATGAGATCGGTGAATTTTTTTTCACCGATTTCATGCTTTCCAGCCTGGAGGAGAGATGTGGGGTCTTATTGACCCTGCATCTCTCCATAAAGAGTACCTGTCACACACATTCCTATTACAAGGGATGTTTACATTCCTTGTAATAGGAATAAAAGTTATAATAAAAAAAATAAAATAAAAAAAAAAGTGTAAAAAAATAAATAAATATGTAAAAAAAAAAAAAAAAAAAAAAAAAAAATTTTTTTTTAACGCCCCTGTCCCCAGTAGCTCGCGCGCAGAAGCGAACGCACACGCAAGTCCCGCCGACATATGTAAACGCCGTTTAAACCACATATGTGAGGTATCGCCGCGTGCGTTAGAGTGCCAGCAACAATTCTAGCACTAGATCTCCTCTGTAAATCTAAACTGGTAACCTGTAAAAAATTTCAAAGCGTTGCCTATGGAGATTTTTAAGTACCGAAGTTTGGCGCAATTCCATGAGTGTGCGCAATTTTAAAGCGTGACATGTTAGGTATCTATTTACTCGGTGTAACATCATATTTCATATTTTACAAAAAAATTGGGCTAACTTTACTGTTTTGTTATTTTTTTAATTCATGAAACAATTTTTTTCCAAAAAAAAAGGCGTTTGAAAAATTATTGCGCAAATAGCGTGCAAGATAAAACGTTTCAATGACCATCGTTTTATTCCCTAGGGTGTCTGCTAAAAAAACATATATAATGTTTGGGGGTTCTGCGTAATTTTCTAGCAAAAAAATTATGATTTGTACATGTAGGAAATAAGTGCCAGAATAGGCCTGGTATGGATGGGTGTATAACTGCCCTGTATGGAAGTGGTTAAATCTAGCGCAAGGCAATCCTATTCAAATTGTGGGTGTTTGAGGGAAGCCAAGTGAGTGTTAGAACCCCTGCTTGTGTTTTTTTGGGGTTGAGCTTTGTGTCCCTTTTCTTAAAATTGGCTTCACTTCCTGTCACACAGCTGAACAGGAAGTGAGGTTAAAACCCTACCAGTGTCTTTTCTTGGGGACACAGGTCAATCTAACTAGTGTCCCCATTAAGCAAATTGCACTCCAGCACTGCTGTGTACACCCCAAATCATGGGTCTTCAAACTACGGCCCTCCAGTTGTTCAGGAACTACAATTCCCATCATGCCTAGTCGTGTCTGTGAATGTCAGTGCATTACAAGGCCTCATGGGATGTGTAGTTCTACAACAGCTGGAGGGCCGTAATTTGAGGATCCCTGCCCCAAATGATTATTTCGTTTGGGGTTTAGTAAAGGCAAAGCCACTCTGCAGTACAAGCGTAGTCGCTGAAAATCAGAGAGGAAGCACTGATGGTTTTAACATCCAATCCTGTAGAAGCAAAGTTGTTTTGTTTTATTCCTTGCTTGTCCACTTGTAGTGCAAAGTGGATTTGCCTTAAGTAAATGGACCCCAAAGTCCAAGATCCCTAATAATTTGGGGTGTACACAGAAAAATGCTAGAGTGCAATTTACATAATGGGAAACTATTTAGATTGATCTCTGTGTCCCCAAGAAAAGATATTAGTAAGGATTTACCCTCACTTCCTGTTTGGCTATGTGACAGGAAGTGAATGAATTTGAATTAGAAAGGGTGAAGACAGCTCACAAATGTTGTCACTATCAGGGGTGCAGACATCCCCAAAAAATGAGCAGATAATACTTCTTTGCAAATTAATAATTTTTTAGTTAACATTGGGTGGTGTTTGTGGGTGGCCCTATCACACACATTCCTACATATTAGCAACGTTGTATCCTGGCCTATTGGCATGGTTATATTTTCTTAGGCCTCTCAATAAAACTCTATTAAATTTGTACTTCAACTAGAACTATAATCAACACTTTTATTTTCTTTAATTTTGGATGGATGGAGGGAGGGTTATAGGCCCTGTCAGTTTATTTTGTATTATCTGTGTCCAATTGGGGAGATTTGCGACCCTTTTGCTGCTAGGTCAAAGTGCTATACACTACACCACTGTGCTGAACGAACATGATTGCAGCTGAAAGCATGAGATCTTTTTTTTTTTTTTTGCAATACCATGCTTTCCAGCCTTATTGACCCCGCCTCTCTCCATAAAGAGGACCTGTCACACACTAGTCCTATTACAAGGGATGTTTACATTCCTTGTAATAGGAAGAAAAGTAATCCAAAATAAAAAAAAGGGACAGAAAAGTGCAAAAAGAAAAATATTAGGTAAAAAAAAAAAAAACGCCCCTGTCCCTAGTAGCTTGCACTCAGAAGTGAACATGCTTGTAAACACCATTCAAACCACACATGTGAGTTATTGACACGTGCGATAGAGCGAGAGCAATAATTCTAGCCCTAGACCTCCTCTGTAACTCTGAACTGGTAACCTGTAAAAAAAAAATCAAGCATCGCCTATGGATATTTTTATGTCCCGAAATTTGGCGCCATTCCATGAGTGTGTGCAATATTAAAGCGTGACAAGTTAGGTATCTATTTACTCGGTGTAACATCATCTTTCACATTATCCATAAAAATTGGGCTAACTTTACTGTTTTGTTATTTTTTAATTCATGAACCGTTTTTTTTTGGGGCCAAAAAAAAAAGGCGTTAGAAAAATCAACCGTTGGAAATCAAATAAAAAATGACCGTCACTTTATTCCCTAGGGTGTCTGCTAAAAAATTATATATATAATGTTTGGGCGTCCTGAGTAATTTCCCAGGAAATAAATATAATTTTTACATGGAGGAGAGAAGTGCCAGAATAGGCGCGGTATGGAAGTGGTTAAAGTGAAATAATAAAAGTGAAATATTCCTTTAAATTTCATACAGGGGGGGGGGGGTACACGCATGTTTCCCGTGCTTAGAACTGTCCCTGTACAAGATGTCATTTCTGAAGTGAAAAAAACGGAAAATTGTATCATACTTACCAGTAATTTTCCTTTCCTGGTGCCTATCCATGGCAGCATACCTCCTGTGACAAGCTCCGCCTTGGCTCCTCCCTCAGGACTAGTGAATATTATAAAAGAGTTGGTTAGCAGCGCCCCCACATTCTCCGTAATATAGAATACCGAGGGTGGGAGCGTATGCTGCCATGGATAGGCACCAGGAAAGGAAAATTACTGGTAAGTATGATACAATTTTCCGTTTTCCTGGTGCCTCCATGGCAGCATACCTGTGACAAATAACTAGCTGAGACGGGTGGGATGATGCTTAGGAGGTTTATTTCAAAGGAATTATTATTATTATTATCAATAATTAGAGGAAGCAACGGCTAATTTGATCGCCTGTCTGCCGAATTCTACCGATGAGAGAGCTCCTGGGTCTACTCGGTAATGCTTCAGAAAAGTATGTTGGGACGACCAGGTCGCTGCCCTACAAATAGTTTCGATTGCCACGTTCGCTCTTGCGGCCCAAGAGGCAGAGACCGCCCTAGTGGAGTGTGCCCTGACCATCAAAGGGGGGTCCAGACCCTTTGCCCTGTACGTCTTGTGGATAAGCTTAACAATCCATGAGGCAATTGTTCTTGCTGACGCCTCCTTGCCTTTGTTCTTCCCCCAGGGAATTATGAGCAATTTGGTAGAGTCTCTGAAAGGTGCCGTGACCCTGAGATAGCATTTTAGGGTGGAGGCAATGTCCAGTTCATGAAGAGAACCTGATTCCTGTTCTAGAAACGTTGGGAGAGCCCAGGGTTCCGACATGGCCAAAGATGACGTGACCTTGGGGATAAACCCTCGTACTGTTCTCAGTTCCACTCTGTCATGGTAGAATATGATATGGTTATCATCCGCCCCCAGAGCTTGGAGCTCTGAAACCCGTCTGCCAGAGGTTATGGCTATCAAGAAGGTAAGCTTCAAGGTTAAGTTCCAAAGTGATGCTGAGTCCGAAGGAGCAAAAGGTGGGCTGGCTAAGGCCTCTAGGATGACAGCGAGGTCCCAGGTGGGAAAAGCCTGTTTAGTTGGTGGTCGGATCTTTCTGACTGCCTTAAAAAATTGGATTATTAATGGGTCCTCTGCCCACCTTCTGCTGGTTGCTGTTGAAATTGCTGCTACCTGTACTTTTAATGTACTCATAGCAAGACCCACATCCAGGCCTGCCTGCAAAAATTCAAGCATTTGCGAGGATGATGGAGAATCTGGATCGCAGCTTCTGCTAATCATGAAGGCCTTGAACTTGTTCCACACCCTATCGTATATACTGTTTGTGGAAGGCTTTCTAGCCCTGAGAAGGGTTGCGATAACCTCGTTGGAACATCCTAGTGATTCAAACCTTTGCCTTTCAGCAGCCAGATGTGAAGGTTCAGCCTGCCTGGATCTGGATGGGTGTGACATCCCTGAGCGAGGAGGAAGGGTATCAGCGGAACCTTGACCGGCGGCTGAGTACTCAGGTACATTGCCGTAGGAAACCAAGGGCGTCTCGGCCAGTATGGTAGAACCGTTATTACTGTTGTGGACTCTATCATGATCCTCGCCAGGAGTTTTGGAATGAGGGGCCGTGGAGGGAATGCATAGGCCAGTTTGCATGCCCATGGGGCTGAGAGAGCATCTATTGCTTCCGCTTGGGGATGTGGGAGCCTCGAGATGAACCTTGGAAGCTTGGAATTGCATGCAGTTGCAAATAGGTCCAGTTCGGGGAGCCCCCACTGGCTCACTATCCAGTTGAAGATTCTTGGGTGTAGAGACCACTCGTTGGCATCTATGAACCTGCGAGATAGGAGGTCGGCTCTTGAGTTGAGATGACCTGGTAGGTAGATTGCCCTTAGGTCCTTTAGGTTTCTTTCCGCCCAGAGGATAATGGGCTCCACCTCCCTCAGCAGGGACCTGCTGTGCGTCCCTCCTTGACGGTGTATATAAGATACAGCGGCTTTGTTGTCCATCCGTAGAAGGACTGGTCTCCCTGTGATCTCGAATTCTAGGGCTAGTAATGCACGGTAGGCTGCCCAGATCTCCAGGATATTCGACACCAAGCCCGTCGCACTGAAGGACCATCTCCCCTGCACTGAGATCTGGTTGCAGTGTGCTCCCCAACCTGCTGAACTGGCATCGGTGGTAATTGTGATCCAGTTTACATGCCCTAGCGGACGTGATTTCATCAGCGTGTGTTTCTTCATCCACCAATGAAGACTTCTGAGCATCAGGGTCGTCAGATGTATAGGTTGAGATAGATATCGTTTGTTCCACTGCCTCAAGAATTCCAGTTGGAAATATCTCAAATGCCAATGGGCCCAAGGGACCATGGGGATACATGACGACATCCGGCCTATCAGGCTCAGACACTTCGAGGCGGTCAGATGGAGTCTCGCACTCACACTCTTCATCTGCTGAATAAAAGACGCCACTTTCTGAGGTGGAAGGGACACTGTACCATTCTCTGTGTTGAACAGTGCACCCAGATAAATCATTTCCTGGGTTGGAGACAGATGACTCTTCTCCTGGTTTATCTTCCATCCAAAGTCTACTAGCGTCGTTAGAAGAACTTCCCTGTGTTCCATCAATTGGGCTGGATCGCTCGCTAGGAGAAGAAGGTCGTCCAAATAATGGTATACTCGAAGCCCCTGTTCCCTTAGAGGGGCTATCATGGCAATCAGTGTCTTTGTGAAGACTCTCGGTGATGTGCAGAGGCCAAACGGGAGACTGCGGAATTGAAGATGTACCTGGCCTACTGCAAACCTCAGATACTTCTGGAAAGAGGGGAGTATGGGTATATGCAGGTACGCATCCCGTAAGTCTATGGATAACATCCAGTCCCCTGGTTGGATTACACGGACGATTGTTTGTAGTGACTCCATCTTGAATCGTTCTAGGAAAATGTAACGATTTAGCCTCTTTAGGTCTATGACGGGTCTCCAACCTCCGTTTTTTTTGGGGACGAGAAACAGGGTGGAGTAAAAACCTGTAAATCTTTCCGATGGAGGTACTGGGATTACTGCCTGCTGTTCCTGTAAGGAGAAAAGAAAGTGCTGTAGAGCCTCCGCTTTTTGAGGGGACCTTGACATCCTTGTTGGAGAGAAGAAGTCTTTGGGGGGTTTGTCTAGAAACGTCCAGAAGTGTCCGTATTTTACAGTGGAAATTACCCAGGGATCCCTGCACCTTTGCTCCCAGATTTTCGAGAAGTGTTGGAGTCTGGCCCCCACCGGAATCGCTTGGGATGGTTCGGCGTCAAAAGGACTTAGCAGAATCCTGCGGAGTAGGCACGGATCCCTGTCTACGGTTCTTGAGGAAGGTGGACTGCGTGCTTTTCCAATTTTGCCTAAAGCCTCTTCCTTGCCTGGACTGTCTGTAGTCCTTGTTCTTAGAATATTGGAATCTGGGTGTGAATGTTCTGAAGCGCTTGGATCGCCTGTCCTGGGGCAACAGGCCCGACTTCCCGCCAGTAACGCGAGATATGGCTTTATCCAACTTCTCCCCAAATAGGGCTTTTCCATCAAATGGTATTTTGCACCAATTCTGTTTCGATGCAATATCTGCTGACCATGGTTTTAGCCACAAGGCCCGTTTGGCCATTACTGTGTGGAGCATTGCCCTTGCGGAGCATCGAACTGAATCGATGGCAGCTTCCCCAATGAAGTCTGCAGAGAGTTTTAGCTCATCTAAGGCCTTAATAATGTCTTCCTTTGGGACATCCTGCTGGATTGCCGACTCTATATTCTCTGTCCAAACGCGTAGCGCGTTGGAAACCGATGTTAAAGCAACCGCGGGCTTGCAGGCATTGCCCGCCATCTGGTAGGCTTTTTTGAGGTCGAGATCCATTCTTCTATCCAGTGGATCCTTGAATGACGTTGAATTTTCTATAGGCAGCGTAACGTTTTTCGCTAACCTTACCACAGCTGCATCGACCACTGGAGGGGCCTCGAGTATTACAGAGTCTTCTTCCGATAGAGGATATAGTTTCCCCAGGCGGTTAAGGGAGAATCTTTTTTCGGTCTTTCCCCATTCTTCCTCAATCACGCCCTTAATCTCGTCCATGAGAGGGAAAAAGGAAATCTGGCGCTTGAGAAAGGGGAAGTATGCCTTAGACTTCTTGCCTTCTGTCTCAGTTTCCTCCCAACCAATTGCCTGTTTTACTGCCTGCACATAGGGCTGGACCATGGAAAAGGCAAAGCCGGAGACATCCAGGTCATCCGAGGAACCCTCTGAAGCGTCATCCTCCTCCTGATGTTTAGAGGATGAGGCAGGTGTCGGTCGAGGAATTCCGCTAGTGGACGGTCCGGGAATGGCCTCCCCCGCCGGCTGCTCCTGGAGAGGAACCACCGGTTGCGATGGCATTGAGGCCACTAATTCTGCAAAGGAATCCTTTATTGCTTTCTTAAGCAGGTCCGCCACTTGCATGCCCTCGGACTCTCTGTCCGCCGCATAGTCCCTCATGCAATCTTGACAGATCCGTTTATGTGGAAGAGGGGTAGCTCCACAGGCTTGACACTTTGGAGATCTGGGTCCCGGGGAGCGTGAGTGATGGCGCTTTTTGGCCAAAGACTTCTTGCCACTCTCATGGTCTCCTCGCCTGGAAGACCTTCCCCTGCTGTGGCTTGAGTCAGAGTCTTCATGACGCCTTGATGTCTTCTTAGACGTCTTCTGGCGTACAGGGCTGCAATACATAAGAGTATGCGCCTTAGTGCACTCCTTTTTTTTTTTTTTTTTAAAACTTACCTGGACGTAGGTCCTTACCTTAATTGTAGAGTAGGATCTTGTATGGACGGCGAATGGCTCATGTTAGGTGGATTAGCGGAGGAAGCAGCTAAGGAAAGAACAGGAAAAGGTTAAACGCCATAACCTAACCCGGCTAAACGGACACATTCCTAAGTGTTATTGTTTTTTTTTTTTTTTAGAAAAAAATATTTTATGTCTTCTTTTTTTTTTTTTTTTTTGTAATAAATGGCCATCTTTTTTTTTTTTTTTTTTTTTTACCTGTAGAAACAGGTCTTTTGTCCTGGAGCTCTCAGTATTCTGGTTCTCCCTGGACAGCCTCAGGCATCTTAGTGAGGCAGCCAGGGAGTTATAAAGGGTTCAGGTGAACAGAGGAACGCCTCTGCCCTGAACTTTTGGAGAAAGGGCAAAAATTCTATGTTTTTCCCTATTCCAAGATGGCCGCCGGAGCCTCCGGGCGTACTGCGCATGCGCGAACCGGCGGCTCTAGGACCCGGAAGTCCCGGCCGTCGGCGCCAGCGTCGAATGCAGCAGAGGACGCCCCCAGCCATACAAAACGGCTGGGGGTGACGTGCGCGACCCCCTAAAGGGCCAGGAAACGACATGGAAAGTGAGGGATGACAGGGGCAGGCGAGGGAAACACCGGGGGAAAACGAGGGGGACCGCAGGTGAGCCATGGGATTGCAGGGACAGGAAGGATGCCAGAATGGAGTTTAGGAAAGGGGGAAAAAAATAAATAAAAAAATAAATGAAAAATAAATGAAAAGTAAAAGAATTAGCTGCTGCCTCCGTTACCATGGGAAGCCAGATGCCTGAGAGATACACTGCAGATAGAGCTCTTAGTTAAGAGACAAACTGCCTGTCCCAAAAGATCCTACAGAAGGGACTCCCAACCTTATTAGCGCGTTTAGCTGCCCAAGAGAAGGGACCGCATCCGGGAGAGGCTTGAACCCGGATGGACGCTGCCGAATGCAGAAGGTAGGATGATCGACCAGTATTCACTGCCATGAGGTATGAGGAAAAAAAGGAGAATGTGGGGGCGCTGCTAACCAACTCTTTTATAATATTCACTAGTCCTGAGGGAGGAGCCAAGGCGGAGCTTGTCACAGGAGGTATGCTGCCATGGAGGCACCAGGAAAAAGTAATTTAAAAGTACTCATGGCTATAAAGAATACAGTCATTGCTCATTAAAACAAAAAAAATGTATGGGGGTCCCCCCAAATTAAATTACCAGGCCCTTCAGGTCTGGAATGGATATTAAGGGGAACCCTGCCGTAAAAACAAAAAAAATGGCGTGGGGTCCCCCCAAATATCCATACCAGGCCCTTCAGGTCTGGTGTGGATTTTAAGGGGAACTCCACCCCAAATTAAAAAAAATGGCGTGGAGTCCCCCTAAAAATCCACACCAGACCCTTTTCCGAGCATGTTAACCTGGCCGGCCGCAGAAAAGAGGGGGGACAGAGTGCGGCCCCCCCTCTCCTGAACCGCACCAGGCCACATGCCCTCAACATGGGGAGGATGTCCCCATGTTGATGGGGACAAGGACCTCATCCCCACAACCCTTGCCTGGTGGTTGTGGGGGTCTGCGGGCGGGGGGCTTATCAGAATCTGGAAGACCTCTTTAACAAAGGGGACCCCCAGATCCTGCCCCCCCCTATGTGAAATGGTAATGGGGTACATTGTACCTCTACCATTTCACCCAAAAAAAATGTCAAAAGTGTTAAAAATGACAGTAGCCGGTTTTTGACAAATCTTTTATTCTCTTCTTTCCGCGGTTTTTCTTCTTCTTTCATTCGGGTTTCTTCCTCTGCTTCTTTCTTGGGTCTTCTTGTCCACATCTTGCCCGACGTCTTCTCCTATCTTCCTCTCCTTCCGTCGGCCTTCTCGTCCAACATCTTCTTGTTCTTCTGGGCGCTGCGCTTGAAATTAAAGATCCCGCCGTGTTCCGCTCTTGGGATCCGCCCCCCTCTGACACCACAGGTTAACTCATATGAAAGTCCGCGTGTGGCATATGTGCATCAGAGGGGGACGGGGTCACATGAGCGTCACACGGCGGGAACTTCAATTGGAAGCTCGTCCGCATAGTGCGGCGGCTTATTCTTCTCCGGACGGCGCGCTTGAAATTGAATTCCCCCACCGTGTGACGCTCTGTGACCCCGCCCCCCTCTGACGCACATGACTTTCAAATGAGTTTACTTGTGGCGTCAGAGGGGGGCGAGTCCCAGGAGCGGTCCCAGGAGCGGCTAATTCAATTTCACGCGCTGCGTCCGGGGAAGAAAAAGATGTGGACGAGAAGGCTGGCGGATGGACGGAGAAGACAGGAGAAGACACCGGGCAAGATGTGGACGAGAAGCCTGATGGACGGACGGAGAAGAAGATGATAGGAGAAGACGCCGGGCAAGATGTGGACGAGAAGACCCAAGAAAGAAGTAGAGGAAGAAACCCGAATGAAAGAAGAAGAAAAACCGCGGAAAGAAGATTTTATTAAAAGATTTGTCAAAAACCGGCTACTGTCATTTTTAACACTTTTGACATTTTTTTGGGGTGAAAAAGTGGGACCCCATTACCATTTCACATAGGGGGGGCCAGGATCTGGGGGTCCCCTTTGTTAAAGGGGTCTTCCAGATTCTGATAAGCCCCCCGCCCGCAGACCCCCACAACCATCGGGCAAGGGTTGTGGGGATGAGGCCCTTGTCCCCATCAACATGGGGACATCCTCCCCATGTTGAGGGCATGTGGCCTGGTGCGGTTCAGGAGGGGGGGCCGCACTCTGTCCCCCCCTCTTTTCTGCGGCCGGCCAGGTTAACGTGCTCGGATAAGGGTCTGGTGTGGATTTGTAGGGGGACTCCACGTCATTTTTTTTTAAATTTGGGGTGGAGTTCCCCTTAAAATCCACACCAGACCTGAAGGGCCTGGTATGGATATTTGCGGGGAACTGCACGTCTTTTTTTTTTTTTGTTTTTACGGCGGGGTTCCCCTTAATATCCATTCCAGACCTGAAGGGCCTGTTAATTTAATTTGGGGGGACCCCTACACATTTTTTGTTTGTTTTATGAATGAATCCTCTCTGAATTTTTCTTTCAATTCATTAGAGCCGCGTGTGAATTTTAAATGACTTTTTTTCATTCTGAATGTCATTTTGTGCAGGGACAGTTCTAAGTGCGGGAAAAATGCGCTATTTCACATGCTGACATTACACCCCCCCCCCTAGGTACGAAATTTAAAGTAATATTTCATTTTTTGTTTCACTTTAAGCATTATTAATTTCACTGCTCCCGAAAAAACGTCCGTTTTAAAAAATAAAAAAAGCATTGATACATGTTTCCTGGGGCAGGACCCAGGTCCCCAAACACTTTTTAGGACAAAACTTGCATATTAGCCTTTAAAATGAACACTTTTGATTTCTCCCATAGACTTCTATAGGGAGTTCGGCGCGGCTTTACATATTACTTGCAATGCGCCGGCTGCTACGCTGGTTCATGCGCCTAATTAAGGCTTCACCTGGAGTACTAATTAAGGCATGAACCAGCGCAGCGCACAGAGGATAGTAAATCAGCCCCCATGTGTGTTAGAGGCCCAGCCTGAGGGGAACCTGTTCGTTTGCTGGAGGTAAAGGAGAAGCAATTGCCAGAGGGACGACCACTCCTGTTACCAGAGGCAAGTTTGGAAGGGGTGAAGTTCTGAAGGAGTACCAGAGCAGACGCTTCACTAGCCGGGGATGGTAAAGTAAGTGGGAAATCTTCAGTGGAGACTCATCCAGGAATACAGCAAGTAGCTGTGAGTAAAGCTTAAAGATAAGTACTTGGGTAATTTCAGACAAAAGAACATTCTTTTCATTCTTCTTCATGGGAAGAACAAAGGAAAACGGGCCTCAATCAGATTCATTGCATAGTTCACACCATCCAAAGGGTATACAAAGCCAAGGGCTTGGCTCCTCCAGAGGCAGTGACTGCGCACTCAACCCGGAGCATTTCGACTTCTTGGGCAGCCTCACGTCATGTTGCACCTGAAGTTATATGCAGAGCGGCTTCGTGGTCGTCTTGTAATACTTTTGTTTCCCACTATTGTGTTGAACCGGCTGCTTTATCTTCACTGAATTTTGGTTTACAAGTGCTG
Organism: Rana temporaria; assembly: GCF_905171775.1. Lineage (NCBI taxonomy): Eukaryota > Metazoa > Chordata > Amphibia > Anura > Ranidae > Rana > Rana temporaria. The sequence goes on along the minus strand of NC_053492.1, from coordinate 85,671,303 downwards.
TCAGTTGACAGTGTTAAATACATTTCTTTTCTTGAATGAATGAATGAAAAACTTGCCTCAGCATTTTGCCCGCTCTGGTGTGTTTGGCAAGTTATTTCCCACACGTATGCTGCCATGGAGCATGTCAGGAAAACGGAAAATTTATTATGAAAAACTTACTGTAGTTTTTCTTTCCTGATAGGCTCAATGGCAGCAGGAGTCCCTCCCAATGCTTGGAGTAGGCTAGTTACAGAACACGGCTGAGAGCCCACAGCTGAAATTTATAGGGAGGGGTCCTATTGGGTAGTTATGGAGGCAGAGCCAACCCACACGTATGCTGCCACGGAGCCTATCAGGAAAGGAAAATTGCGGTAAGTATTTGATAGACATGTGCAATTCGTTTTGTTTCTAATTCGTTTTTTAACGAAAAATTTGAAATTCGTTAATTCCGAATTTTCGTATTAACACATTTTTTTATTTCCGAATTTTCGGACTTCCCGAAAATTTTGAATTTCCGAATTTTTGGACTTACGAAATTTTGAATTTCCGAATTTTTTCGTTTCCGAATTTTTTATTTCAGAATTTTCGTATTTCTTTTTTTTTTTTTTTTTTTTTTTAATTTTCGAATTTTTTAATTTTCAAATTAAACAATTTTTCATTTTGAAATTTTCGAATTTGGAATTTTGAAATTTTCTAAATTTCCAAATTCGAAAATTAAAAAAATCAGATTTTTCGAAATTCTGATGAATTTTCTAAATTCAGAATTTTCGAAATTGTGGAATTTTCGAAATTGTGGAATTTTCGAAATTGTGGAATTTTCGAAATTGTGGAATTTTCGATTTTTTTTATTTTCGAAATTAAATTTTTTCGGATTTCCGAATTTTTTCATTTCTGAATTATCAGAAATTCCGAAAGAAAATTCTAAAATTCCGAATTCAGAAAATTCGTAATTTGGAATTCGAAAAATCGAATATTCGAAAATGACAAATTCGAAAATATTCGAAAATTCGAAATTTCGAAAATTGAAAAATTCGAAATTTCGAAAATTGAAAAAATTTTAAATTTGGAATTTTTAAAATTTTGAAAATTTAAAAAATCAAAAATTTAAAAAGTATAAAAACCTGAATTTTTGAAATTCGGAATTTATGAAATTCGAAAATTAAAAAATTAGAAATGTTTAAATTCTAACATTCAAATATCTAAAATTCGAAAATTCGAAATTTCCGAATTTTTAGAATTTCCGAAAATTATTTTTTTTCATATTCGTTTCATTTGTTTTTTTTTTCGGAAAATTTAGTTTTTTCAGTTTTATTTGTTTTTTGCTTTTTCGGAAATCGATTTTCCTGAATTTCCGAAAAAATAATGTAGCGCTACCCCCGAAGGAGCCGCTGATTGTTTTGGGATTGGCGTATTAAGTTACCCGGCAGTGTGTCTAGGGGTGATAGCAGTGAGACAAAACAGTGAGCGAATGTCCAGTCATCAAACTGATTTTCTTGAATGCTTTATTCCAAGGCCCAACACGGCCAACATCAACATGAGGTAGGATAGGAAAGGTTGATGAAGCATAAGAAGAACGAAAGTACTAGGCCTTAGATATGAAGAGAGCAACAGTGAAATCAATTTGTCGCTACTCTAGCCAGAGTGGGTAAAGTGCCTCCGGACAGACTTCTGCCACAAGCCTGGCAGCCGAAGTGTCACTTGTAGATCGCTGGGAGGAAACAGGAGTCTGCCACAGGCTTAGGAATTTAATGAGCGATGGTTGGATTGAGCGAATCCTCCCAGCAAATTCAGTTAGAGTCACCGGTAGACAGCTGCACTGTACCTGTCAGTATCTCGGTGACCAGACTTCCGATGGTTCGTTCAGAACTCCTGGATAACCTCTCTCTGAGTTCTCCCTGAACCGATCCCCCACCAAACAGCCTTCAGCCTAGGATCTTCCTAGTAAGGTTCAGGACCCAGCAAGTCGCCCCTTTCAACATCAGGATGGCCAGGTAGGCCATGGTGGCGGGGTCCATGGATGCGCGCACCCCAAAGGTGGATGCCGCACCTGGAACTCGTACACCGCGAGAAGACCTGAATCAATGGCGTCTGCCACAGATATACCCCTCCCCAGCATGCCCAGCGAGGGAAAACTCCTCTAATTGGCTGCTGGGGAAAAGTGGCTTTGCCAGAACCTCTCTAGCGCCAACTGCAGCCCAGGCGTGGGATCGCACCCCTGGAACGCAGACTGACCCATATGACAGTTCCGGAATGACAGCAGCCCAAATTTAACAAATCGTGAATGGGAGCAAAAATTAACTCTCCCATTCCCCACTAACTTTAGTGTAGTGCCCGTACTGTAAGTAAGGGGGCGCTACATACTCCCCCCACTTGAAAATGACACTGTCCCCAGTGTCCTAAAGCATTCAAGCCCGAATGCTGGCCTGATACTGCAAACCAGATAGGAAAGTAGGAAAAGAGACATAATTGTAAAATATAAAGTTACAATATTAATAATGTAAAAGACATACAAACATACACAACCCTATCTATCTAGCTGCCCATTCTCCGCAGTGTTGATAGTAGGTGGGTCCAGAAAAAAAACCTGTATAGGAAAGATATAAAAAGCATACAAAATACACAATACAGTATACATTCTGAGGTATCAATATCATTTTCTATGTATGTACAACCTCCAAGGTCAGAATTTGAGACTGTACGCTCGAGCCCGTGGTGTTCTATACTACCTTGTTAATATTTGATATCCCCCTCCTCGTATTTACTTGCTACTGATGCTTTGTGTGTAAATCTCAAGATCTTATCTTTTTGTTCTTGTGTGAATGTCAGTTTCGGGTCTCTCTCCCATTGCTTGTATGAATTTAAATTCTTGTGGTATGTCTAGATTTACTAATGTTGCATAGAAGTGGGACAGAGAGTGTCGTATTGACTTCCCTTCTAGGCATGTCTGCTCGAATTCAGACGGGGTCCTGACTATCGTATAAATACCTGCCTTTGTCCGGAGGAATGCTTCTAATTGCATCAGCCTCAAAAAGTCTAGTTCCTGCATCCCTTCTCTTTCAATCTCTCCCCTTGTCATTAGTCGGTTATCTTTTGAGAAATGGATAACCCTGCTTATACCCCTCTGTTGCAGGGCCTTAAACCTTGGATCAGTCGTTCCAATTTGAAAGGCCTTAGTACCCAGGATCGGTGCGAGTGGGCTTGGATTTTCTGACAGTTTCCTTTTTTTCAAAAATCTTTTTAATAATCTGTATAGTGGCTCCTACCATGGGGTGTTTCTTTGCCTCTGATGTTATTTCATTATCTGGGGTCCATGCCAATCCTCCTAATGTTACCTCTACCGTCGCTTGTTCCATTCTTATCCACGGCTTTTCATTCCGCCCACACCAATCCACGACTTTGGCTAAATGTGCTGCCTCTTGATATTTTATCAGATCTGGAACTCCAATCCCACCTTTCCACTTGGGTAGAGATAGAATGGTCCTGCTTATCCTTGCTGGTTTAGGAAAGGATAGGTAGGATAGGAAAGGTTGATGAAGCATAAAAAGAACGAAAGTACCAGGCCTTAGATATGAAGAGAGAAATCCTGCTCTCAGTAACAGTGAAATCAGTTCGTCGCCACTCTAGCCAGAGTGGGTAAAGTGCCTCCGGACAGACTTCTGCCACAAGCCTGGCAGCCAAAGTGTCACTTTTAGATTGCTGGGAGGAAACAGGCCTCTGCCACAGGCTTAGAAATCTAATGAGCGATGGTTGGATTGAGCGAATCCTCCCAGAAAATTCAGTTAGTGTCACCGGTAGACAGCCTCTGTCGCAGGGCCTTAAACCTTGGATCAGTCGTTCCAATTTGAAAGGCCTTAGTACCCAGGATCGGTGCGAGTGGGCTTGGATATTCTGACAGTTTCCTTTTTTCAAAAATCTTTTTAATAATCCGTATAGTGGCTCCTACCATGGGGTGTTTCTTTGCCTCTGATGTTATTTCATTATCTGGGGTCCATGCCAATCCTCCTAATGTTACCTCTACCGTCGCTTGTTCCATTCTTATCCACGGCTTTTCATTCCGCCCACACCAATCCACGACTTTGGCTAAATGTGCTGCCTCTTGATATTTTATCAGATCTGGAACTCCAATCCCACCTTTCCCCTTGGGTAGAGATAGAATGGTCCTGACCAGACTCCCGATGGTTTGTTCAGAACTCCTGGATAACCTCTCTCTGGGTTCTCCCTGAGCCTATCCCCCACGAGCAGCCTTCCGCCTAGGATCTTCCTAGTAAAGTTCAGGACCCAGCAAGTCGCTGGGGCCCCTTTCAACATCAGGATGGAGCTCCGCATGGTGCGCAACTCTGGCCAGGTAGGCCATGGTGGCGGGGTCCATGGATGCGCGCACCCCAAAGGTGGATGCCGCACCTGGAACTCGGACACCGCGAGAAGACCTGAATCGATGGCGTCTGCCACAGATATACCCCTCCCCAGCATGCCCAGCGAGGGAAAACTCCTCTAATTGGCTGCTGGGGAAAAGTGGCTCTGCCGGAACCTCTCTAGCGTCAACTGTCGCCCAGGTGTGGGATCGCACCCCTGGAACGCAGACTGACCCATAGGACAGTTCCAGAATGACAGCAGCGCAAATTTAACAAATCGTGAATGGGAGCAAAAATTAACTCTCCCATTCCCCACTAACTTTAGTGTAGTGCCCGTACTGAAAGTAAGGGGGCGCTACAATAAAAAAACGAATGAAACAAAAACGAAAACATTTTTTTTTTAAATTTCCCGAATTTCCAGAAAAAAAAACCCGAAAATAACATAAACGAAAAAAACTAATTTTTTGGCAGTGCACATGTCTAGTGAACAGCATCTCTTTCAGCCTTCCTGTAGACCCTGAGCCCAGTTCTACTGCTGCAGAAGATACCAAACTTTAACCACTTCCCACCCGCAGTATGTCATATGACATCCTGGACTTTGAGTAGGGATATCTGCAGCTGCAGGCATCATTCTGTGCACTGTAAGAACGATCGTAGCGGCAGTTTCACCGCTTGATTGTCCTTACAGGCGACGGGAGGGGACATCCCCCCCTCCCGCCGCCCTCCGGTCCTTCTCCGGGCTCTCCCGTGCCATCGGGGACCCAGAGAAATAATCCACCATGACGAGCATAGAGATTTCAGGTGACCAGATCGTCACCAGTCCTCTCTATGAGCCTCTCAGCACTCCATCTTCCACCGACTACCCTGCTGTCATGGCCCATGTCTATTTATGGGATTATCTCAGTCCCCCCTGCCAGCCCACTTCTGGGGATTAGCTGAGGTCCCATAAATATTCATAGCAGCCCCTCCTAGCCTCCGCCCACTAGTTTCTCTAATGTCCCAGAAACGGGGAGGCACCAGAGAGCTACTAGGATGAGTCATCCAGCCCTGACCTCTAGTAACCCTGACCCGATTCATTGACTCAGGTTTAATCCTACAGCCAGACAAATGCTTTTGCCTACACTACTCTCCTAGTAGCACACACTAGAGGGTGCTACATAACTGCCATTTACATTAAAGGAAATTTTTTTTTTGCTGAAATGACTGTTTACAGGGTATAGAGACATAACAGTTACCTGATTCCTTTTAAAAACGATTAAAAATATATAAAAATCAATCATATAATGTGCCTCTTAGATGCAAAAACGAAACTGAAAGTAGTTTAGTCTTTGCATGTTATTTTATGCCTCTGTGCTGGACATGTGGGTGCCAAATGCTCTAGGTACGCCCCTGCTGGACAGTGCCATAGAGAGTCATGGCTAGGAAAACAAAACTAAACTCTCCCATTACTTTTTTCATACGGAGCCAGACAACCAGGAAGTGTCCAGAACAGAGCAGTTTTACAGCAACATCAGAGCAAAAACAAGCAATGAGGAAATGAAACCAGGACTGCAGTAAGGTAAAGGAAGCTATTTAGCTAAAAAAAAAATCCTTTAGTGACCCTTTAAGCTTCCACCTAACCAATAGTTAATATCCCTGTATTTTTCTGTGGCTCAGTCTTACTTTTTAGTGTGGTTTCTAGTATCCTGAGCATTTCCCTGACCTTCTGGTATCAAAGCATACACTGAGCTACTTACAATAAATCAAAATCTTCATAACTACATGAACCATGATTTCTTATTTTTTCCCATACTAGGCATGCACACAAATACAGCTCCAGTGCTGCACCATACCCTGCATGCTCTCTCACCCCCCCCCCCCCTCAGTACAGCAATAAGCAGTGGGAAGATTCAGTCCAGGTCGGGAGTACATGTCAGGTTGACTCCAGGGAGATCCTGCAAAGCAAGAAAACCACCCTACAGATGGAAATTGCACACACCAGACTTTCAATCCACAATATGCTGCAAGGACTGCACAAAAAGGGGTCAGGAAAATATGAAGATTCAAGCTATGCTGCTATATTTATTCTTTTTATTTTTCAGTAGAAGGTTTCATCAGGATTCAAAACCCAACTCTATTGTCAGAAGGTCAGAGATATTTTAAAGTGGACCTGGACTCAAAGGGTATACAGAACATATACAAAAGTTAACTGCATCCAATCGGTAACTACAAAAGAATTTCCTTTTGTCTGGAATCCGTCCTACAAATCAGCAATACACTCCCTGGTATGTGAGGGCGCCTAGGCACTCCTGTTCTTCCAGACTCAAAATTGTGAGTCTACCTAGGGAGATCTAAAGCACTGTGGCCTCTGACTGCTAGTCCCAGGAGATTTGGGTGATATTCAGTGATGTATTTCTGTGCTGGCCTTTTTTTTGGACGCAGCTTCCACAGTTTAGTTCCCCTCCAGAACCCCTACACAACAGCCATACCTAGAGGTTGTTCCATCTCTTAAGGACAGTAGGCACAAAAAAAGAGTTCCTCCCTTAACCTCTTCAGCCCCGGAAGATTTGGCTGCTCAATGACCAGGCAGTCATGCAACGCTGTACCCAAACAAAATTGACGTCCTTTTTTTCCACAAATAGAGCTTTCTTTTGGTGGTATTTGATCATTTCTGCGGTTTTAATTTTTGTGCGCTATAAACAAAAAATGTAACAATTAAAAAAAAAATTAGATTTTTGTACTCACCGTAAAATCCATTTCTCTGAGTTCATGGACGGACACAGCAGCAATTGACCTTAGGGTATTATATTCTTCCTTCCAGGAGAGACTAGGCAGAAAAAACAGCACTTCAAGTGTTAAAACACTTTTCAGTACAGCTCCTCCCAGGGGGCGTGGTCCCCCGGGTATTACCCACTCTCTGACTCAGCAGCTCCAGTTCGTAACAAGCAGTACAAACAAAAAGGAAGGGTGGGTGCTGTGTCCGTCAATGAACTCAGAGAAATGGATTTTACGGTGAGTACAAAAATGCTATTTTCTCTTCCGTTCATGGACGAATACAGCAGCAATTGACCTTAGGGACGTCCCCAAGCAGTGTCAAAAAATTCGAGGGGTGGGGAAAAAACACAGCAATTAAGCTTCACCCCAAACAAACCAGAGTTCCTCAATGGAGGAACTTCAACCTGAAACACCCGCCTGCAAAACCTTGCGGCCAAAGGAGGCATCCGCAGATGCACTCACATCCACCTTGTAAAACTTGAAAAGGTGTGGATTGACGACCAGATTGCTGTCTTACACACCTGTAAAACAGACGCCTGATGGCGGAAAACCCAAGAGGGATCAACCGCCCTGGTCGAATGCGCCGTAACCAGAAAGGGAGGGGCCCGCCCCTTTAGGGCATAGGCCTGGAGCACGACCTGTCTGATCCACCTGAAAATGGAGGCCGACGAAACCGCCAGACCTTTCTCAGGACCATTTACTGACATGAACAGTGAGTCTGATCTCCGGAATGGAGCCGTAGCAGACAAGTACGCCTGTAGGACTCGCACCACGTCCAAGGGAAGTAACGTGGCCTCCTTCGAGTTCTTCAGCTGAGGACATAAGGATAGTAAAACAATGTCCTCATTATAAAAGATCCCTGCAAGACAAGGCCGCCAGATCAAAAACTTGTCTGACCGAAGGAATGTCTACTAAGAAAGACCACCCTCTGGGACAGAGAGAAAGAGGAATCTCCCGAATGTCCTTAAACGGAGCCCTTTTGAAGCACCGAGAGGACCGAATTCAAGTCCCACGGAGGCAGTGGAGGACACACAGGAAGGTCACAAGCCTGACCCCCTGTACAAACATACGCACCAGGGAGTGCGTCGCCAACAGTCGATGAAAATAAACAGCCAAGGCCGAAATCTGACCCATAACCGTACTTAAGGCGAGAGCTTGACCCACTCCCCGCTGTAGGAACAGCAGCATCTGGGACAGCACGTATGTGCAGGGGTGTCCTTTCATCTCTGCACACAAAGAGATGTAGGCCTTCCACGTACAATGGCAAATCCTACGTGAAGTAGACTTCCGTGCAAGTAGCATGGTAGAGATCACTGAGTCCGACGGACCTCGGACCTCCAGCTCCTGGCTCCCAACAGCCATGCCGTTAAAGCCAGCGACTGTAAAGCAGGGGGAGGAAAAATCGGACCCTGCAACAGAAGATCTACTCTCAGGGGTAGAATCCAAGGCACGTCTGCCACCAGACGCACCAGGTCCGCGTACCAGGAAAGGCGCGGCCAATCCGGAGTGACCAGGATTGTTGGCATCCCCTCCACTTCCACTCTGCGCAACAGGTGAGGGAGAAGCTTCAGAGGAGGGAAAGTGTAGATTTAGGCGATAGTGACCCCACGGTGCCACCAACGCATCTGACGCGTCCGCCCAAGGGTCTCTTGACCTGGACACGAAACGTGACACCTTCCTTTTGAGACGGGACGCCCGAAGGTCCACGCCTGACGTGGCCCATTTTTGGCACAACTCTGAAAACACTTTCGGGTGCAACGACCATTCTCCCTGGTCCAGTGTTTGGCGACTTAGATAGTCGGCTTGCCAACTCTGCACCCCCGGAATGTACATGGCCGACAGAGCTGGAGCATACCTTGTGGCTCACTGGAGGATGTGTGCAACCTCCACCACCGCGGCCGAGCTCCGTGTGCCCCCTTGATGGTAGACATACGCCACGGCCGTGGTGTTGTCGGACTGGATCCTAACCGAACGGTCCTGCAGACCCAGAAACCACTTGGGGAGACACAGCCTGATAGCCCTGAGCTCCAGGACATTGACTGGCAGACGGGACTCCACCTGAGTCCAGCTCCCTGGGCTGACTGGACACTCCAGAACGCCCCCAACCGGAGATGCTGGTATCCGTCGTGACCACTGTCCGATAGCACAGCAAAAATAATTTCCCGGTCCGAAGTACCGGAGATGTCAGCCACCACACTAGGGAGGACCTGACCAGGCGACTTCACCCAAATCTGGTAATCCAGAGATGAAGGGAGCTTGTCCCAACGTGACAGAATCTCCTTCTGTAACACTCGGGTGTGGAATTGGGCATACAGAACCGCTTCGAAAGAAGCTACCATGGGACCCAGAATTCTCTTGCAAAGGCGAAGCGACGACCACTGCTGGGTCGCAAACTGCTGCACCACAGATTGCAGTGTCTGGAGTTCTTCCGTCGGGAGAAAAAACTCGCTTCTGAGGAATCCAGGACCAACCCCAGGTATTCCAGTCGCTAGGACGGAACCAACATTGACTCCTGAGCATTCAGTAGCCACCCGAATCTTTTGGAGGGACTGGCAGGTGATGAACCAATCCTCTCCTAAGTCTGAGCTTAAAGAAGCTCTCAGGAGAAAGTCATCCAGGTATCCCACAATAGTGATTCCCGCTGCCTTAGCAGGGCCAGAATCGGAGCGAGCACCATTGTGAAAACTCGTGGTGCCGAAGCCAGGCTGAAAATGGTCCTCTTCGACCTGCAAAACACAGAAACCTCTGGTGTTTCGCGCGTATGGGAATATGCAGGTACGCGTCCTGAGTACCCAAGGATGCCATAAAGTCCCCCTGATGGAGAGCCGCCATTACCGAGCGAACAATTCCATCTTGAATCTTTGCACTTTGACAAAAGAGTTAAGGGCCTTGAGGTCCAGGATTGGACGGACCCCCTCCTTTTTTGGGGACTACAAACAGATTGGAGTAAAAACCCCTGAAACCGTTCCCTTGAAGGAACCGGTATAATCACTTCCCTGACCAGCAGATCCTGACCAGCCCCTAACAGGGCCACCCGGCGTACCGGAGAAAGCTGGAGGCTGGAAGGAAAAATCTGTTTGGTGGACAAGAGAGAAACTCTATCTTGTACCCTGAGGAAATTACCTCACAAACCCAGCGGTAGGAAAGAGGGATCTCCACCGAGCCGTGCATCCGCAAAGTCGGCCCCCCACCTGAGTGTCTGGCCGGGGAAGACCTACATGCAGAAGCAGGATTGTCCGCAGGCTTGTTGGGCTTGCGGTACCAGGTGCGCTTTTTGATCTACAGCAGGCGCTTTAGCACCCTGGAAAATGTTTTCCTGCCGCACCTGGGGGCGAAAAAATCGCTTAGGGGAGGCAAAGGAGGGACCCTGCTGAGGCTCCTTACCCTTCCCAGATTGCGGGAGCAGAGTGCTCTTACCCCCTGTAGCATCTATAATGATGTCATCCAGGGACGCCCCAAAAGGCCGTACACCCTTCAAGGGTAAGTCCTCCTAAGGACCTTTTAGAGGTTTGGTCCGCAGACCAACACTTTAGCCACACAAGGTGGCATAGTACCACCGCGTAGGCGGAGGCCCTGGAGAGCAAGAGGAGTGTATCCAGGGCCAATTCACAGACAAACTGGTCAGCCAGGCCCACACGGAGCTCAGGAGCATTATGCGCCTCCAGCTCCTGCAGCAGGGACTTTGCCCGCTCGGTAATTGTCTGACACTAGAGCTCCGGCCAAAACCGGTCTCACTGCCGACCCCACTACTGTGAACATGGAGCGGGCTACAGCCTCAGCTCTCCTATCTGCGGGGTCCATAAAGGCGGGAGCCCCTTCCACAGGTAACGTGGTAGACTTGTTCAGTCTGGACACAGGGGGGTCCGCTGACGGAGGACTATTTTTGGTACATCAAAAACTTTCTGCGGCCGATCCCATTCCTTGTAAAATATTTTGTCCAGGTAAGGAACACAAGGAAACACTTTTGCGGTGCGGCGTGCGGAACCCAAAAGGGACCGGCATCTGATGTGTCCGCCGTCCTCAAGTTTTTGAGTATCCCGCACCGCAGTGATAAAAGCTCCAACAAAACGCCTTATCAAGCGCTGACCCTGAAGCAGAGTCATCCTCACTGACCGTGTGGGCTAAGCCTGCAACATTTGACATGACAGAACCAGAGCCAGCAGCAGGGTCTGGTTCCGTGTCAGAGCCGTCCTTTGAAGCAGGCGCAGGGAGGGGTTTTTTACCCCCCTTCTGGCCGCTTGTCACTTCAATCCTGGCGATAAACGCCTAAAGGACTGCCGTATGGGCTCTACAGAGACCACAGGGGCAGGGGCACTAAGGGTTAACTCGGGAATAGTTGGGGTAGAAGCCTCTGTTCAGACTCCATGTTGACCCACCGCTATGCCGCCCTAGTACTGCAAGGCAGAGACCCACAGGTCACCCTCCCAGCCACAAAACAGAGAGCAGGGGACCCCCCCAGGTAACTCACCACCCGGCCAGGCTGTAGTGCTGCTGAAGCGCTGAGAGTGATGTCCGCTCTGCGCCGTCCCTCAGGAAGCAATTCGCGGGCTGCAAAATGGCGGCCATACACGTGTTTAAAGCAACAATGACACAGCAGAAAACACAGCCCAGCACACACAGCAACTCCAGTACAACAAATGAATAAGAAGGGAGAAGCTGCTGCTCCAGGTGAGCACACCTGAGCAATCAATGTCCTCTCAGAAACAGGTGGGTGCCTGCAATGCATGAGGCAAAAACTTGAAGGCAGGGTATGGGCAGCCGCACACCAATGAATCTTAAAAAAGTAAGCCTTTAATGGTGAAAAAGGAAAGGCACTACAAAAAATTAATAGCACCGCACAGCAGCACAGCCCCCGTAGTGACAGAGCCCCAGGTGGACCCCCCCCCCTTACAGCCGCCACCCAGCATGGGGAAGGAGGGAGAGGAAGGGAGAGAGGAAAGCAGGACGGACCCTCATTCGACCTCCCCAGGAAAGCACCAGCCATACAACCTTGCCAGGGCAAGGGGCCACTACTTACCCATCCTGCGACCACCGGCTGGAGGCATTCCGGACAGAACCAACATCTGCTAAAGGGCATGGCTGTCGGCCAGACACACTGTGACAAAGCCATAGAGACCGGTCATATGTGTGCCCTGGAACATGTAGTTCCCCGGCCACCCCTGGAGCAACGGGGCATGTCGTGGACGACCCAGAGCTGAGCTAAGGGCCGGCACACGCTCGATGGCTGAGCATGGGGGGACTACAAGGATCGAGATCCAGCCTGTCACCCAGTCGGCAGTTGATAGTAGAATCTCAGGATTCAAAAATGCGGGAACAAAACAAAATAAAAAGCGGAAAAAAAATCCAGAGTACATGGACTCCAGAAGGCCATGTCTACTCCTGACGCTAGGCAGAAAAAAACTGGAGCTGCTGAGTCAGAGAGTGGGTTATACCCGGGGGACCACGCCCCTTTGGAGGAGCTGTACTGAAAAGTGTTTTAACACTTTAAGTGCTGTTTTTTCTGCCTAGTCTCTCCTGGAAGGAAGGATATAATACCCTAAGGTCAATTGCTGCTGTGTCCGTCCATGAACGGAAGAGAAAATAGGATTTTTTTTACTCACCGTAAAATCCTTTTCTCTGTCGTCCATGGACGGACACAGCCTTCACAAGTCTTGACATATGGGTTATGTTATGCAGCCTCAGTTCGTAACAAGCAGTACAAACCTAAAAAGGAGGGGTGGGTGCTGTGTCTGTCCATGGACGACAGAGAAAAGGATTTTACGGTGAGTACAAAAAATCCAATTTTTTACCCTGTATTCCAAAGGTTTCTGAAGTCTTGCCATATGGGACGTCCCCAAGCAGTGTAAAAAAAAACGAGGGGTGGAAACAGTATCAGTAAAAACAAACAACTTCACCCCAAAACAAGCAGAGCTCCTCAAACGGAGAAGGTGCAACTTTAAACAGCCACCTGCAAAACCTTGCGGCCGAAGAAAGCATCTGAAGATGCACTCACATCAACCTTGTAAAATTTTGAGAAGGTATGAACGGACGACCAAGTTGTCGCCTTGCACACCTGGGAGACAGACGCTTGATGTCGGAAAGCCCAGGAAGCACCAATTGCCCTGGTTGAATGTGCTGTGACTGGAAAGGGGGGCGCCTGCCCCTTAAGAGCATGGGCCTGTATGACGGTCTGCTAATCCACCCAGAAATGGTGGCCGACGAGACCGCTAGGCCCTTTTGTGGACTAGACACCGACACAAATATCCCCTGCTAGGCAGAAAAAAAACTGAGGCTGCATGCTGCAGGGAGGAGGGTTATGTCTGGAGGGACCGCCCCCTGTGCGGGGCTGTTCGACTCTGTTAAAGTAACATGTATTTAAATATCTAACATGTTCTGCCTAGTCCTCTCCTATGAACAGGAACATAACCCATATGTCGAGACTTGTGAGGGGGGTGTCCGTCCATGGACGATAAGAGAAAACACATTGGCCCAGATTCAGGTAGATTTGCCCATTACTTACACATGAGCTGCTCAGCTGAATTTCTCTGCGCTGGGGCAATTTTGCCAAATTGCCACCTGATTCAGGAATCGTTTGTTCATTTAATTTGCTCCTGTTTAAGGCAAAGCTGAGGGCGCAAGGCCGTGCAAGTTAAAGTGGGTGTGCCCCTATGTAAATGAGGATTTTTCGGCTCAGCAGAGGTTTGCGCCGGGCGCGCGCATGCGCAGTTATAGCGCTGCCGTCTGCGCATGCGTCAAACTGCGCCTAGCATACTTTCAGGGCAAATCATGCTCAGCTGCTTGCACTGAGCAAATAAATAGGAGCAGACTTGCGCAGGTTCTTTGCTGAATTTCATCCTGCTTTTTCCTACCCCCCCTGAGCAAGGAAATTCAGCCCATTTTGAAGAGATGGCACCTCCCAAAGGAACTAAAAAAAGAAAGGCAAACTTTGTGGCTGCGGAGATGGACATCTTAATTGCTGCACTCCAGCAACATAAAGAATTTCTATATGGTGCCCAGTGGGCAAACACCACCGTTGCCCAAAGGAGGGCTATCTTTGAAGCCATAGCCCTGGACATCAATGGGTAATGAAGCTCGTTCCTGGGATGAAATTAAAAAAAAACTGAATGATATGAGGCGCAGGGTCCGGGATAAGCTGGCTCTTATCCGAAAACATACCGGTGGCACGGGAGGTGGACCGCGATGTAAGATCCGCCTAAATCATGAGGAGGAGCTTATTGCCCAAACTTTTGTGCAGGAGCAGGTGGAGGGACTTGCAGGGTACGACTCCACTCTTGGGAACTTGGGGACTGGTAAGTTATTTTTGTTTCATATCTGCTGTGCATCATGGGAGGGGGTAGAAGTGAACATATTTGTGGGTAGAAGTGAAGATGGAACTATTATTTTTGTTTCATATCTGCTGTGCATCATGGGAGGGGGTAGAAGTGAACATATTTGTGGGTAGAAGTGAGGATGGAACTATTATTTTTGTTTCATATCTGCTGTGCATCATGGGAGGGGGTAGAAGTGAACATATTTGTGGGTAGAAGTGAAGATGGAACTATTATTTTTGTTTCATATCTGCTGTGCATCATGGGAGGGGGTAGAAGTGAACATGTGAGCAGTGTGTTGCACCAGCAAAATATTTCGTTTTGGTGTCATCCACAGGTGGTGATGATGATGATGAAGCTGGGCCGTCTTCGGCTGCAGGTCGACCCACGCCATCCATACCAGAGCCAGGGGTCCAGTCAGGCCCCATGGACATTATGGCTATGCTGGTCCAGGAGGAGATCCTACCGGGGCCAAGTATGGTGGAGGAACTTGTTTTGGAGGAGGATTCCTTTTTCCTCATCCAGGAGGACTCTGGCTCCCTCCAGGAGGATACCACCATCCCTGAGCAACCCACCACCCCCCCGCCCAGCACGTCATCCCCCTCCAGGGCAAGCCCCTCCATTGTGGACCTCTCCCCTTCTATCTCTGTCCGTGCCCGAGCCTCTCCTCCCAGGCTCTGTCCAAAACGAGGCATATATCCTCCAGCCTCCGTGACGGTCTGCTGGAGGAGCAGGCCCTGCAGACCCGCCATATAGGGGCCATGGTGGGAGATGTTCGACGTCTGGCGGACAGCATGGCATCCACCTCCACCTCTGTGCAGCATGCCCTCACCCTGCATGCAGACCGGGACAAACATGTCTCACAGAGCCTGGCGGAAATAAGTGGCAACTCCAAGGCCATAGTCACCTGCTTGGTGGCTCAGGAGAACGCCCCCGCTTTATTAAGCAGGATGGAAACTGCGGTGGAGGCAAACACCGCTGCTGTGCAGGCCAACACCGCTGCAGTGCGGGAGGAGGGGAGACTTACCCGCCGTCATCAGCGGGATACCACCACCCGCCAAATGCGGATGTTGGCCCAGACCAACACCATCCTCGCCCGCCTGGCCAACGCCATGGAGGGCATGCAGCCACCACCTGCGAGGAGTGTGGAAGTAGGGGTTGATGCTCCTCCCCCCCTCAATCCCCACCCCATGCCTCCTCCGCACCACGGAGATTGAGGAGCCAGAGCCGGGGCACCCTTGGCCCAAAGAAAAAATCCAAAAAATTATCGAATTTCTACATTTATTTTATGCTCAGAATATGAGTTTATTTTTTTTTTGATATATGCTCAGGATATGAGTTTTTTTTATTTTTGATATATGCTCAGGATATGAGCTTTTATATTTATTTGTAGTCCCTACACACGGTGAGGAGTGTATACTACAGTGTGACTGGTGTGTGAATGGGGGGGGGGTGGCACTCCTGCTGGAAAAGGGGTGTCACCCTCTGCCATGTGAAAGGTGTATGAATAAACAGCAACATAATTGGAGCCTTGACGCGGCGTTGCTGCTCCCTAATACCATGGGGTATTGTTGGGTCTAATCCAATTTGAGGTGCATGTGTCGGGTGTGTGCTAGAGACTACAGTGGTGTGCATACATGCATTATACTTGTGACAAGATCAGGGTGTGTTTAATGTGCAAAGAGACGTTCCACAAGACCATTCCGGATTGCTCTTCCCTCAGAAGATCCGGTAGTGTTTCTTGGGGGGGGGGGGGGGTTGCGTGGTTCAGGGGTAAGGTCATTGCGTAGCTCAATGTGCATGCCCCTTCTCTCAGCAAAATTGTGGAGAATACAACATGCCCCGACGATTTGGCACACAAAGTTGGGTGAATACAACAGGGTCCCCCCTGATTTATCCAGACATCTGAATCTAGATTTAAGGATGCCAAATGTGCGCTCCACCACCGCACGGGTACGTGCATGGGCTTCGTTAAATCTTTCCTCTCCTGGTGTTTGAGGGTTACGATATGGGGTCATCATGTGAGGTCCCAGGGCATATGCAGAGTCACCTGGAAGGGAAAAGACAGGAGGATGTTAGTCGTGCATGTGCCCCTTGTGATGTCTGCATCATGGGGGGGGCGGGGGCAGTCATACCTGACACCCATGTCACTCACCAATCAGCCAGCTGTCTCCATACATGTTCTGGTCAAACTCGGTTGGGATGGGGCTGTGTCGGTAAATAAAACTGTCATGGCTTGACCCTGGGTGTTTGGCACGGACATGCCATATGAGGCCATGTGCATCCACAATAACCTGCACATTTATCGAATGCCAATGTTTCCTGTTGCAGTAGATATGCTCGAGGAGCCGGGGGGGGCGTAGTGCCACATGGGTACATTCTATTGCACCCACAGTGCGTGGAAATCTGGCTATTTCATAAAAATCACTGATTGCCTTCTGCCGCAGGTCAGCCGTGGTTGGTTTGATAAATTGTGTGCCCATGCGTCTGAGTATTGCAGGGATCACTTGGTGCACACACCTGCTCATGCTGGATTGGGACATCCCCGCCACCACTCCACCTGTGCGCTGAAATGAGCCACTTGCCAAAAAATTAAGGGTTGCCACTACCTTCACCAGTGGCTGCACTGCCTGTCCCCGATGGGTCGGGCTGCTGATGTCATCCTGCAGGATTGTTACCAACTCAAGGATGACTTCAGGGCTGAAGCGAAACATGCGATACACCTCATTATCACTCATCTCAAAAAGGTTGTAGCGCCCTCTGTAAATCCTCTCCCGTGCCCTCCTACGAGTCGGCTCAGTCAATAGAATATCAAGAACCATAGCTGCCCCTGGCATGTTGGTGCACAGATGTGAGGTTCCGAAAATGTGGGTGCTCTGCTTGTTCAGCTCGTCTGTCTAGGTGCTGCTGAAGTTGCGCGCTCCTTCAGATGACATTTGGCCATCTTTTGCTAACTTGCCCCTGCTTTTAGCAGGAGCAAGTTTGCCCGGGGAAAAAAGCTTGCGCGCTTCCAGCGCAAGATGCGCATCACACGTGCATGTTTCTGAATCATCGGCAGTACCTAATTTGCATATTCGCTGAGGGAATTCCATGAAGGCGCAACTTACACCCCGCGCAAAATTGCGCTATAATTTCGCCGGAGCAGCTAGGCTGCGTGCGCGGGAAAATGGCCGCATTTCAGGCTTAACTGGTTTACAGAATCAGCCGCAAATTTGCATGGGAGCAAATCAGTACTTGCACGGCGCAAATCACACTTGCTCCCGCGCAAGTGCTTCTTGAATCTGGGCCAGTATTTTGTACTTTTTGCTATAATATATATCCCCAATTTAAAAAAAAATAAACAAATGTTTTCCTCAGTTTAGTCCGATATGTATTATTCTATATAATTTTGGTAAAAAAATTGCAATAAGCTTATATTGATTGGTTTGCACAAGTTATAGCGTCTACAAAATATGAGAGCAGAGAACAAACTGAATAGGTAAAAAAAAAAACGTATCAGTAATCTAGGACTTTTCGTGGTGTGTCGTGTCATGAATAGGTGAGCAAATGATACAAGGTATAGAGAGATATATAGAAAAATATAAAAATTTATTATAAATACATGAAAACAAAATATATATAAAATACAATGACTGAAATCATTGATTGCCCTGTGACAGACAGAATGCGACAAGAATTAGATGAATGGAACAGCTGGTCGCTGACATGTTTCGCACAAAGCGTCTTCTGGGCGCAGCAGTCATCTATGACACACTCTTATCTGATAATATGTAAACAAACATAAATTAGTTACATATACTTTTTTACAGGGTATACAGTATACATTCATGTAATTCGTTAGTAAACTCAGATAGAAAGAACGTAAATGATATATGTACATGCTCACCAACAACTGTGGAATGTCGAGCAACGCCAGCTGAGACACAAGAGACAGGACTGAGGGAAGTTGGAACAGTGCACACCGGGCAGGGGCGCGTCTAAGCAGCACCTTCACCCCCTGCGGGAGTCAGATCCGCAGGGTTCTGGGTGATGCAGTACCCTTAGGTAGATTGCAGATCTTAGAAGATTGAGTAGTTAGATCTATAGAAGTAATAATAAATGTAACTAGTATGGGTCATATATATAGACATGTATATATATATATATATATGAAATATATGTTGCCACAGTCACAGGAGTAAATAGGACTATGGTATTACTGATGGGATATGACTTCCCCATCAGCACAACAAAGTATAAAGAGATCTCTTTTCTGGAGGGGGAGGGGTTAGGGTGAGGAGGGACTGGTCGACAGGAGTTGAAAGAAAAGGGGATCCTATCCTTAGTACCTTGAAGTAGAATTATCGGGGCGGACAAGAAAAAGGACTAAATGGACTAAAAAGACTAAAACTTTTCCAACTGGGGTGTAATAAATAACTCAAGTGTTAAATATACAGAGGGTGGGGGTTGGTGAAATCATGAGAACAAGGGGTAGAACAAAGAGGGCATATTAAGGGCAGGTTAAGGGGGGGAGTAAAGGTGGTAGTAGGCGGGCGGACGGAGAGGGGGGAGCATAGAGGATTATATACTTTTTTTTTTTTTTTTTTTTTTTTTTTTTCTCTTCTTTTTTTTTTTTTTTTTTTTGGTTTTTTCCTCCTTTTTTTTTTTTTTCAGTTTGTAAGGCACTGGTTTTGCTACTAGGGTCAGTAGCAATACAACAATAATGGCATTAATAACTAATAACTAAATACACTTAATACACTCTAATACACTCTACTATCAAGACACAGACACACACAGCACATAATGCACATAACGCACAATTCAACAGGAAAGTCGCACACAGATTATAAACACCAACATTAGACACAAATAGGTCACATTAAGGGCACAATAGGCCACAATAGGCCACAATGGGCCGCCGCTGTGGGGCACAAGGTGGGGGGGTCTGATTGTGGGCCCAATCGCGGAGGTTCCACCCCCTTTTTTTTTTTTTTCCTTTTCTCACCTGCACTAACGGAATACTACACAGGAATGTATACGCCCGAATTGGGGGCCACGAATAAGGGCTAGTGGGATGTGGCTTTTTTTAGAGGACACAGCACTCTTTCTCTAGAAAGGTTTTTTTTTTTTTTTTGTTTTTCTTCCTCTCTCTTCCTCTCCCCCTCCCCCTTTTCTTTCCCCTTGTATGCGGTATAGGTAGGCGTATGTGTTTGCGCGTTAAGGCGTAAATATATACAATATATATACACAATATATACACAATCCCCGATAAGCCACCTACCTGTAATGATCACATGGAAGTTAAGACTCAGTTGGGAGAGGGAAAGAAAAAGGAAAAGTCCCCCCCCCCTTTTTCTTCTCGTTTCTTTTTATCTATTTTTTCTGTCTGTTTTACGCGGTAACCATATCATTTTGTCTATCCCATTCGATTAGAAGGGGGAGTGGGGGAAGAGGGGGAAAATGGGACATGTATATGAGCGCATATTAAATGTATGCATAAATGTATATAAATGTATGTAAATGTAAATTTATTTAAATATATATCCCATAAGTCAAACATACTAATGTACTAGTAAGGGGATAGGGGGAGGGGGGTAAAGGCAGAACATGTAAAGGAGGGGATGATGTAGCAGAGAGCAAAGTGAATGTAAGGATTACTATTTGAATGTTTGGTTGGTGATAGCTCCCATGCTCTTTTGTGAATCTTGCTGACCCCCATCTTGTACTGTCTCTATATGCCACCTGGGCATGATGACATGTAAGGAAAATGGGTTTATTTTCCTCTCTTTTCTTTTTTTTTTTTTTTTTTATTAGAATGAGGATATGGGAGCCGGCCCCTCAGTACTCCTTTCAGTATCCTTCTTTTTTCTGTTTTTTTCTTTTTCTCTCTTCTCTTTTTTTTCTTCTCTTTCTCAGATGAAGCGAGGAATATAGAGCAACAAAGTGCAACATAGTGCATTATGACTATTGTTTCTGTTTTAAGGAGTCTAGAAGGGTACCGTGGAGAGGCCCAGCTCCAAGCTCTCTCTTTTTTTTTCTATTCTGTGGCTAGCCTGAATAGTGGTTCCGCTTTCTTTTTTTTTGTTTTTTGTTTTAGAGCCAGGGGAACTGCTGTTTTGTGCTGAACTTTTATTTTTTCTCTCTCTTTTTTGTCTCCCTCCTGGGGAGGAATACTCGCGCACGCCTGTGTTCAGAGGCCCTCGGATACCGGTTCAGCTTTATGGTGTGAACAGGCTCTTTGAGGGGGTTGGGACGCAGGGGGGCACGGGTTCTACCTGGGGTACACGCCCCTAACCATAGGCTGACGCTCAAATACCGTGTATACGGTGAGTGTTAATTAGCAGATTGCTAAATATTAGAGTTTGATCCTACTCTTTTTTTTTTTTTTTTTTTTTTTTTTTTTTTTTTTCTTCTCTCCCTTTTCCCTCTCTCCCATTCCCCCCTCCCGCCCATATCCTCCCCAATACGACTAAAGGGAATTGAGATGGAGGCTTTAAATATTCTGTCACTGAACGTAAAAGGATTGAACTCACCAGAAAAAAGGAGGGTCCTTATGCATGACCTGCAAAGACTAAGGGTAGACATGGCATATATACAGGAAACCCACTTCAGAGAAGATAAAACCCCGATCTTAAAAAACAGGTTTTATCCAACTGTATATCACGCTACAAATCAAGAGTCAAAGTCAAAAGGGGTATCTATCCTTATAGGAGGGAGAATTAAGTGGACATACACGGATATGATGAGAGACACGAAAGGGAGATATCTATTTGTGAAAGGTAAAATAGGAGGAATCGGGGTAACATTTGCCAACGTATATGCACCGAACGAGCAACAGGAAACTTTCCTGGGTAAAACGATTAAACGTCTTCAAGACTTCTCAGAAGGTCACCTGATACTGGGAGGGGACTTGAACATCCCGCTAGATCCCAAGATGGATACATCAACGGGAAAGTCATCTATCTCTTGTGGGGTTAGAAATCGTCCCAACCAAACTCTATTTAAAAACCAGTTGACTGATATATGGAGATTGCTACATAACAAAGAAAAAGACTATACATTCTACTCTTCACCACATAAAACCTACTCTCGAATAGATCTTTTTCTTATCCCACATGCCCAATTACATTCAGTACGATCAGCTAAAATAGGATCTATTACATGGTCAGACCATGCCCCGATTTTTCTGGAATATGAGATACAAGATTATAGACAGACTAGATCTAACCAGTGGAGACTAAATGAAAGTCTATTGCAAGACAAAAAAACTTTAGAAGAGGTAATTAAAGAATTGGAATGTTACTTTAACACCAACGATACCCCGGAGTGCGATCCCGGAATTATCTGGGAAGCACATAAGGTGGTCATTAGAGGGGTTCTAATTAAACATGGGTCTAGAATAAAAAGGGAACGTACGGAAAAACTGAAAAAGTTACTGGAGGAATTGGCCATGTTGGAGAGTAGACATAAGCAGGCAGGATTTACAACAGGAGAGGAAGAGGTGGTGAGGAAAAGAAGGGAAATTACAGATCTTTTGTACTATAAAGCTCAAGCAGCAATACAGAGGTGTAAAAAGTATGCATACGAATCAGGAGATAAGTGTGGGAAGGGATTGGCTAGATTATTACGTGAACAGAAGACGAGTAACTATATCCCATGTATCAAACCATTAAAGAAACAGAAAGTTTTTAAACCAAAGGATATAGCGAAAGAGTTTCAAGAATATTATAGCTCTCTCTATAATATAAAAAGTAAACCCCCGATCAAAGGAAAGATCGACCAGTATCTTATGGAATCAGCAATACCAAAACTAATGGAAGCAGATAAAGAGAAGCTAGATGCCCCTATAGTTGAAGAAGAAATCAAAGTAGCAGTTAATTCAATGAAACAGGGGAAAGCGCCTGGGCCCGACGGGTATACGGGTCAATACTATAAAACTCTTTTCCCATCGCTATTGAAATATATGACGAAATTCTTTAACGCACTAGGGACATCAGCTAGCTTTACGAAAGAAACTTTACTGGCCTATATTTCGGTGATACCGAAAGAGGGGAAAGACTTGAGTTTGTGTGAAAGTTATAGGCCGATTTCGTTACTAAATTTAGACGTGAAAATCTTCGCTAAGATCCTGGCAAATAGAATACAACAATATATCCCAGAACTGATACATTTGGACCAGGTGGGATTTGTCCCCACACGGGAAGCACGCGACAACACGATAAAAGCCATTAACTTAGTACAGATTGTAAACAAAACACAGACACAATGTGTACTATTAAATACAGACGCAGAAAAGGCCTTTGACAGGGTGAATTGGAGCTATATGAGGGCAGTTTTACAACATGGAGGTTTTGGAGATAAAATGATAAAATGGATACTGTCTATGTACTCTGGCCTGACGGCCCAAGTTCGGGCCAACGGAATAGTATCAGAACCCTTCCAGATATGGAATGGTACAAGACAGGGGTGCCCCCTGTCCCCGCTCCTCTTCGCCCTGTCGCTAGAACCCTTCCTGTGTACCGTACGCTTAAATAAAAATATATCAGGAATACACATAGGAAAAAACCATTGCAAAATATCTGCATACGCAGATGACATGCTGTTCACACTCACGAAACCACTGATCTCTATCCCGAACCTAATGAGGGAATTCGAGAAATATGGCTCTCTCTCGAACTTAAGTATTAACTTCAGTAAATCAGAAGCAATGGGAATTAACGTCCCACAAACATTAATAAATCACTTAAAACAAAAATGTAAGTTTAAATGGACAGAAAAAGCATTAACATACCTGGGTATACAACTTTCAGGGAGAGTAGATAAGATTTTTGAATTAAATTTTCCACCATTGCTTCAGAAGGTGAAGATACTACTGGATAAGTGGAACCAGGGGTTCCACACCTGGTTAGGCCGATGTAATGTCATTAAGATGAGTATACTTCCAAAAATCCTTTACTTATTGCAAACATTACCAATCCATATCCCAGCGCAGTTTTTCAAACAATGCCAGAGAGTCATCTTCAAGTTTATTTGGGCACACAAAAATCCCAGAATACAAAGAAAACAACTAATGTATACCAAACAACAGGGAGGTCTGGGAGTGCCAGATATACGGAAGTACTACTATGCTGCCCACTTGAACAGATTAATAGACTGGAATAGGCACGCAGACACTAAACTCTGGGTACAAATTGAACAATCCCAATCTAAAACGCCATTAGAAAGGGCACCATGGTGGTATGCTTCATTTCCAAAAGAACTTAACAAAAACCCGATACTGGGAAATACAGTGAAGATATGTGTAACAGCTTTTTCCATGATGGGCATGGACCCTAGGACCTCTCCACTATACCCAGTACTGGGAAACCCCCTTTTTCCCCCGGGAGATGAGGATGGAGTTTTCCGAGACTTAAGGGAGGGGGGGTGTAGACAGGTAGTGAGTTATATACGAAGGGGAAGATGGCTCACAATAGCTGAACTGATGGAACAAGGGGGGGGATTCCATCTAAAGTTTTGGAATGCACTCCAGATGGTTCACTTTTTGAATACATTACCAAACCCAGGGGTTTTCAAAAGACCAATTACGAGAATTGAAAAAATGTGTAGCGAGAGGGGAAGATTACAACATACACTATCATTATGTTATGATATATTGACACAGTCAGGGAATCATCCTCTGAAATGTGTCCAGGATTGGGAACAGGAACTAAAAAAGGTATTTAGCACGGAACAGCGACAATGCATATATAAACGAATACATAAAACATCAATATGCGCAAGGACACAGGAGACAAATTATAAGATATTCGCGAGGTGGAATTAAACAAAATCTTCCCGGAGGTGTCAGATAAATGTTGGAGGTGCCTGGGGAATAAAGGGACGTTGTTACACATATTCTGGGACTGCCCTTTGATAAGGAGCTTTTGGCTGGAGATTAAAAGGATACTTCAGATATGCTCAGAATATGAGATACCGGAAGATCCAGAATTCTACCTCTTACATGTGAACCAAATACAAGAGAAAGCATATAGGGAGACAAGTCTAGGTCATCTATTAGATGCTGCAAAAATGTGCATAACAAAAAAATGGAAGTCCTCAACATCACCCACAATAGAGATGTGGATAAATAAAGTAAAAGAAATCAGTAAATTAGAAGAATTAATACAAACAGCACAACACCAAAAGGAAAGATATTTAAGAATTTGGACACCCTGGAAATCTTTTATAGACTCCAGGGCTTGAGGGGGGGGAATGGGGGTGTGGGATAATGGAGAGAGTATGGGCGAATTTTTTTTTTTTTTCCTCCTTTTCTTTATGGTTTTGTTCTCTTTTCTGGTTTATATATCTTTTTTTCTCTTTCTTTTCTTCTCTTTGCTCCTCTAACAGATGGGTAGGAGTGTTTAGGATCACATCCATAGGTTAGAGGGGATACGCTACAGAACGCAGTGGCAAGGTCAACCTATGTGAATTGTATATATATATAATGAAGATGTGTACAACAACAGTATCTTAAAAGTAATAAGCACTGCTATAATTGTATAATGTATAATGTTTTATTAATGTGTATCTAAATAAAACAAAATAATCAGAAAAAAAAAAGTATAAAGAGATCTCTAAACAATTTAAGTAATATATAGTATTCTGAATTAAGATGTATAAAGGATTGTATAGCATACCTACTCTTGTGATTTAACACCACTTAGATTCTTATTGGGCCATAATAGTGGACACAGAGCGATATGACGAAAAAGGAGGCGCCGTAGTGCCAGATATGGCATGGAAAAGGTAATCCCACACCTAAATAATAAATAGTAATTTGCATTACTGCAGGTATAATGCAAAATAAACGACCCATATAACATTTCCCTTTTCCCTGAGTTGGGGCTAGGCAAATCCGGAGCATCATAATAGGGCCGAAGCATCCCCCTAACGCCTTAATGATAAGTATCCTCATAAGGTGCCTTTGAGGCCAGCATCCTATTAGAGGATGGTGGCCCTAGGCATGTCAGTAGGACAAATAGATAGTCACGCAGTGGGGGAGACTCCGGTCCACAGTGTTGCTCCACGGATAATAAGCCATAAAAGTGCCCTCAAGCAACAGGGAAAACAAGGATCAAAAGTGGGGGAGAGATTGACTTTGTTGTCCATACCTATTGCAGTGCACCAAATCGGCGTCCTCTCTCTCGATGGACCTCTGTTGCAAGGCTCCTGGCGTGTGTGAAACAAACACACACGCCGGTGTTTAAATCAGCAGGGTAACCCGGATGTGAAGGGTCGAATGACCCCTGACATCACATCCGTTCGATCTCGACTTGCCGCGCATGCGCAGATAGGCCCGGAAACGGCCGTTCTGCGCATGCGCCGCAATATCTATGGATGGGTTGCCATCCAAAGTAGCCAGATCAACTGCATCACTTACTTCAAGGCTGAAGCTCAGACAGCGCCACCCGGTGGTTCCCTATGGGTACTGCTGTTGTGCAACGAATCTCCCTTGGCGCTGCGCTGACATCCACAGTTAGTTTTATATGTTTAAACATAGGTAAGGGCAGTAATATTTATATAGTCCATATCAATATGCATGGAAACAACTAAATATTGTACAATAAGGAAATTAACAATATATGTCAATTTTATATTAATACCTCCGTGATAGAGGAACAAACAAAAATATAAAAAAGAAGAAAAGCAGACAACATTAGTTTTAATGATAGGTCATTTCACCATAGAAAACAAACTAAAACAAACTAAAACAAGTCCACTAGATGGCAGACAAGTGCTGATGAGTATTATAGTTACTGTGTGTGGATGAGAGAAAAAAGAGAGCAATCCATATGAGAAAAACGGATTAAAACAAGTAGAGGTAAGAATAAATATAAATAAATAAAAATAAAAATAATGATTAGATATCCATATAGATTCCTATAGAAACGGCTTAAACGATAGGGCCGTATTAAGGCCTGGTACGTAAGTCGCCCTCTGATTAAAGATCCAGCGGGTCTCCTGCTGTAAAATCTTTTTATCAAAGTTGCACCCTCTTTCTGGGGGTGAGACCACCTCTAGTACAAAGAATGAAATACAATTAGGATCATAACTATGATTAAGTCCTATGTGTTTACAAATTGGTGTGTAAAGTAATCCAGCATCCAGGTAGTAAAGATGGTCCTGGATGCGTTTAGCGAAAGGTCTTTTTGTTTTCCCTATATAGAATGCACCACAGGTGCAGGTTGCTAGATAGACAACCCCAACTGTGGTGCAGTCTGCATAGGTTTTGGATTTGTGATATCCTCCCCTAGGTAAGTGGCAACCCGATCCCTCCCTCACCCAGGGGCATCGGTCACATTGACCGCATCTAAAGGTCCCTTTTTGTTCCACTGGGTTGGTGATTAGTGAATCACAGTTTAAATGACTGTGTACCAAGTTATCTCGGATCGATCTTGGTCGCCTATACACAATTTCCGGCTGTGCTGCCACATACTTAGAGACTATCGGGTCTTCCGCCAGGAAATGCCAGTTATTGGCTATAATCCGGCGGAAGACATCTTGGCTGTCACTAAAAGTAGTGATATATTTCGTTGTAGAGTTAGTTTCTCTTTTTTTAGGTTCAAAAATTAGAGTTTCTCTCGTTTTTAGTTTTGCCCTTTGATAGGCCTGTCTCAAAACTTTTTTGCTATATCCTCTCAGTATTAATCTCTCATAGAGGGCCTTTGATTCAATTTCAAAATCGGCCTCCTTTGTGCAGTTCCTTCTTATCCTAAGATATTGTCCAAAGGGAATGCTTCTCACAAGGGGACGAGGGTGGGCACTCGAGTAGTGTAAAATTGTATTACCAGCCGTCTCCTTACGATAAAGGTTACTGTGTATTAGCCCATTAGGGTCAATAATCAGTCTAAGGTCTTCATCATAGTTATGATCCTAGTTATGATCCTAGTTGTATTTCATTCTTTGTACTAGAGGTGGTCTCACCCCCAGAAAGAGGGGGCAACTTTGATAAAAAGATTTTACAGCAGGAGACCCGCTGGATCTTTAATCAGAGGGCGACTTACGTACCGCTTCCTGATGACGATTTCACATCGAAACGTACGTCGAGGCGCACACTGGTTACGCTGACGCACGCTACTTCCGGGTCCTGGTGGGAGAGCTGGAACGCACGCCACCTACAGAGATACACGCGGACCCGCTCTTTGCAACATTCGATGCATTTGATTACACGCGCAGTAGCCTCAGTGCCGGGACTTTGGCACTTTATCAAGTAAGAGGCCATTTGGCTGTCCTGTCATTTTTTATATTGCTTTTAATAAAGGATAATATACTATTGCGACCTTTCTTTTGCATTTTTCGATGGGACGTGAGATCTGCTATCTGCCTTATTGTTGACTGAGATGTCCTCACCTGCTTATTCCATGGTTACAGTTGTGTAACAAAGCGGATTTGACCTCTTTTTAACTAAAGGGTCCACTCAAGTTGGTAAGGAGCCAATCTATTTATTCACGTCGGGTGAACGTTATTCCTTTGGTGGAGGCTTCAATTGTTTTTCTTCAGACACAGATCTCACTTTATGAAAAAATCTTTTCCAAGGACTTTTGTGAACACCCGTTGTCTACACAAATTTTCATCATCTTTTTATATATATTTTTTATTTATCACTTATAATTTTTATTTTTCATAAGCACATACTTGGATGTTTTCATATATGGACTATTATTCATTTATTATCATGTTTATTCACGTTTATATATGTTCACGATTTAATTAGACATAGCGCCCCCTCCCTCACATGTTCCATATTTGCTTCAGTCACCTGAATTTGGGGAGCAGCTGTATATTGGTTACTTTTATATTTTTACCTTTATATTTGTAATTTCTATTTTACTCTGGTCCTACCCCTGAGTAGGTCCAGCCGTGGCGCACAGATTTTCCATACCGACTTACGTACCAGGCCTTAATACGGCCCTATCGTTTAAGCCGTTTCTATAGGAATCTATATGGATATCTAATCATTATTTTTATTTATTTATATTTATTCTTACCTCTACTTGTTTTAATCCGTTTTTCTCATAGGGATTGCTCTCTTTTTTCTCTCATCCACACACAGTGGGCCAGATTCAAGAAGCACTTGCGCCCGTGCAACCATAGGTTGCGCGGCGCAAGTGCTTACTTGCTCCGGTGTAACGAGTGCTCCTGATTCAGGAACCTCGTTACACCGACTGCAGCCTAGGATATGACAGACATAAGCCTCCTTATGCCTTCATATCTCAGGCTGCATTCTTGCGTTGGCCGCTAGGGGGCGCGGCCATTGTGATCGGCGTATAGTATGCAAATTGCATACTACCACCGATTCACAAAAGTTGCGCGGGCCCTGCGCACGCAAGGTACGGAGTTTACGTACGGCGACTTTAGCGCAAGGTTGCTCCTGCTGTAGCAGGGGCAACCAATGCTAAAGTATAGCCGCCCTTCCCGCTCGTGAAATTTAAATTTCACGTCGTTTACGTAAGTGATTCGTGAATGGCGCTGGACGCCATTCACGTTCACTTAGAAGCAAATGACGTCCTTGCGACGTCATTTGCCGCAATGCACGTCGGGAAAGTTTCCCGACGGAGCATGCGCTGTTCGCTCGGCGCGGGAGCGCGCCTAATTTAAATGATTCCCGCCCCCGGCGGGATCATTTACATTAGGCGCCCTTACGCCGGGCTATTTAGCATATCGCCCGCGCAATTTACGGAGCTACTGCTCCGTGAATCGCGGGCATTTCAAAATATTTGCGTGGGCGCAGAGCAAAACTCGTTGCCCTTTGCCCACGCAAATATTGCACGGATCTACCTGAATCTGGCCCAGTAACTATAATACTCATCAGCACTTGTCTGCCATCTAGTGGACTTGTTTTAGTTTGTTTTAGTTTGTTTTCTATGGTGAAATGACCTATCATTAAGACTAATGTTGTCTGCTTTTCTTCTTTTTTATATTTTTGTTTGTTCCTCTATCATGGAGGTATTAATATAAAATTGACATATATTGTTAATTTCCTTATTGTACAATATTTAGTTGTTTCCATGCATATTGATATGGACTATATAAATATTACTGCCCTTACCTATGTTTAAACATATAAAACTAACTGTGGATGTCAGCGCAGCGCCAAGGGAGATTCGTTGCACAACAGCAGTACCCATAGGGAACCAACGGGTGGCGCTGTCTGAGCTTCAGCCTTGAAGTAAGTGATGCAGTTGATCTGGCTACATTGGATGGCAACCCATCCATAGATATTGCGGCGCATGCGCAGTACGGCCGTTTCCGGGCCTATCTGCGCATGCGCCGCAAGTCGAGATCGAACGGATGTGATGTCAGGGGTCATTCGACCCTTCACATCCGGGTTACCCTGCTGATTTAAACACCGGCGTGTGTGTTTGTTTCACACACGCCAGGAGCCTTGCAACAGAGGTCCATCGAGAGAGAGGACGCCGATTTGGTGCACTGCAATAGGTATGGACAACAAAGTCAATCTCTCCCCCACTTTTGATCCTTGTTTTCCCTGTTGCTTGAGGGCACTTTTATGGCTTATTATCCGTGGTGCAACACTGTGGACCGGAGTCTCCCCCACTGCGTGACTATCTATTTGTCCTACTGACATGCCTAGGGCCACCATCCTCTAATAGGATGCTGGCCTCAAAGGCACCTTATGAGGATACTTATCATTAAGGCGTTAGGGGGATGCCTCGGCCCTATTATGATGCTCCGGATTTGCCTAGCCCCAACTCAGGGAAAAGGGAAATGTTATATGGGTCGTTTATTTTGCATTATACCTGCAGTAATGCAAATTACTATTTATTATTTAGGTGTGGGATTACCTTTTCCATGCCATATCTGGCACTACAGCGCCTCCTTTTTCGTCATATGGCTCTGTGTCCACTATTATGGCCCAATAAGAATCTAAGTGGTGTTAAATCACAAGAGTAGGTATGCTATACAATCCTTTATACATCTTAATTCAGAATACTATATATTACTTAAATTGTTTAGGGATCTCTTTATACTTTGTTGTGCTGATGGGGAAGTCATATCCCATCAGTAATACCATAGTCCTATTTACTCCTGTGACTGTGGCAACATATATTTCATATATATATATATACATGTCTATATATATGACCCATACTAGTTACATTTATTATTACTTCTATAGATCTAACTACTCAATCTTCTAAGATCTGCAATCTACCTAAGGGTACTGCATCACCCAGAACCCTGCGGATCTGACTCCCGCAGGGGGTGAAGGTGCTGCTTAGACGCGCCCCTGCCCGGTGTGCACTGTTCCAACTTCCCTCAGTCCTGTCTCTTGTGTCTCAGCTGGCGTTGCTCGACATTCCACAGTTGTTGGTGAGCATGTACATATATCATTTACGTTCTTTCTATCTGAGTTTACTAACGAATTACATGAATGTATACTGTATACCCTGTAAAAAAGTATATGTAACTAATTTATGTTTGTTTACATATTATCAGATAAGAGTGTGTCATAGATGACTGCTGCGCCCAGAAGACGCTTTGTGCGAAACATGTCGGCGACCAGCTGTTCCATTCATCTAATTCTTGTCGCATTCTGTCTGTCACAGGGCAATCAATGATTTCAGTCATTGTATTTTTTATATATTTTGTTTTCATGTATTTATAATAAATTTTGATATTTTTCTATATATCTCTATACCTTGTATCATTTGCTCACCTATTCATGACACGACACACCACGAAAAGTCCTAGATTACTGATACGGTTTTATTACCTATTCAGTTTGTTCTCTGCTCTCATATTTTAACCATTAAGGACTGGTGCAGTACTGTCTGTGTTGGAAACCAACCATACAAACCTCCGAAATAGCGTCTACAAAATAGGGGATAGATTTATGGAATTTTTATTATTATTTTTTTTACTAGTAATGGCAGCGATATTGCAGCAGACACATCGGACACTTTTGACAAATTTTTGGGACCATTGACAATTATACCGCAATTAGTGCCTTTTTAAAAATTCACTAATTACTGTATAAATGTCACTGGCAGGGAAGGGATTAACACTAGGGGACAATAAAGGGGTTAACTGTGTTCCTTCACTGCTTTCTAACTGTAGGGGGGATGGGACCAACTAGGGGAAAAGAGAGATCGGTGTTCATACATTCATACAAAAGACGAAGCGACGTAAGGTAATGTCGCTTTGCCAGTAGTGCCATTCTGCCGCAGTAAAACTGCAGCGGCTGGTCGGCAAGCAGTTAAAGCGATACTAAACACTGTTTAATTTACATTGTCCCATCTCTTCCTGTATATGGATGATGGCACAGTAATTATTAGAATAAAAAAAACATTGAATTACCCTTTTCCTAATCGATATACAGCTGTCACATGACCCAGATCCAAACCAGCCTGTCTACAGGGAAACTTAAGCAGGAGGAGCTTCTAGTCCTCTGCTGCTGGTCACATGTTAAAAAAAAAACTTTGGAATACAGGGTAAAAAATAGCACTTTTTGTACTCACCGTAAAATCCTTTTCTCTGTTGTTCATGGACAGACACAGCTCCTTAAATCTTGACAAGTGGATTATGTTCCTGTTCATAGGAGAGGACTAGGCAGAACATGTTAGTTATCTTAAAACATGCAACTTTAACAGAGTTGAACAGACCCGCCCAGGGGGCGGTCCCTCCGGTCATAACCCCTTACCCTGCAGCATGCAGCTTAGTTTGTGAAATAGCAGTACAAACTTAAAAAGGAGGGGTGGGTGCTGTGTCCGTCCCAGTGTCGGAGAAAACGAGGGGTGGGAACAGCAATCAAAAACCAACTTCACTCCAAACAAGCAGAGCTCCTCAATGGGGGAGTTGCAAACTCAAACAGCCGTCTGCAAAACCTTGCGGCCGAAAGAAGCATCTAAAGATGCACTCACATCAACCTTGTAAAATTTGGAAAAAGTGTGAACGGACGACCAGGTCACCGCTTTACACACCTGTGAAACAGACGCTTGATGTCGGAAAGCCCAGGAAGCACCAATTGCCCTGGTCGAATGCGCCATGACAGGGAAAGGAGGCGGCCGCCCCTTAAGGGCATAGGCCTGGATGACGGTCTGCCTGATCCCCCGAGAAATGGTGGCCAGCAAGACCGACAGGCCTTTATGCGGACCAGATACTGCCACAAACAGTGAGTCCGACCTTCAGAACGGAGCTGTAGCAGACAGGTACACCCGCAGGGCACGTACCATGTCCAAGGTATGTAATGCAGCCTCCTTGGGATGCGATGATCGAGGACACAAGGACGGAAGCACAATGTCCTCATTCAGCTGAAACTACCTTCGGAAGAAAGGAAGGCTGCGGGCGTAGCACCGCTTTATCCTTGTGGAGGACCAAGTATGGCGACTTTCAAGACAAGGCCGCCAACTCAGAAACACGTGTGAAAGATGTAATGGCTACTAGAAAAGCCACCTTCTGAGATAGTGTCAAGAGAGGAATTTCTATGATGTTCTCAAAAGGAGGCTCCTGAAGAGCTGAGAGCACCAGATTCAAATCCCACGGAGGAAGCGGTGGTCTGATCGGGGGAAGCACATGTCAAACCCAGGGGAGGGCTGGCAGCCTTAGGCCTGGGGGGCAAGTCCAGTCAAGTGGCCCATTGAACCACCGAATCAGTTCACCTGTTTTTTTAATGCAGCCTCACCAGTGCCCATCAATGCAGCCTGATCAGTGCCCATCAATGAAACTTTGCCAGTGCCCATCAATGCAGCCTCGCCAGTGCCCATCAATGCAGCTTCACCAGTGCCCATCAATGCAGCCTCACCAGCGGCCATCAATGCAGCCTCACCAGCGGCCATAAATGCAGTCTCATCAGTGCTCATCCCATTAGCTCAGCCTTACCTGTGCTCATCAATTCAGCCTGATCAGACAGTAGTGTCCATTAGCGCAGCCTTGCCAGTGCACGGGGAGAGAGGAGACCTGCCGGTTTACACAGTGCTGGTATCTCCCGCTTACCCGGCCATTGTCACATTAAGTCCTGTCTGCAAGACTGACTCCTAAGAAGGACATCACACGTCCCGGCATTGGACCAGTATGACATCCATAACAGGAGCCGGTCCAAGAGGCAGGACATCATATGTCTCTGGGCAGTATGTACAGGAGAGGAGTGTGGGGGGGGGGGGGTATGAGAGTGGGCAATATGTACAGGAGAGGAGTGTGGAGGGTATGAGAGTCAAAGCACTCCGTGTATGTGGTTTCCAGATAATGTGAAGTTAAAGTATAACCATTCAATTTAACCCTGTGTTGATCCAAACTCTGTAAAATCCAAAGTGTAAATTCACCATATAAAAACGAAACACTCTAAGGCTAAGTTCACATCTATGCGTGCGGGTAACGCATGCAAAATTGCAAGCTTCCCAACATGCAAGGTGCTGTCCTTAAGCAGATGTGCAGCAGTGCCATTCTTTGTTATTGGCACCTTCATGCATCTGCAGACATGTGGAACAAACTACAGGGTGCCGCACACTTTTGGAAAAGATTCAGGACTTCTCTTCCATGTTGCTCGTGTGTAGGGCAGCCCATTGAAATTAATGGGCTGCCCTACACGTAATGCATGAAAACCACGCCTGTGCATGTGTGTGTGAAAGAAGCCTAAGGCCCTTTCCCACGTATGGATCCTGTGAGGATTCGTACATGTCTCATCTGCTTGCTCAGCAGGGATCGCTCCGTTGATCCCCGCTGATCCGGCAGATGACAGGGCGGTCCCCGCACACTGTGCAGGGACCGCCCTGTCAAATCTCCGCTCTCCCCTATGTGGGGATCGGATGAACACGGACCGTCTGTCCATGTTCACCTGATCCCCCTGCAGACGGATGGAAAAATAGGATTTTCCTCCGTCTGCAGAATCAGAGCATAGCAGGACCGATGAGATCGGGTGTCAGTGGATGTTCATCCGCTATCCCATAGGGATACATGTATGTCCCTTTTTCATCTGTAAACGGATGGATGAAACAACGGACATAAAGTCCACTGGTGTGAAAGGGGCCTTACTGAGTAGATGAAAAATAACAATTCCCAATAAAAACAATTATTCTCTAGATAATCAGTGTTCATACAATTGCACTACCATGTAAATTACTGTAAACTCTGTACTCTGCTCTGTTTATTGAGGACAGCTAACATGTATTTAGAGTGTTTAGTTTATGTGGGGAATTTACATGTTGATTGTACAGTTTGGAGAACACAGGGTTAAATTGAATGGTTATAAAGTTTCTTCACATTATCTGGACATACACAGAGTGTGGGGGTTGTTTATAAAGTGATATGTGCCACTGCCAGCTTCCAAGATATCTGTTTGCTGTGAGCAAGGCTGACAACTAAGGCCCCATGCACACGAGAAGCAATTACAAACACCTCTAAACTCATGTTTTCAAAGGCAAAAACCGGCGTTTAAAACGCCCGTTTTTGCGGCTGTCAGTGCTTATCTCAAAGACATTGTAGACCCTCCCAAAGTTTAAAACGCAAAAATAAAACGCTTCTGAACCCAAAATTTTGCATAAACCCAACTGCTTTAAAATGCCAAAAAACGTGATTGTGTGCATGTACACATAGGATAACATTAAATGTGTTCAGGGGCAGTTGAAAAAAATGCCCAAATGTCTCTGAACTCGAGTTTAGCAGCGTCTCGTGTGCATGGGGCCTAGCCGACCCCCCATACCCACTCTGCTCTTCGATCCTTTGTGTTAGCTTAATCATTCTCATCACACAGCAAACAAATCCTCCGGAATAGTCCTCATGTGAAACTGCCAGCTTACCTCTCCAAAATGTACTTTTCTTAGACTTAGAACATCAGCTCAGAAGCTCACCCCCCTCCCTGCACAGTGTCAGCAGCACCTGGCAATAGCATTCCCTCACCTCTGGGTTCTCTGGGCAGACAGCATGGAGATAGAGGGAGGATCTAAGTGAATGAGGGCACAGATAAAACACACAGGAGACTTGGGGGGAGATAGAAAAAAAAAATGATATTGAAAGCTTCTGCACACTACAAGCAATGATACCTCTGTTGTCTTCCCAGCCCTGATCCCAGTACTGAGCTGTGGCAGCCCAGGACCGTCACCGCTGTTGACAAGCATGTAACATGCAGGAGGTGATTAGGGCGTGCCTATTGCTGCGGTGCTCAGTTCCACCCACCGCCACCAGGAACTTGAGCATGGTTCAAACTACAACTCCCAGAATACACTGCAGCCAGCCAGCCAATCAGCGGCCACTGTGGCCGAATTTACCATCTACAGAAAAAAAAATAGCATACAGGCAGCGCGGCCGTTTGGAATATAAAGTAGCCGGCCAGGGGAGAAAACTCCACCCCTCCCCTGGGCCAGTCCGCCCCTGGTCGAACCCCCTGCACAAAAGTAACCACCAGCGAGTGCGTCGCCAAGGGTCACTGAAAGAAAACAGCCAAGGCTGAAATCTGTCCCTTAATGGTGCTTAAAGCGGAGGTTCCATTACAAAAAAAAAAAATTTAAAGTCACTACTAACACTGGAGCTGCTGACTTTTAATAAGGACACTTACCTGTCCTAGCCGCCAGCGATGTCGGCCCACGCCGAGGCCGATCCTCAATCCTGGCAGCTCCAAGCGCCGCCATCCACAGTAAGGGAAACAGGCAGTGAAGCCGTACAGCTTCACTGCCCGTTTTGCGGCTTTAATGTAATGTCTTGTCCCTGCAATATGGATGAAAATCATTGAGAAAAATAGCATGGGTTTCCCCCCCTCCCCCCAGGTCATTACCAGCCCCTTTGGCCCTATATACTTTGAACAGCAGTATACAGGCGGTGCAAACAAGACAGGGACTGAATCTGTTTGTAATTTTGAACTGGTACTTTTTTAGAGAAGGGTTATCACCCCTGTAACATTTGTTTTGCTGTCTGTGTGCATCTGTTCAGAAGATTGCACCTCTCTTTCTGTCCCAATGACCAATGTTTTTTTTTTTTTTAGTGAAACAAGGATTGGTGATAAAGCATCAGCGGACAGGAGACACCTCTTACAGAAGAGAATTTCCCTTCCTAGGGGTAGATTTCCTCTCACTTCCTGTTGTCCCCTTCCGTTTGCAAGTAGGAGTCGTTTGTAAGTTGGATGTTTGAAAGTAGGGGCCTGCCGTATATACTCTGCCGAAATTTGGGCCCTAGGTGTTGGTGTTGCCACAACACTGTAAGCCCTCACCAGTTAGTCTTGGTGGGCGCTGGAACGCCCTGCTGTGAACTATTATATCAAGAATTGTAATTACATGCCATTGTTGAACAGTGGTAGAAAAATTGGGCCTTTGTTGGTGGTGGTGGTGCCACAACACTGTAAGCCCTCATAGTTATTCTTGGTGGGTGCAGGAATGGGCCCTGCTGTGAAATATTGGATCAAGAATTGTAAATACATGCCCCTGTTGAACAGGGGCAGAAAAATTGGGCATTAGGCACTGGTTCCACAACACAGCAACCCCTCACAGATACTCTAGTTGGAGCACACGAATGAGCCCTGCTGCAAAGTATTGCATCAAAAATTGAAATTACACGCCCGTTAAACAGGGGCAAAAAAATTGGGCCTTAGCCTTTTGTGACGGTGCCCAAAACCAAAAAATGTTCTTACAAGCTATCAGCATGATCATTCATGAGGAAAAGGATAGTCACTCAGCATCAGCATAGGCAGTCTTGAAGGGATCCGACATTTCAAAAAAAAAATATTCAGTTACATCAGCA
The DNA here is from genome assembly GCF_905171775.1 of Rana temporaria. NCBI lineage: Eukaryota > Metazoa > Chordata > Amphibia > Anura > Ranidae > Rana > Rana temporaria. Next base: position 85,634,207 of record NC_053492.1, on the reverse strand, counting down.
TCAGGTGCTCGGTAGCTGGTGGTGATCCAAGCCTGATTCATTTTTATGAAGGTCAGTCGATCGACCAAGTCGGTGGAGAGGCGCATCCTGTGATCGGTTACAAAGCTTCAAGCAGCACTGAATGTGCGTTCCGAAAGAACGCTGGATGCAGGACAGGCCAGTAGCTCAATTGCATACTGTGCAAGCTCTGGCCAGTGATCCATCCTCAAGACCCAGTAAGCCAGAGGATTTTCGGTGGGAAAGGTGTCCAAGTCTGATCTTGCCCCTATGTATTCCAGCACCATGTAAAACAGACACTGGCGATGGTTGCTGGAACCGGTCATACCTTTGGGCTGCGGCCTAAAAATTGTCTGAATGCATGGGTCAGATGGCCACCTTCTCCACCGCTCCTTCTGTGACTGACCGAATCCTCAGTAACACTTTGTCCAGGACCAGGATTTTGTAACCTCCCAGTCTCTGTGAATGCGTTTGCACAGACCTTTCTGCAAGGCCTCCCAAAGATGTTTCATCTTCTGCTCCCTCTGCGCCGGTAAGATAAGGTCCGCAACCTTACTCTTGTAACGTGGATCAAGGAGGGTTGCCAGCCAGTAACGATCCCTCTCCTTGACAGCACAAATACGAGGATTCTTCCGCAGGTTTTGCAGGATCAGGGAGGCCATACAGCGTAGGTTTGCTGAGGCATTCGGTGCAGAGTCCTCTGGGTCACTGAGGACGACATGATCCGCAGCCACCTCGTCCCAGCTACGTACAAGTCCATGGGTTTCTTGGGACTGTAATTGATCCCTTGAAAACTGCTGCTGAGTGCTAGGCTCCACCTCCATGCTGACACAATCCTCCTCCTCTTCCTGTGCGATAGGCGGGCAAGCAGAAACAGTGTCTGGATAAAGGGGGCCTTGAGAGGTAAGGAAGTCCTCCTCTTCCTCCCTCTGTTCTGCCTCAAGGACTCTGTCCATTATTCCACACAGCGTGTGCTCCAACAGGTGGATAAGAGGGACAGTCACTAATGCATGCACTGTCACCGTGGCCTCCTCAAATGGTGACAGGATAGTGCATGCATCCCTTATCATGGCCCACTGGCGTGGGGGGGGGGGGGGAACTAGCTCCCCTGTCCTGGTGCCATATTGGCACAGATACTCATTGATGGCCCTCTGCTGCGTGTGCAACCGCTGCAGCATGGCCAACGTAGAGTTGAACCTGGTGGGCATGTCACAGATTAGGCGGTTCTTGGGCAGGTTGTATTCCTTTTGGAGGTCTGCCAGCCGAGCACTGGCATTATATGACCGTCAGAAATGCACACAGTTTCCTGGCCTGCTTCAAGACATCCTGTAAGCCTGGGTACCTGCCCAAGAACCGCTGCACCACCAAGTTAAGGACATGAGCAAAACAGGGCACATGGGTCAGTTGTCCCTGTCGCAGGGCGGAGAGGAGGTTGGTGCCATTGTCGCAAACCACCATTTCTGGCTTAAGCTGGCGTGGCGTCAACCACCTCTGAGCCTGCCCCTGCAGAGCTGACAGAACCTCTGCCCCAGGGTGGCTCCTGTCCCCCAAGCACACCAGCTCAAGCACCGCATGGCATCTCTTTGCCTGTGGAGCACCGCTGCTTCCGAAGACAAATCAGCAAAGGAAAAGGCCACAGAGGAAGAAAAAGGAGGGGTGGAGGAGAGAGGTGTGTCACAATCACCAGTAGTAGCATTTTGGAGGCTTGGTGGTGGAACAATCTCCAACACTACTGTACCTTTTCCTGTATCCTTCCCAGCTGCCAGCAGTGTCACCCAATGCGCCGTGAAAGATAGGCAACGTTCCTGTCCATGCCTGCTGGACCATGAGTCAGCGGTAATATGCACCTTAGCACTGACCGCCCTTTCTAGCGAGGCATGGACATTGCCTTCCACATGCCGGTAGAGAGCCGGAATCGCCTCCGTGAGAAAAAGTGGCGTTTGGGAACCTGACACTGAAGTACCGCACATTCCACAAACTCACGGAAGGGGGCAGAATCTACCAACTGAAAAGCCAGCAGTTGAAGTGCTAGTAATTTAGCTAAGCTAGCATTCAACCGCTGGGCATGTGAATGGCTGGGAGAAAACTTCTTTCGGCGCTGCAGCAGGGGAACATGCCTGGTACAACCTAACGTCGGTGGCTGTGACACACCTAATTCTACACCTTCGGTGCAGGCTTCAGAGAGGACTGAAGGTATAGTGGGGTTGGAGATCCCAGCAGATGAGGAGCAAGGAGAGGTCTGCTTTTTTGTTTGGTATGGGTCTTTGAGGTACACTTGCCAACAAACTGCATGGCAGGTCGACATGTTTTGGCCACGCGAGGTACGCTTACGACATATGTTGCAAATAGCAGCGGTGCGATCTGATGCACTTGTCTCAAAAAAGGCTCACACCAAAGAACTTTTGGAATAACGCGGAGAGACAGCAGCGCCCTGCACATGCGGAGCTCTGCGTTGTGATGCAGTTGGTGTGCTGCCTTAAGCTGGCCCCTGGAGGGCATCCTGCCATGTTGGAGATGTGCCTCCTTCTCTCTATCAGGCACCCACGTGGAGTCAGTGACATCATCCCCTCCCTCATCACTGTAGAAAACCTAGCAGTATGCTGCAGCTGGGGGGTAACATGACTGCCAGATTGCTGTCCTTCTTGGGCACCCCCTCTCTCTGGGCTCACGTTACTGCCTTCCTCTAGCTGTGTACCATCATCGGAACCTTCAAAACACTGCGCATCCTCCTGCAGCATGTACCCAACACTGTGGTCAAACAGTTCGGGGGGACTCCTCAGGAGGACATGGTGGGGCTAGGGAAGGAGTAACTGATGCCATTGAGCAGAGGGAAGAGGCCGCATTGGCAGCTGCTTTGCCAAAGTACCCTGAGAGAGAGGATGAGGACAGCTTGGTCATCCACTCAACCAAGTGTTCGGCATGTTGCGGCTCAAAACGGCCAGCTGCCGAAAAAAGGACGAACTTCTCCCGCGGCCACATGCTGATGAGGATGCAGTGTCCACAACCAGCAGAACTGTTGCCTCTAGATGCAGAGCCTGCTTGCCCTCTCTGGCTCGTGACTCTCTTCCTCTCCTTGTTGTCCTTCCAGACATACTAATGGCCTGCAGGGAGATGTAGCTGCACAAATACTGACTTAATTTGAGAACAGCAATCGTATTCATGTAGCTTTAGGTGCACACTGCAGAGGACACAGTACACCAAGTAAAAATACTTGCAGATCCCTGCCTGTGGTATTATGTGCACCTAAAGCTACGCCAATACATTTGCAGAGGACACAGTACACCAAGTGAAAATACTGCAGCTACCACAATCACCTGCCTTTCAGTATATTAGGAAGAGCAGATCTAGCTAAACTCAATACAGATTATATATATATATATATATATATATATATAAACACACACACATATATACAGGGCTCAAAATTTAAAGTCCTGAGCTACTAGCCAGGCCTCAAGGGTTACTCGCCACCAGTTGCCCCACCCCTATCCTGCCACTAATCATGCTCTCATAAATTATATCATGAAATGACACTTAAATGTTTTATGCAAAATTACATTACAAAAATTATTTTATCAGTTCCCCTCAATGCAGGCTCACCTGAGCCCACCATTGCAGCCTCACCGTGCCCCACATTGCAGCCTCACCGTGCCCTAAAATCCAGCCGCAATGTCATTGAGCCCCAAAATCCAGCCTCACTGTGCCTCAAATTGCAGCATCACCAGAGTGGAGAAAGTGAGAGGGCGGCCAGGACATGACTGGAGAAAGATTAGAGCCCCTGTGGAAGAGAGCATATAGGAAGAGGAAAGCCGTAGGATCGCAGAGTGGTGAAACACGCTGTAACAGCTGACATTGTCTCTTGATTTGCTCACTCACACAGCCCCGCCTCCTCCTGACCCTGTATTCACACCTGAGTGTTTTCAGCTCATAAAATGCCATCAAAAATGCCTGAAAAATACCCAACAAGCAAAATCCCATTCATTTAAATAGCCCCTGTTCACATCTGAGCATTTTGTCGCCTGTAGTAAAACACCTGAGGCTGCATTCACACCTGAGCGTATAGTTTTTAGGCAGAAAGTCACGCTATTTTTCTCCACGATTTTGTACAGGTCGAAAAGGTCACCAATGTACAAGAAAAAAAAAAAATAAAAACTAATAATCTGTAATCTGCCAAAAAAGAAGTTCCTGTACGGACGTTTTGCTTTAGGTGACAGAACGCTCAGATCTGAACAGGGGCCTTTGAAATTAATCGGATTTGTTTTTAGAGCTATGGCTGAGAGCAGAAAAATGCCCAAAAAGGCCTGGGTGTGAACAGAGCCTAAGCTCAAAAAAGTACATGAACTTCTTTATAGGCAGATTACAGGCGTTTTTCTGCTTTTTACATTGGTGACCTTTTGACCTGTACAAAATTGGGGCAAAAAACGCAGCAAAAATTGTGGTAAAAACATGTGACATTCTGTCTGAAAAATACGCTCAGGTGTGAGTGCAGCTTTAACCATTTCGGTAAGCGGCAGTGTACATGTGTTAATTAAGCCCAGGATCACACTGATGCGATGCGGGAAGCAGTGCAATTCCAGCGCCGGTTGCCGCACCGTATGTCTTCTGTGGGCAGTTCACACTGCCCTCTGTGAACCGCTGCGGGTGTCAATACATTGTTAACACCCCCAGTTTAGTTCACTGATCGCAGTGTGAACTGTTAACTCGCACAGGAATCAGATTGCATAGGTGAGAACACTCAAGTGATTTGACTCTAGTGTGGAAAAAACAAGTCCCTGCGATTTTTTTCTGTACCAATCCAATGCGAGTTCAGCCATACAATTGTATGGCTGAACTTGCATCTCACAGACATCGCATGCGATCGGCACTACAGGTGCAAATCGCATGCGACATCTCTAATCGCACTGGTGTGAACCTGGGCTGAAGCAGAGAAGAAAAGCACAGTTCTCTTCTAGAAAGGACACAGAGGGTTAATTATTACAGAGTCCATTTCAGATAGCAAAAAAAAAAAGTGGGAAAGCTGGAGCATGAGGTTTACAAGGAGACAGTGATGATTTATATCTGACCTGGCTGGAGGGGCAAGAAGACAGAATGTACACAGTAGTTGGGTCTGCTGCTGAAGCCATGATCCGACGGCTCCCATCATCCATGTGCACCGGGGTCACAAGTTCACAAGACAGGAAGAGAAACTGACCAGCTCTCACTGGTCTCCCGTCCTATGCAGAGAGAAGGAGGAGGGAGGGGGGGGGGGGGGGGACTGTCACCACACGCTGTATGAGAGAGAGCTCTCTCCGAACACTGCAGCTAGCAACTCCTCTTCCACAACGCTGGGAGACCGTCTGCTCGCCCCCCTCTCCCAGGCAGCCCAGCTCCTCGCCAGACCCAATTTTTCAGTTGGCTAGTGAAATTTGAGGGATAGAAATTTATATATATATATATATATATATATATATATATATATATATATATATATATATAATTACACATACACAAACGGGATGCATATATATCCTCTACACACTGACACGCCTGCCTGCTCTAACTCCAAAAAAGACTCTCGGTCTTAACCACCACTACACAAGGCCCATGGAGGTGGCCTTATATAGTGTGGGGCGTATACTAAACAGCCTGAGCCATAATTGGCCAAAGCCACCCAGGCTTTGGCCCTCCGTTTTTTGCATGCCATGATTGGCCAAAGCATGCGGGTCATAGTGCATGCTTGACCAATCAGCCAGCAATGCCGCAGTGAATTATGGCCCGTGACACACCACTGGAATTTGGCGCAAACGGCCCATAATGGTCGAACATACGATGTTAGTCGAACATGAGTTTGACTCAAACACGAAGCTCATCCCTAGCCCTCCGAGCATACGTTTTAACTTTTGTACACATGTTGAGAAAAATAAAAATAATCTGACAAACCATCCCACATTTGTCCTCGGAAAATCCGACAATTGTCTGATGGAGCGTACAAACGGTGGGATTTTCGGCCAACAGGTTGTTAGACCACTCCCGTCAAAAATCCGTCTGTGTGTACAGGGCTTTAGTTTCTGCTGAGGATGTGCATTTGGGGTTGACTGAATGAGCAGGACCTGATATAACTCCCTGGGATGTTAAGTGCCCTTCAATTGGCAGATGTCCTTTAAAACAGAATCTTAAGGTTTTAGGGGGGGGGGGGGGGGGGGGGGGGTTGGTGGTGCCTTCTTGCTTAAAATTATCAATTGTTTCAACCCCAAAGAAATCCAGCATTACCCGGTTTAGTGTTGAATCGCCCTGTCTCCTATTGTATTGAAATGCTGAGAATTTGTACATTAAACAGAATATGCCAACAGGGTTAGATAGCTACCAGTTTTTTTTTTTCTGAAAGGAAATCCAGAGGAACGCCATTGCATTGGCCTTGTATTCCATGTTGTCTCATTTGGAAAATAAGAATCGTTATGCCTGCATGCTCTTTGATTTTAGCTTAGCATTTAATACAAGATTGTTTACTTTATAAACTGATAGTGTTTTTCATTTTGAGGATCCGTTAGAACTTGGCAAACACATTATTGGGGAAAATAAGGAGGAGTGATGGTTGGATGGTGCAAAGAGCTCAGCTCTTTGTACCATCCAATGTAGCAAGGACAAAAAAAAAAAAAAAAAAAAATGATCATTGATTTTAGCAAATTACGGGAGGTTAGCTATGAGCTAGTGGTGATTAATGGAATTGAGATGGTAGAGGAGTGCCGCTTCCTAGAAACAATTAGGGAGGACCTGTCATAGATGGGGGAAACATGTCTGGTGGGCAAGGCTCAGAAATTGTACTTTGAGGAAGCCATGGAGAGCAGGGCTTTTCAGCTTCTATAAAAAAACTGCCATTGGAAGTGTGCAAAAGTATCACATCTTTATGGCAAGGATCATGCACAAGCAATGGCAGAAATGCCTTGCAGAGGGCCCCCCCACACCAAACACAAGGAGATTGCAGGAATTAGTCTACCATGTATTGATTAACTGGGGGAGGGTCTCTGGGGACCAATATATTGGAAGACACTTCACATCATGGTAATGCTAGGTGGTATAGAAGCATTGGCTCTTACATACCAGGTTGTGGAATGGCTTTCCTTGCGACTTCCAACCGTCGCCCTTTATATGTGCATACATACACACTTTTTGCTGATGGCAAAAGCCAGTTGTGAAGCCCCTTGATGCATCCCATGTGAATGTGCACTAATGGTTTTAGCCCATCATAGAAGTAAGACAGAAGGCATTCTCAGTATGAGGTCAGCAAATCCCATCTCCATAGTTTTGCTTGGCACACATCTTAAATCCCCATATACCATTACTTTGTGTGCCTGCAGCTAAAATAGGATTTCAACGTCTGAAGATGTTTTTTTAAAGCCCCTTTCTGTGCAGTTTGCCAAAACTTGTATAGCAAGCAAAGGTGTCAACACAAAAATGTATACCAGTTACAAGTTAGAGAGACGTCTTTTTTTTAAACATATTTTATTTTATGTAAAAACAGGTCAGATGACTTTCTGCCAGTACACAAGCTACAAATGCTTGAGGGACAGCTGTGCATCTTTAATACAGTTTGAAAAAAAGGGAATTAAAAAAGAAAGTTTCCATAGGAACACAGATAATTGTGACCCCATCTCACAGTCATCCATTTTGTTGCATTAACGCTGAACATTTCAACTAAAGTGAAAATTAAATAATGGTCCCAAACTAAATCCTTCTATAGTCATCCTAAGAACTACTACCAACTACAACATTAAATAAATAAACTAGACATTGACACTTGCAGAAGTACATGTGGAGGCATTAAGCTCAATTCCACTTTCGCAGGCACAGGATACAGGGACAGCATTCAGCTCTGGGACATCAGGAACAAGACCATGTTCATGGATAGTATGCATCAATTGCCTATGAGAAAAGGAGACATTTTAGTTTCACTCCCTTTAACACCTTTTCCCCATCCATTAGTCCCTTTAAAATGTATGCCCGTTTCCTTACCAGTGTGGTCTTGACATGACATAATACAGAGTTGGTCGCTGAAATCCATTGAATGTAGAAGCTGCAGCCACAGTGTATGCACCCATGTTCTCAAACAGCATCCAGTCCCCCACCTGCAGCTCTGGTAGGCCACATCGTTCAACAATGCGATCCAGTCCATCACAGGTTGGTCCCCAAAGGCTACTAGAATATAATTTCTCATCAGGCTTGGGTTTCTGCAATGAAAAAGAAAGCAGGCTTTAGATTCCAATACTTGAAACAAAAGAACACATTCTGCCTGCATTATGGGAAGACATCATGTGCCATCACAAGTCTTTGTGGCATGCTATTGCCCATATTGGTACATCAAGAACAGTACTATAACAAATTTGAAACCATTTCCTAGTATGCAATCTCCTTGTGGGAAGAGACTGCAGGTTCTGTCATGGTCAGATGCCACAAGAACCTTGGCAGCTGCTTCCAATTAAGGCCACAAACCAAGACTACTGAAGAGGTCAGACAACTGTAGTCAACTAACAGATTTTTAGTGTGACTGAGACATTGGACACCATTGTCATTAATACAGCAATCAGTGTATATATATATATATATATATATATATATATATATATATATATATATATATATATATATATATATATATATATATATATATATATATATATATATATAATAAAATTATATGTTGCTTTGAATTTTGTGCCCATTTTCGCCGGTGTCCCGCCATTGTGAATATATATATATATATATATATATATATATATATATAATTCTCACAATGGCGGGACACCGGTGAAAATAGGCACAAAATTCAAAGCATATTATATATATATATATAAAATTATATCACACACAGCTTTGCGCAGCCGTGCCATTCTGCCGATGTATATTTACGCAACGCGGTCAGCAAGTGGTTAAAAAATAACCCCCCCAGCACCTCTTGTAAGCATACCTTTTGAAGTATGGGTTTGACATGGGCATGGTCATACAAGATGCAGTTGAAGGAGCCATAGACGCCATCGTTTACATAGTACATGAGCGTTTTGTCACTGGAAGCATCATCTTCATCTAAAAAGGAAAACAAATAAAAAGATTATAGGTTACTGCATCAACAAGTGATCAGGAGAGGGTGTTGGTTTATTCAGCATGACAGCAAGTTGTATCCATGTGCACTACATACCATCAGAGCCCGTCTGTTCAGACAGCATGACTTTCTTAGCGATGATATTGACAGCCAGTGTGAATGCAGATGCCACATAGTATCTCCCAGGCTCTGCAATAATTTTTACTCCCGAGTCAGCAGGGAAATATTTATCCAGGGCTGGATTTATCACCGATGTCACCTGAAGAGAATTAAATGAAAACAAACAATGAGTACTAGATTTTACACATTTAAGAGACAAAAAGTAAAGATTCTATACTGCTTTTGAGGGGAAAAAAAAAAAAAAAAACTCCCAATTTTTTGATAAATCTTTTAGCAGGAGCACACCAAGTTGCTAAAAAATTTAAGGGGAAAGATGTTTAATCCCTGCCAAAACACTGAGAAGGCTAGCAAAAAGCCTTCAGATGGTGCCATCTACATTAAAGCAGCTCATCTGCATATTCCATCTTTAAAACGATTGCAACGCTAAGGTCAGTCAAAGAAATATATAATAAAATACACACAGAATATATGCGCTTAATCCTAAATTGTAGACATAAAAGTAAATCCTGTAGTTTATCAATTTGTGAGCCCAACTATTTAAGCGCATTTTATGTTATGGAGTTTAAAGTGTTGCCAAAAATCTAAGTTCAAGACTGAATAAAAATACAGCAGTTTTACCTCTTCAAACTTCAGCTTAACATCCTCAGAACCAGGGAAGCCGCCACCAATGTCAAGTAAGTGCATGTTGAATCCAAGTTCAGCTCCCATATCAAAGACACAGCGAGCATCAGATACAGACTGCACAAAGGTTTGTGGGTCTGTGCAGCCGCTACCAACATGGAAGCTAAAAAAATAAAAAATAAAGTGTAAACTTAATATTTCTATGTCATCTTTACAAAATCTTAAATTATTCAGCAAAACTGCCTAATGCTCAAGGGGGGGAGCTGAAGTCCAGCCTTCTCATTTAACATGACCATGCAAATTTATATTTACAGTCTTAAGATTTAGGGGACACTTTGTAAAATGATCCATACCTTACGCCAATGATATCAACGTTCAGTTCTTTAGCACGCTCAAGAAGCAGTCTGCTTGTTTTAAGAGTGGCACCAAACTTCACACTTAGCCGACACACAGCCTTGGAGTCATCTGTTGCTATACGCAGAACAAGTCTGAAAGGCAAAGGAGGAAATTTGAGTAATAAAATCACTTCAGAACCATTTAAGATAGTCCAAGGCTTGTAACCGGAACAACCAAATGGATAATAAAAAAAAAAGTTTAAAAAACCTATTTAGGCATTTATTAGTTTACCAACAGTAAAGAGTCATTACCTGCTCTGGCATAAGAGCTCAGTCCTGGGGGGGGGGGGGGGGGGGGGACTAGACGACGGAGAAATAACACTTACCTGCTCTGTGTAGTGGTTTTGCACAGAGCAGGCCAGATCCTCGCCAGCGCTCCTGGCCCCTACAGCATGCAACACCCCAGAGTAAGCCTCTGTGCGTACACACACACACACACACACACACACACACACACACACACACACACACACACACACACACACACCCCCCTCAGCCCCACTCTTGTTGGCTCACTAGCTCTGACAGGAGTGGGAGCAAATAGCTCGCTCCCACAGCTGTCTTAGCCAATGAGGGAGCGTCCCCTGAGAACTGAGGCTCTTGTGCCCATTGCTGGATTGTGATGGGGCACTGCACAGAGACTGCATAAATGACACACACACACACACATACACACTTTAGAGCCATTTCTTATTCTTAATACTTTAGACTGAAGCATTGAGTTTTTAAAGCTTTCATTTAAAACTCACTTGGCATTGGGGTGATTCCTGGCAACCTTCATCAGTTCAACCTCGCTATCAAAGGTCATCTTCTCAACACCACAGCTAGCTGCATATTTGATCTGTGAAACTTGTTTGCATGGGTTGGCATAAATTATTCTCTCTGGCTGGACACCAATGCTCTGGACAAGCTGAATTTCAGTCTGAAGGGAAAACAAAGGCATTAGAATACATACAATATAAAAAATAAAGTCATATGCGATTTCTCTTAGGTCAAGTTCTATTACACACCTTGCTGGCACAATCAAATCCTGCTCCCAAAATGGAGAGAGTCTTCACAATGGCTTTGCTGTCATTACATTTAACGGCATAAAATGGAGTTACACGGGGAAGTGCTTTAAACCACCGGATATGTTTCTTTACAATGTCACCAAGATCAGCTACATAAAAGGCATCCTTGTCATCCTGAGAAAGAAAAATAAAAAAACTTTAGACATCTGAACAGTACATGACATCTGCAACAGAACCATCAGTATTACTCAATACTTACAGACAAGGAAACTTCATTGATTTTCTGCTCCAGGATGTCCCGGGCAGTGAATCCTTCCTCAAGGAAGCTAAAGTCAAAGTCTTCGTTGCTAAAGCTGTTCATTGTCTCAGTGTCGGAAGATCAACACAAAGAATGCAACAAACTGTAAGAGTAAAGGGGAAGACCGTTTAGTCACTACACAAGACTGTCCACAATAGATCAGGCTAGGGAACCCAAGCATGGCACTCAGGCTGTGGTGAAACTACAAATCACATCATGCCCGAGTCAAACCGATAGCTTTGCAAAGTTCTAAGGTACTTGTAGTTCCACAACAGCTAGAGCACCGAGGCTCCATTCCCTTGAATTAGATCCATCCTAAAAGGTACTTACATGGACAAGTGAGAGATGGGGTTTATTGTAAAGGGAGCCTCAGCTTTGCTGCCAAGGAGGTTCTCCGGTGAAATAGAAGCCTGGCAGATATAGAACAAGACCTACTCCAACAAAGGAGCTGTTCTTCGCTGCTGTGCTGTCGGTGTTCTGCAAGATAAAAAGGCAAACCTTAATTTCCAAATACCATCTGTGAGCACTTAAGCCAGCAGGCTGAAACCTAGCTTCCTGAAGAAAAAAAAAAAAAAAGCCGCAAGACGTACTGCGTCACACGCCCAGCCAATTCAGTGAATGACTAGGCAGATGAACACACCCATGTGTGTCGCAACCGGCAAAAATTGTGACGTGTGGTCGCAGACAAAGCCAACCAATCGCTACAATACCGGCATCTGTGCCTCACTCCTATTGGAGGTGGCCTCCTGTTCTTGACAGCATGACCTCCGGGACAGATCACTCAGCATATGGGACAGCAATGTCCGATCAAGCAGGACTGACGGTATGTCGCCAGAAAACCAGGAGTAGATCCTTCCAAAACACCATAAAATACAAGACTTGACTCATCCAAGGGTCACCATGCTGCAATCCATTGACCTTTAAAAAAGGAAATTTAAAGCCACATTTTCATGCACTTTAAAAATAAACTTGTAGGACCCTAATCTTAAACTAGTCAATGTCCAATCGCAAAGCCTACCAAAGCATATAAATTTGGGAAACAGGCATGTTGGTGACGGGTCTCCTTCCTAATACCAGGTTTAGCAGATGGTGAACACATGGCTTACAGCACATTGACTTAAAAGAAACCGTATAATGATCTAAAGCTTTACAGCCCCTGCTACATGTCCTGGGAAGCCCCACACATCCTCTAAAAGTTTCAAACAGGCATGCAAGAAACCATAATGGCCCCCGTTCAATTAAAGGGCAGTCTGGTAAGGAAAGGCACCCATCCCCCACCAAGAGACACGTATCCAACCTGGACACTACACAATACATGGGGAGATCGATCGTAACCAAATATAGACAAACACAAAAAAATTAAATACCCACATTAAAACTAATTATATATATATATATATATATATATATATATATATATATATATATATATATATATAAAGAAAAAACACCAGGAAAAATTCAAAGGGAAAAAAAAAAATATAAGATAAGTAAAACATACTAGGCAATTGAGAAATGTAACACTCGTAGGGACACGAATCCTTACGCTACAAAGTGACTTATTCACAATGAAGACTGTCACATGGTTCCGTCAGAGCTGGCTATACCGGTGATTACAGACAAGTGAATGGAGTATAAAGTGACACAATCTTACCTTAAAAAGCATTTACGAACGCTCTACCCATCGAGGAACCAAATCCTCAAGGAGAAATAAAAGAGAACTAAAAAAGATTCGCGGACACGAAGACAGCAAAGATCACGTACAGCGAGCAACCTGACACTGAGCGAGCTTAGACGCCGGCTCCTTTTATAGGCGGGCTTCCGTTGCCCTAACAACGCGCCAGCTCAAACCAGAGCTGATCGGTTTGTTCCGGGAGTTGCCTCGACCACGCTTCGCGCGCACCCTGCCTGCATGGCCCCTTCCACTGCTCTTTTGTGACGTCAGCGCCCGGCCGCTCTGGGTGCCGCCCCCTTCCACCCTCGCACGGACGCTGACAGGGGCCGTACCGTTAGCGTTTGAATGTGAGCGCCGGGCCAGAACGGATACAACACTTCCGAATGAGGAGAATCCTCAGAGCACGAGAGCTGGGTGCTGAGTTCTGAGAAGAACGGGCCGGGCCAACACTGGGCGGCAACGGTTCACGTGGCGTCACTCAGCCAGTCCTGTTCTATATTGGGCTCCATCGCTGTCTACTCTATAAACGCTATAATAGTAATAGGGAGAATGAGAAACACCTCATACATTACACACCAAGAACAATATCTGTGTCCGAGCTCTACTCGTGTGTTCTACAAGTGTCCATTTCTTCCCTATACTGGGGGACACACACATGGAGAAACACACACCTACAGAGTGTGCTGGGGGACACACATAGAGAAACACACACCTACACAATGTGCTGGGGGATACACATAGAGAAACACACACCTACACAATGTGCTGGGGGACACACATAGAGAAACACACACCTACACAATGTGCTGGGAGACAGACATAGAGAAACACACACCTACACAATGTGCTGGGGGATACACATAGAGAAACACACACCTACACATTGTGCTGGGGGACACACATGGAGAAACACACAGTGTGCTGGGGGACACACATAGAGAAACACACACCTACACATTGTGCTGGGGGACACACATAGAGAAACACACACCTACACAGTGTGCTGGGGGACACACATAGAGAAACATACCTACACAATGTGCTGGGTGACACACATAGAGAAACACACATCTACACAGTGTGCTGGGTGACACACATAGAGAAACACACATCTACACAGTGTGCTTGGGGACACACATAGAGAAACACACCTACACAATGTGCTGGGTGACACACATAGAGAAACACATCTACACAGTGTGCTTGGGGACACACATAGAGAAACACACCTACACAATGTGCTGGGGGACACACATAGAGAAACACACACCTACACATTGTGCTGGGTGACACACATAGAGAAACACACATCTACACAGTGTGCTTGGGGACACACATAGAGAAACACACCTACACAATGTGCTGGGGGACACACATAGAGAAATACACACCTACACAGTGTGCTGGGGGACACATATAGAGAAAAACACACCTACACAATGTGCTGGGAGACAGACATAGAGAAACACACACCTACACAATGTGCTGGGGGACACACATAGAGAAACACACACCTACACAGTGTGCTGGGGGACACATATAGAGAAAAACACACCTACACAATGTGCTGGGGGACACACATAGAGAAACACACATCTACACAATGTGCTGGGAGACACACATAGAGAAACACACCTACACAATGTGCTGGGAGACACAAATAGAGAAACACACACCTACACAATGTACTGGGAGACAGACATAGAGAAACACACACCTACACAATATGCTGAGGTGCACACATAGAGAAACACACACCTACACAATGTGCTGGGGGACACACATAGAGAAACACACACCTACACAATGTGCTGGGGAACACACACCTACACAGTGTGCTGGGGGACACACATAGAGAAACACACACCTACACAGTGTGCTGGGGGACACACATAGAGAAACACACACATACACAGTGTGCTGGGGGACACACATAGAGAAACACACACCTACACAGTGTGCTGGGGGACACACATAGAGAAACACACACCTACACAGTGTGCTGGGGGACACACATAGAGAAACACACACCTACACAGTGTGCTGGGGGACACACATAGAGAAACACACACATACACAGTGTGCTGGGGGACACACATAGAGAAACACACACCTACACAGTGTGCTGGGGGACACACATAGAGAAACACACACCTACACAGTGTGCTGGGGGACACACATAGAGAAACACACACCTACAGAGTGTGCTGGGGGACACACATAGAGAAACACACACCTACACAATGTGCTGGGGGACACACATAGAGAAACACACACCTACACAGTGTGCTGGGGGACACACATAGAGAAACACACACCTACACAGTGTGCTGGGGGACACACATAGAGAAACACACACCTACACAGTGTGCTGGGGAAACACACACCTACAGAATGTGCTGGGGGACACACATAGAGAAACACACACCTACACAGTGTGCTGGGGGACACACATAGAGAAACACACACCTACACAGTGTGCTGGGGGGACACATAGCCAATAAGGAGCAATCAAGCCTCTAGTTTTTCTTTATTTCCCTCTCCATCTTTCATGTATATATTATTTTAACTCTTTCCTTTATTGATAATTTCTCTCCCCCCCCTCTCTATTATTTTAACTCTTTATTTTATTATATTATTAATCTCTCTCTGTTTTTTTAACTCTTTCCTTTATTGATAATTTCTCTATTCTTTATCCCCCCCTCTCTCTATTAGTTTAACTCTTTCCCTTGTTGATCATTTCTCTCTTCTCCCCCTCCCCCTCTCTTGCTCTATTGTTTTAACTCTTTCTTTTATTGATCATTTCTCTCTTCCTCTCTCTCTATTATTTTAATTGTTTCCTTTATTGATCATTTCTCTCTCGCTCTCTCTCTATTATTTTAACTGTTTCCTTTATTGATCATTTCTCTCTCTCTCTCTCTCTCATTTTAACTCTTTCCTTTATTGACCATTTCTCTCTCTTTATTATTTTAACAGTTTCCTTTATTGATAATTTCTCCCCCCCCCCCCTCTCTATATTATTTTAACTCTTTCCTTTATTAATCATTTCTCATTCTCATTATTTTTTGAACTCCTTTCTTTCTTGATCATTTCACCCTCCCCCTCTCTCTTTATTATTTTAACTCTTTCCTTTATTGATATTTTCTCTCCCCCTCTCTGTATGTATGTATGTATCTAACTAGTATTTTAACTGTTTCATGTATCGTCAATTTAACTGTCCCTCTCTTCTTCTCTCTATCACATTAAGTCCCATACACACAATCAGAAAATCATACAATAAAAAAAGAAGATTGCAAAGCAATCACAGAATAATCTGATTGTTAGCACATAGTTTTGGTTGGAAATTTTCCGAAGGGACAAATATGAAAATACCAGATCATATGATTTTCGTTTAATCAGTACAGTTTTCGTCCGAAAATACAATACAAAGACAGTACAATACATGACATCACTTCCAAATTTTTATTCTGTCGTACGAGAATTTTTGTACTTTAGTAACCTATTTGTTTTTGATATGGTCTCCATATGTATAGTCTCTAGCATGAATGAAAAAAAAAAGACAGGCGATCATTCTTTAAATAATCTCATTGTGTGTACTAGGCTTTACACTCCCCCCCCTCTCTATTATTTTAACTCTGTCCCTTATTGATAATTTTTCTCAACCCCCCCCCCCCCCTCTCTCTATCTCTGTCGTATTTTAACTCTTTCTCATATATTGATCATTTCTCACTCTCTGTATTTTTTAACTCTTGTCTTTATTTCGCATTTCACCCTCTCCCTCTCTCTCATTTTAACTATTTCCTTTATTGATCATTTATCTCTCCCTCTGTTCTCTTTCTCTATTATATTAACTATTTCCTTTATTGATAACTTCTCTCCCCCTCTCTGTATCTATCTATCTATCTATCTATCTATCTATCTATCTATCTATCTATCTATCATTTTAACTCTTTCATTTTTTGAGCATTTCACTGTCCCTCTTTCACAGTTAAATCCCATAAACACAATAAAAAAATCATACAAATAATATCGATTTTGAAGCGATCGTACAATAATCTGATTGCTAGCACACAGTTTTCGTTGGAAATTTTCCGTAGGGACAAACATGAAAATACCAGATTGTATGTTTTTTGTTTAATCAGTACAGTTCTCGTCTGAAAATACAATACATGACATCATTTCCAAATTTTTATTCTGTCATAAAAGAATTTTGGAACTTTAGTAACCTATTTGTTTTTGATATGGAGACTAGCATGAAAAAAAAGAAAAAAACAGACAATCATTTGTCAGATAATCTTAAACCCCCCCATCTATATATTTTGTTTTTCTCTTTCCTTCATTAATCATGTTTTATATATATATATATATATATATATATGTTTTTTTTTAAGTATAACTAAAGGCATTTCTTTAGTTTTGGATAGAGTGGAGGGAGATTAGAACATATGTTAGATTCTGATTGTGGTCTGTGTTCCCATTAGGGAGAGTCATCCTCTCTATTTATCCTGTTTTACTGTTATCATCAAGAGTAATGCCGCATACACACCATCACTTTATGTGATGAAAAAAAACGACATTTTCTGTGAAGTAAAAAACGACGTTTTTGAAACTTCAATTTTCAAAAGACGAAGTTGCCTACACACCATCGTTTTTTCACAATGCTCTAGCAAAGCGAGGTTACGTTCACCACTTTTTTCCATTGAAGCTCGCTTCATAACTAGCTTCTGGGCATGCGCGGGTGTAAAAACGTCGTTTTTTGCTACACGCGGTCAATTTCTGTGAAGTAAAAAATGACGTTTTGAAAAACGACACATAAAATTGAAGCATGCTTCAATTTTTTTTTGTCGTTTTTCACAAGACATAAAACTAAGTTTTCCCCCACACACGGTCATTTAAAGTGACATAAAGTGAAGAAAATCCCAAGTTTAGGTTGTGACCGGAAAATTTTGCAATGGGGACAATAGTTCTGATGCACCTGGTGACACCCTAGGAGTCCCTCAACTTCCTGCAGCTATGAGACAAGAAGTGAAGGGAAATCTCTTCAATTGGATTGCAAAAAACTGACACTAAAAATAATAAAAATGTTTTGCCTTTAGTTCTACTTTAACTCTTTCCTTCATTAATAATGTCTTTCTCTCTTTCACTCTCTCCTTCTCTCTCTCTCTTTGTATATATATATAAACTCTTTTCCCCATTGAATCATGTTTTCTCTCTCTCATCATTTACTTTTTAACTCTTTTTCTCCTTGGACCAGTTTCTCGCTCTTTCTCCCTGTCTCTCTGTATTCAATCATTTTAACTCCTTTCCCTATAAGATCATGTTTCTTCTCAACCAGATTACATTTTTACATTTGTTAAATTTTCTTATTTAAAATAATACCAGATGATTTCCTATAGGATGAGCGTGCCCCCAAAAAGTATGGTCCTTTATGAACATCCACAGTTTTTACATCTATCTTGTTTTCACCAATCCCCCCCCCCCCCCCCCCCAAGATTCGCACAACTCTCACCTAAGATTTACACATTTGTCTAAGAGGATTCAATTGAATCACTCCTGTGTGAAAAAAATGTATAAATATTCCTCATAAAGTCTGCTGCTGTTTTATCTTTTAACATTTCCCTGTGCACTAAAAACACAACTGTGTAGGTCAAGTAAAAAAAAGTCTATTTCTATCTCCATGTGTATATAAATGAGGAGGTAGATGGAAGTTCCTAGCCTGTGTGGATGAACGGACGTGCAGACTCCCCTTAAGTATGTAGATGAATGGGGAAGACTGACACAAAGACACAACTGTTTCCAGGAATGCAGCTCTGACTATTCACAGAGCATTGTTGGTGGTTCCACGTTACCATAATATTGTACATCACAACCTCATGCTGCTTTGTATCCACAGCACAATCAGGGCTGACGACTGTCCCCTATTAGCAGGGATGCCTCCTTATTTTTATGAAAATCACATTGGTCCAGTTTTTTGTTTTCCTACGACCGTATTTTCCATAGAGTCTTAAAGACTTTCACTGTTAACTCAGGAATCCTACATAAACTTGCTGTCAGTGTCAGATTCTTCCTTGTTCTTCAAGCTGTGAGATGAAGCTTTCTAAGTTTATGTTTTATTTTTTTCTGAATTAGCACAACTTTCGAAACACACACAAATAGGGGAAATAACTAAGGTTGGCGCATAGAAAAAAATGTACAGCAGCTGATCGCAAATACCTTCCTGTAGCTGCTATTGAAAAAAACTCATCTGGTCAGTATGTGGCCCTAGACAACCGTTTGAATAAGGCCTGAAAGTGATTAGGCTGATGTACCACATGGAACTTTTATAATAGCACTGTTAACCACTTAAGCCCCGGACCTTTAGGCAGCTAAATGCCCAGGCCAGGTTTTGCGATTCGGCACTGCGTCGCTTTAACAGACAATTGCGCGGTCGTGCGACGTGGCTCCCAAACAAAATTGGCGTCCTTTTTCCCCCCACAAATAGAGCTTTCTTTTGGTGGTATTTGATCACCTCTGCGTTTTTTATTTTTTGCGCTATAAACAAAAATAGAGCGACAATTTTTAAAAAAATGCAATATTTTTTACTTTTTGCTATAATAAATATCCCCCTAAAACATATATAAACATTTATTTTTCCTTAGTTTAGGCCGATACGTATTCTTCTACCTATTTTTGGTAAAAAAAATCGCAATAAGCGTCTATCAATTGGTTTGCGCAAAATTTATAGCGTTTACAAAATAGGGGATAGTTTTATTTATTTTTTTTATTTTTTTACTACTAATGGCGGCGATCAGCGATTTTTTTCGTGACTGCGACATTATGGCGGACACTTCGGACAATTTTGACACATTTTTGGGACCATTGTCATTTTCACAGCAAAAAATGCATTTAAATTGCATTCTTTATTGTGAAAATGACAGTTGCAGTTTGGGAGTTAACCACAGGGGGCGCTGAAGGAGTTAGGGTTCACCTAGTGTGTGTTTACAACTGTAGGGGGGTGTGGCTGTAGGTCTGATGTCATTGATCGAGTCTCCCTATAAAAGGGATCACTCGATCGATGCAGCCGCCACAGTGAAGCACGGGGAAGCCGTGTTTACATACGGCTCTCCCCGTTCTTCAGCTCCGGGGAGCGATCGCGAGGTGGCGGCTAGAAACGAATAGCCGCGCCCTCGTCCCGGATCGCTCCCCATGGGTTACCGACCGCCGCATGTACCGGGGGGGGTCCCGATCGGACCCCCGACCCGCGGAAAGGCGGGGACGTACGTGCCATTCTGTGGACGTATATGTACATGCGGCGGGCGTTAACCGGTTAAACTGGTGCAAGGAAAATGTGCCACTATTTGCACTAAAATACTTACTTATTTCCCTTTGTTATTCCCTCATAATGTGCACATGTGGGGTTAATTTACTAAAACTGGAGAGTGGAAAATGTGGTGCAGCTGTGCATGGTAGCCAATCAGCTTCTAACATCAGCTTGTTCAATTAAGCTTTGGCAATAAAACCTGGAAGCTAACTGGTTTCTATGGAGAGCTGCACCAGATTTCGCACTCTCAAGCTTTAGTAAGTTTCTCCTTATTTTCACAACTGTCGTTTAGTAAGTTTGCTCATTACAATCAGAGTACTTTACTAAAATCATATTAAAGAAGTATGGAGTGATAGCAACATTTTGTCACACAATTCAAACACAGGTGAGAACATAGCAGGAGAACATTTTATCAGATAAGAAATGAGGACAGTGGAGGTTTTGTTAGCGAGTCTCACACATAAAAGAGGACCACAGAGTTGTAGAATGACGGAAACATAGCAAAAACAGTTTTTGCTGTTTAAATGTGTACAGTCTTGCAGAGTGATTGGCTGCCGGAAACGTGTGGGTTTAAACCTTCTACCTTCATTTCAAAGAGCTTCATAGAATGAAAAGCTCTTGATGCTCCTCTGTGCCTGGACCCTGCTGATACTTATTCAGAAAGGCCTCTCCCACACTGTGTTTAGCATTATTTTGCACAATACATTTTGGTAAAAAAAGAACTGTAAAAAATAAATGTTTTTTTTTTATAAATGTCCTTTCCCCCTAAGAATGTAGGCCCAGATTCACGTAGAGCGGCGCAAATTAAGTTACTCCAAACGTATGTCATTTAAGTTACGGCGCCTTAATTTTGTGTCGTAAGTGCCGTATCCACAGCGCATTTGCGCCCAAAATTGAGCAAGCGTAACTTAAATCCCGAGGCGTAAGGCGGGGTTATTGCAAGTGGGAAGGAAGTGGGCGTGCTCCATTGTAATGAGCCGTGACCCCATGCAAATGAAGGGCCGGCCGTACTGTGCATGCGCGCACGAATCTGCACCTCACTGGGCATGTGCAGAACTTGGCTCGGCGCAATCAGTGAGATAGGTAAAAGGCCAAGCGTACTTAGTTTGAGAATCGCCCTGTGTATAAATAGCCCCAGACAAACACACTTCCCTTGCAAAAGTACATCCCTGTGTTCCCCTTTCTTAGAGCAAGTTGATTTTGCTCTGTCGTCTGTTGGTGTGTGTTGGTGAGTTTAGTGTTAGATAAAAGATTTGGAGGAGTAGTAGAGTGTAGTAGCTGTGTTTTTTTTCTGAGTGTATTTTCTGTTTGTTTTTTCGGTGTTTGTTTTTGAATTTGTATCAGCTGTCTACTTGTGTGGTTTAATTTTTGTGTGTGTTTGTTGTGTGAGTATTTGTGTTTGTTTGTTGTGTGAGTATTTGTGTTTGTTTTTTGTTGGTGCTGAGGAAGCTTAATTTTTCAAACACAGAAAAGCAGATACTTGCTAGGGCCATCACCCGTTTCGGGCGTTATTTGCATGGCCCTGAGACCTGGAACACCACCCCGGCCAGGAGGAAGGATATCATTAAAAAAATTACTGATAGATCAATGCGGCAGGGGGGGGGGGGAGACGAGGACTCCCGGTGGGATTCAAAAGAAGATCAACGATCTTAGGAGCCTGGTCTGGGACAAGATGGCCAAAATAAATGCCCATGCCACGGGCACTGGAGGAGGCCCACCCTGCTCCGTCAGGCTGACTGAGGAGGAATGGGCAGTGGCCCGGTGTTTCCATAGCCAGCAGGTGGTGGGCCTGCCTGGCTTTCAATCTGATTCTCCTGTGAGAACAGGTAATTTTTGGGGTTTTCTATCTGGTGATTAACATGTGTGGGTGGGGGAAGGGAAGATGTGCCAAGTGTGTGGATCCTCCAACCTGTGATTGTTTTGTGTCCTCCACAGATGGCCAGGAGATTGCTGGGCCATCAGGCCAGGAGATTGCTGGGCCATCAGGCCAGGCTGCACCATCCCCAGGACAACAGGCTGCAGAAGAGCCCCAAGAATGGCAGGAGTCCCCAGGGGAGGGGAGTGGCCACACCTCCCCTCATGAGGAGGTTGAGGGGGAGGAGGATGAAGATATGGAGATTGCCAGGGAAATACTTTTGGCTTCGGATGTGGTTCCCCCTGAGGCTGGCAGCAGTCAGGCCACCATCAGGGGTAGCCCCTCCCACTCCTCCCCCAACAGGCCTCCCCCACAATGGTCTCTCTCTCCCCTCCTCCCAGGCCACAAGCCTCAGATGCAGGCAGGAAGGCGACCCAGAAGACCAGGGGGGTGGCCGAGGTTCTGCCGGCCACTCTGCGGAGGGACAATGCCCTTCAGATCCGCCATCTGGGTCAGATCAACCAGACTCTGACCCAGATAGAGGACAGCCTGGGCTCAATTAAGGAGTCACTCACTGATGTGGCCACAAACTCCTTGGCGGTCATCACATGCATGTGTGAGCTGCAGACCGCCACAACAGGCGTGGCCCAGGAGGTGAGTCCCCTGACCCAGGCTGTCCAGGACAATACCCCGGCTGTCCAGGCCAATACGGCTGCCCTCACTCTGGGTCTGAACAGAATTGCAGTGGCCTTGGAGGGCAGGCCAGCAGGAGGACAGTCACCAGGGGAGGCTCCTCCTTCCCCTGCTCACCCCACATGAGTCTCCTCCTTCCCCTGCTCACCCCCCCCCCAGGAGTCTCCCCTGGTTGGCCGTGGGCGGCCCAGGCGTAGCTCTCGCCGCCGCCGTTAACTTTTGGGGTACTTTTGTTTTTTTTTTTTTGTTTTTTTTTTTATTATACTGTACTTATGATTTGTTTTATGTGTGTGAATGATGTATGAATGTGGGGGTGGCATTCCTGATTAAATAAGGGGTGTCACCCTCAGTTTTGGTGGAGTAGGGATCCCCAGGACCAGGGAGAAGTGATCCCAGGTCCATGTGAATGGTGTATGAATGCACAGTGACATAATTGGAGCCGTGGCGTGGCGTTACTGCTCCCAAGTACCATTGGGGGTACTTGGATCTAATCCAATTAGATGTGCATGTGATGTGTCTGTGCTAGGGACCACAGTGGGTGTGCATGCATGCATTCTCATTGTGCCATGATTAATGTGTGTGTTTACTGTGCAAAGATGCATTCTGCGAGGCGTCTTCTGACTGCTGTTCCCTCAGAAGAGGGGGTACCCTCGGTTACTAAAGTCACTAGTATAGTTATGAGCATGGATGCCCCTGGCATGTTGGCATACAGATTGTTGTCCTGCAAGTGTGTGTGCTCAGCTCTTCCTTAATGGTGTTGCTTTAGCTGACCTTTACACGGCTGGTGCAAAGTTAGGGCTGCTTTTATAAAGTGTAATTTTACACAATGAAACTATCAGAAGCGCACAGGGCGTAATCTACGCCGCACACACTTAATTTTGTGAATTTTGCCTTATCTCCCTCATTTGCATCTTTGCCTATCAAAACAGCGGCGTGTCTAGCGTATTGTGCGCGCGAAGAAGTGCCGGTGTAATTCTTTTAGGTAGGACGGAAAAAAATGGATTTCAGGCGTAACTCGTTTTGTGGATACGGCGCAAAGATACGCGTGGTGCATTTTTCAATTACGCCGCGCATCTCGAGTTAAGTCGGCGCATCTGCTTTGTGAATCTGGGCCATAGCCGAAACCCAGTAAATATGCAACAAGAAAATTCATTTATTCAAAAATCCAGGGTAAAAGTTCCAGCATACAGATAAGCGCTGACATATTTCAGCCTCTGAGGGCCTTAATCATAGTAATCAATATTTACAAAACAGGACAATAAATAACATCCCCACCTCATAACAAGGGCTGGAATCAATAAAATCAACCCAGTACACAATGAAACAACTTGTGAGGGGTGGTCATAGTTACAACAGGACAAAATAAATTAAACCGATAATATACAGTATATTATTAAAAACAAAAACCACAATGGACAGAAAAAATGAGAGAGAGCGAGAGAGAAATAATACCGGTACCCAAGTGGAGAGAGAATATTATAGAAAGCCATAGATATAGAGGCAGTTGCAAAAACATTTCTCTTTTTCTTTTTCTTTTTTTGCAAAGGTCCCTTATTTTTGTGTTTCTTGCCTAGGTGAGAATGATGTGCCCCTGCAGCCACCCACATCCTATTAGGGCACGTCATCAGGGGCCAGCTGTCTCTTC
The DNA here is from genome assembly GCF_905171775.1 of Rana temporaria. NCBI lineage: Eukaryota > Metazoa > Chordata > Amphibia > Anura > Ranidae > Rana > Rana temporaria. The sequence continues at coordinate 85,609,525 of NC_053492.1, read as the reverse complement.
CTGGTTCTGGCAGCCGGCCCTTTGATGGCATGCTGTGGAGCATGTGCATCATTAGCAGGTCAAAAACCTGAAGAGATAGCTGGCCCCTGATGATGGCAGAGAGGGAGATAAAACTATCCCAGGTCACTAGAAGTCTGTTGCAAATATATACACTAATTTATTAGTGCATTGTCACATCAGTCAAATAAGCCAATGTTTCAGGGCCATGCAGGGTCCCTTCAAGGCAAGATAGTGACCATCTCATCACTATGTCACCTTGAGAAAGGGAACAATGAATTCTGCAAAAAGGTACACAAAAATAAAGGTTCCTATTGAACTCCTACAGTTCCAAGTAGTCTAAGGCCCCGTACACACGAGAGGATCGATCCGCTGAAATTTATCCGCGGACCTGTTTCAGCGGATAGATCCCCTGGTGTGTACGATCCAGCGGATATTTTTCCGCGGATTTTTTCCCCCGGGGATGGATTTCCAGCGGATCAAGATTTCTTAGCATGCTAAGAAATCTATCCGCTGGAATCCAGTCCAGCGGATTGATCCGCTGGTCTGTACAGACTCAGCGGATCAATCCGTCCGATTCCATCCCTCGCATGCGTCGTAATGATTCGACGCATGCGTGGAATTCCTTATATGACAGCGTCGCGTACGTCGCCGCGTCATCATCGCGGCGACGGCGCGACACGTCACCGCGGAGGGAATTCCGCGGGGATTTTGATCCCATGGTTAGTACAACCATGAGATCAAAATCCGCCAGAGGATTTATTCGCGGAAACGGTCCCCCGGACCGTTTCCGCGGATCGATCCTCTCGTGTGTACTAGGCCAAAGTGACCGCCAATGTTTCAGAGTCTTGCAGGGTCCCTTCCTCAAGGCAACATAGTGACCTTGTCATCACTATGTTGCCCTAAGGAGGGGAACACTGGATTTTGCAAAAAAAGATACAGAGGGAAGTTCCTATTGAACTCCCACAGGTCCAAGTAGTCTTTTTAAGTGACCTCCAGAGGTACATACATTCGAGAGGTTCTGGGGAAGTACTTTAATCTAATACAAATTAAATTTAATGTACAATTTAAAAGTCAAGGACCTAGATTAGTGATTTGGGTCATTTTTAATAGCCTAACAGACTGCTTGGATGGCACTAATATCTAATTACATTGTGTGGGCGAAAATCGTTGCATTTTGTGGGGGTGCTTGAGATAAACGGACAAAAACAGGGATGTCCTTGGTAAATATTTTTTCGTAAGGAACAAATATGCTCAACAGGGCACATATTTTCTACAGAAAATAAACTTTCCGAAAACTTGCCTGACAACAAATCTAGGATGTTTTAAGCACTAACAACCAAGAAAAGGCAGTTGGACATGAAGCAATTTCCTAGTTATGTGAAGTAATGTGTGTTTTTTATTTTTGTCTATTTTGCTAACTTATATAGATACATGTACCCTGGGTGCAGCCATTTTGCAGTGAAGAGTCCAGATATACAAAGCTGTGCTGGGGGATCTTAGCTCTCTGCAGCCTTTTGATATGAAGTCAAAAAAGTAAACAGAAGTCCATTAAATCTTCAATATGTTTGTATCTATACAGCAGTACTAATACACATTTAGCGTGCTTTATACAATACTAGAATTTCTCTTTCAATGTGACACAATTGTATTTACCTGTAACTTTCAAACTGTACATTGTTCCGTTGTCAGCTAGGTGTTTCAAAAGCTTACATTACAAATCTATTAAGTTACTTAATTTTTTTGCTTAAACTAGACTTCATACAATATACTGTAGTAAAAGTAAGTACTAAAATAAATACATACATAAATAAAGTACATATTATTGTATCTCTTCTTCAGATGGTACACGCCATGCTTTTTACTTAGCAATGGTTCTCGGAAAACAATATCGTTTTGAAAACGCCTATTTCTTATCTCTGTTTCTACATAAACATCCTCCCAATTACTGTATGCACACTTGTGCTTCCGCTTTAACCTTCTACGGTGTGAAAGTACATATGAATGATATCCTGGTATGCTTTTTCAAGTAATTACACAAGTTCATCTTACCTGAGACAGCATATAAACAAACACAAGAAGAATAGTGTCTATTCCAATGGTAATGACAAAGCTTTCAGGCTTTTCCCTTAATAGACACTTTATTAAAGTTAATGCTAGCCCCCAAAAAACTATAATATAAACCACTTTAAGAAAAACTGGCATATATGGATTAACCATCCCAAAGCCTTTAAATCTTTAAAAGAACTGTGCTGTAATCTTTTTCTCTGCTATTGAGAATTGATATAGTAGATAAATATCTTCATACATTACCTTATCTGCTACCTTCCTTTTAAATGGGCTGTAAGTTGTCACCTTCTCCTAGACACCCTGCTTACAGTTAGTTCCCCTAGGGCAGGGGTGTCCAAACTTTTTTCAAAGAGGGCCAGATGTGATGAAGTGAACATGACCATTTGGCCTGACATTCTTTAAACCATTAAAACTTGGTGGACGTGTGTTCGTTTGAGCACTAATACACTGCCTAACAATAATTCTCTTGTCTTTGTGGCTGTGTGTGGTGAAGAGATGAGCTTAGGCGTGTTATTTGGATATACCATATTTATCGGCTTAAAACATGCACCTTAACTTTAAAAAGGAAGTTTCAGGAAGAAATCTTACATTTTAAATAAAGAGCTGTGAAGCAAAATAAGAGTCAGTGCCCATCAATGCAGCCTCGCTAGTGCCATGAATGCAGCACCCACCGCATTGCCATGAATGCAGCACCCACCATATTGCCATGAATACAGCACACACCATATTGCCATGAATACAGCACCCACCATATTGCCATGAATACAGCACCCACCATATTGCCATGAATACAGAACTCACCATATTGTCATGAATGCAGCACCCACCGTATTGCCATGAATACAGCACCCACCGTATTGCCATGAATGCAGCACCCTCTGTATTGCCATGAATGTATCACTCACTGTATTGCCATGAATGCAGCACCCACCGTATTGCCATGAATGCAGCACCCACCGTATTGCCATGAATGCAGCACCCACTACATTGCCATTAATGCAGCACTTACCGTATTACCATTAATGCAACACCCACATTGCCATGAATAAAGCACCAACTACATTGCCATTAATGCAGCACCCACATTGACATGAATGCAGACTCACCATTCATCAGTGCAGCCTGATTCATGTCCATCTGCAGCCTTGAGGAGACAGGGAGGGGGCGGGACGAGCGCCCACAGACATACAGGAGAAACTCCTGTTTTCTCGGCCGCTTCTTTAATTGAAAGTCCCGCCTCCTGTGATGGACAGAACAGTCGTCCAATGGCAGCGCAAGAGATGGGACTTCCTTTTACGAAGGATGCAGTGTAAACAGGAAATACTGTATGCTGTACGGCACTTGTCCCGTCTCCTCCGAGGCAGCCAGCATTTATATATTTTGTGGCCCCCGGTGCTCAGGGATTCGTTGGGGGCCACAAAAGATATATATGTCAAGATTACCGGGCGGGTCGTCCGAAACTGCAACACCGGCCGCGTTATACCTGTATAGTATTATAAGACTTCTACCACTGCAATTCTCTTACAGAATATATTTTGTTATATGTATTTTAGACTTCCTTTGTTAACTCTGATTTATTACCCAATAAAAATCTTTTGAAATTAAAAAATTGATGCAAACCATTTCAGTAAAGATTGAATAAAACAAATCTCTCTCTAGATCGATCCATCTATTGTAGCCCTTTCTTTTTGTGTTTTTGCATCTATCCATAGCTAAATTTGTCTTTTGCAGACATGCAACTGCCTCATTTTAATCTAAAATTATTCTATATAAAAAATATTTTAGCAATAGTGTGTCTGTTTGTTGATTTTGGAAAAATCAATAACCTTAGAGGCAGACTCACTTTCTGTCTGTTTGTAACACAATACCTGAATCAGCATAGGGTGTGCGATATACAGCACTGCCTTAGCAGTCATTCTCAATCAGGGTTCCTGCCTTCAGGGTTCTATGGATTCCTTGAGCTCTGGTTGATTGATCTCCCATCTGAAGGTCGTCTGGAGGTCACTCTATTCCTCCATCCACCCTAAAGAACATGTAGGTATCTCCTCTGCTGGCTAGTGCATTCAGCCCACCAGTGGCGGCTGGTGCGCACAATTTTTGGGGTGGCGCAAACAAACGAAAAAAAAAATACAAATGCAGCCACACTGTGCCCATCAAATGCAGCCACTGTGCCCATCAAATGCAGCCACTGTGCCCATAAATTGTCGCCACTGTGCCCATAAATTGTCGCCACTGTGCCATGCCATCAATTGTCGCCACTGTGCCATCAATTGTCACCACTGTGCCATCAATTGTCACCACTGTGCCATGCCTTCAAATGCAGCCACTGTGCCATGCAACGCAGCCACTGTGCCATCATTTATCACCACTGTGCCCATCAATTGTCACCACTGTGCCATGCCATCAAACGCAGCCACTGTGCCATCAATTTTCGCCACTGTGCCCATCAATTGTCGCCACTGTGCCATCAACTGTCGCCACTGTGCCATGCCAAACGCAGCCACTGTGCCATCAAACGAAGCCACTGTGCCATCAATTGTCACCACTGTGCCATCAATTGTCACCACTGTGCTCATCAATTGTCACCACTTTGCCATCAAATGCAGCCACTATGCCATGCCATCAATTGTTACCACTGTGCCCACATCAATTGTTACCACTGTGCCAACATCAATTGTCACCACTGTGCCCTTTAATTGTTGCCACTTTGTCCTTTAATTGTTGCCACTTTGCCCTTTAATTGTTGCCACTGTTCTCTTTAATTGTTGCAACTGTGCCCTTTAATTGTTTCCACTGTGCCCTGTAAAATGCTTCCCCCTTGCCCCCCCCCCCCCCGCCCGGCACTTACGTTTCTGGGGTCAGCCATCCTCCTTCCACGGTCCCTCGATGTCTTCTCCCAACCTCGATGATGCTTCAGCCAGAACCGGTGAACCCGATTGGCTGAGACGCCTGTCAGTCTTATCCAAGGAACGCACCCCCCGTGCGTCCCCTGGATAACTATTTGGAAGCCGATTACAGTCTGACTGAGCTGCTGGCTCTGATAGGCACTTCCAAAGCCAACCAGCAGCCATGACTAAGCACTAACTGTGTGCGAAAGGCGTCGGCTGTCCCCTTATGTGACTGTATCTTTGGATGTACATGTCTTACTTTTATCAATAAAGACAACTTCCTCAAGTGCGGCTGTCCATCGATTTCCATGTTTTCCATGTTTCCAAAGCCAACCAGCTGCCGTTATTCAGATGGCCAGCGCTCGCCAGGGGGCCGCCCATCTGAATAGTGGGCGGCAGCAACAGTACACAGATTCATGCAATGCATGAATCTGTGTATTGTATTCAGTGGCGGTGCAGGAGTGAGAGGGGGCGGCGCTCCGGCGTCCTCTATGGACACACCTCCACTGCAGCCCACATTAACATCGGCTGTTTTGACATTCAATTTGACATGTCAAGTCGCTAGATATTGCCGGCAACCGCACCGTCCAAATCGGTGCAACGCCAACTTTGCGGAGCCACACCGATTTCCAAAAGTAGTTCCTGCACTACTTTTGGCGACTTCTGGGGTGATTTTAATAGACATCTGTGCAGAAACCCACAGAGATGTCTCTGAAATCGCTCCCGAAGTCGAACTGACATGCAGGTTTGAAATCGTACAAGTTCTGCTGAACTCGAGCGATTTTAAACCGGCATCAGTGTGAATCTATTCTCACATACCCACAGACGCTTGAATACCCAAACAGTGTATATCTGATTGGATGCATTCGCTGTTTAGGGAAGACATTTCTACCCAGGCCCGGACTGGGACAAAAAATAGGCCCGGGCATTTTAGACTGATCAGCCCGGGGGGGGGGGGGGGGCACGCGGCGGGGGTTAATGATGGAATGCCCGCACAGAGAGAGAGAGACTGCTCCACATTTGTGGCACAGAGAGAGAGAGACTGCTCCACATTTGTGGCACAGAGAGAGAGACTGCTCCACATTTGTGGCACAGAGAGAGAGACTGCTCCACATTTGTGGCACAGAGAGAGAGACTGCTCCACATTTGTGGCACAGAGAGAGAGACTGCTCCACATTTGTGGCACAGAGAGAGAAATCACTCCACATTGCTGGAACAGAGAGAAATCGTTGGACATTTCCCATTGTTGTACTGAAGTCAGTTGATAGATCGGAGTCTGTATAACCAGTCTGCACATTGATAGATTGAAATTTCTGCTGAACTGGCAGATTTTCAATCTATTTATGATGGCCTAAGCCCACCAGTCTCTGAGTTTAATAATATCCTCAAATCTTCTGAAAGGGGTTCTCAACTTAGGTTTAGAAATTCACTTTGAACTCCACCTTATTTCCAGAACTCTCATTATGTATTAGATGTGCAAAGAATAAGGTGAGAGAACATCTAATACCTATAAAGAGTAATGAAAATAAGGTGGAGTACAAAGTGAAATATCTGGAGGGACTGGCTGAGGTTAAAACAGGCAGGGAGGAAATTAGGCATCACCTCCTTACTGTCTGTCAAATGCCTCTGAAAAGTGACATGAGAATTGATAACTTTTCAGTGGAGTATCTGTGAGTGCAAGCCTTTTGGCTCACACTGGTGCTCAACATTTTTTTGGGGGGAAGCAATCAAACTGAACAAAAACATCAAATGCAGCCACTGTGCCCCATTATATGCAGCCACTGTGCCCCATCAAATGCAGCCACTGTGCCCCATCATATGCAGCCACTGTGCCCGATTAAATGCAGGCACTGTGCCCCATCAAATGCAGCCACTGTGCCCCATCAAATGCAGCCACTGTGCCCCATTATATGCAGCCACTGTGCCCCATTAAATGCAGGCACTGTGCTAATCAAATGCAGCCACTTTGTCCCATCAAATGCAGCCGTTGTGCCCCATGAAATGCAGCCACTGTGCCCCATCAAATGCAGCCACTGTGCTACATCAAATGCAGCCACTGTGCCCCATCAAATGCAGCCACTGTGCCCCATCAAATGCAGCCACTTTGTCCCATCAAATGCAGCCACTGTGCCCCATCAAATGCAGCCACTGTGCCCCATCAAATGCAGCCACTTTGTCCCATCAAATGCAGCCACTGTGCCCCATCAAATGCAGTCACTGTGCCCAATCAAATGCAGCCACTTTGTCCCATCAAATGCAGCCACTGTGCCCCATCAAATGCAGCCACTGTGCCCCAGTGACGTGGCAAGTGGACAATCCACAACTTGTGGCAGGTGACATGGCCAGTTGACGTGGCAGGTGACGTGGCCAGGTGATGTGGCAGGTGACGTGGCCAGGTGATGTGGCAGGTGACGTGGCCAGGTGACATGGCAAGTGGACAATCCACAACTTGTGGCAGGTGACGTGGCCAGGTGACGTGGCCAGTGGACAATCCACAACTTGTGGCAGGTGACGTGGCCAGTTGACGTGGCAGGTGACGTGGCCAGTGGACATTCCACAACTTGTGGCAGGTGACGTGGCCAGGTGATGTGGCAGGTGACGTGGCCAGGTGACGTGGCCAGTGGACAATCCACAACTTGTGGCAGGTGACGTGGCCAGTGGACAATCCACAACTTGTGGCAGGTGGCGTGGCCAGGTGACATGGCAGATGACATGGCAAGTGGACAATACACAACTTGAAGCAGGTGACGTGGCAAGTGGACAATCCACAACTTGTGGTAAGTGACGTGGCCAGGTGATGTGGCAGGTGACGTGGCCAGGTGACGTGGCCAGTGGACAATCCACAACTTGTGGCAATTGACGTGGCCAGTTGACGTGGCAGGTGACGTGGCCAGTGGACAATCCACAACTTGTGGCAGGTGAGGTGGCCAGGTGACGTGGCAGGTGATGTGGCCAGGTGACGTGGCCAGGTGACATGGCAAGTGGACAATCCACAACTTGTGGCAGGTAACGTGGCCAGGTGACATGGCAGGTGACGTGGCCAGGTGACGTGGCCAGTGGACAATCCACAACTTGTGGAAGGTGACGTGGCCAGGTGATTTGGCAAGTGCATAATCCACTCGTGGCAGGTGACGTGGCAAGTGGACAATCCACAACTTGTGGCAGGTGTCGTGGTCAGGTGACGTGGCAAGTGGACAATCCACAACTTGTGGCAGGTGATGTGGCCAGTTGACGTGGCAGGTGACGTGGCCAGTGGACATTCCACAACTTGTGGCAGGTGACGTGGCCAGGTGACGTGGCAGGTGACGTGGCCAGGTGACGTGGCCAGGTGACGTGGCCAGGTGACGTGGCCAGTGGACAATCCACAACTTGTGGCAGGTGGCGTGGCCAGGTGACATGGCAGATGACATGGCAAGTGGACAATACACAACTTGAAGCAGGTGACATGGCAAGTGGACAATCCACAACTTGTGGCAGGTAACGTGGCCAGGTGACATGGCAGGTGACGTGGCCAGGTGACGTGGCCAGTGGACAATCCACAACTTGTGGCAGGTGACGTGGCCAGGTGATTTGGCAAGTAATCCACTTGTGGCAGGTGACGTGGCAAGTGGACAATCCACAACTTGTGGCAGGTGTCGTGGTCAGGTGACGTGGCAAGTGGACAATCCACAACTTGTGGCAGGTGACGTGGCCAGTTGACGTGGCAGGTGACGTGGCCAGTGGACAATCCACAACTTGTGGCAGGTGATGTGGCCAGGTGATGTGGCAGGTGATGTGGCCAGGTGACGTGGCCAGGTGACGTGGCCAGGTGACATGGCAAGTGGACAATCCACAACTTGTGGCAGGTGACGTGGCCAGGTGACATGGCAGGTGACGTGGCCAGTGGACAATCCACAACTTGTGGCAGGTGGCGCACTCGGCCAGCTCAGTGGCCTTTTTGCAGGACATTAGAGCAGCCCAGGGGGCAAATGCATTCTTGCAACCCAGCCCAGTCCGCCCCAAGGGCCTTGGTACACCTCTGGGTAGAAGTGACATGCGGGCCGCCGAGGGCCGTTCGCGGGCCGCGATCGGCCCGCGGGCCGCCAAGGGCCATTCGCGGGCCACTACCGGCCCGCGGGCCGCCGCGGCCCACCGGGCATATGCCCGGTATGCCCTATGGCCAGTCCGGGCCTGTTTCTACCCCATTTTTCAGTCAACTTTTGCCCACCCGGATGGTGATTTCAGATGATTCGGCAGTAATCAGCATGAAACACAAGCCATGTATAACTAGCTGTTGTCTACAGACACTTCTATGCAAGGTTGGGACAAGGGGTGGCTGCGCTGAGCACTGTGGTATCATGTGAGGTAAGGAGGAGCCACAAGGAGATCGGGGGAGGGAATTTTTTTTTTTGGAGGGAGGAATTTGTGCTGGGGGCATATGGGAAGAGAGAGGATTTGAGTTGGGGGGGCAAAGATTTGTGCCAGGAGGGGGGATTTTAGCAGGGGGTGGATTTGTACTGAGAGGAAGGGGGAATCAATGCTTAGGGGGGTTGGGGGACATTTTGTTTGCAGAGGGGGGATTTGCAGAGACATAATCATCCATCTTGGGGGGGCGTGCAATTTCGCCCTGAACTCCAGATAACCTTGTCCCGGCACTGCTTCTATGAACCTGTTTTATAGACACTACTGGTTTAACAGTGACCACAAATGCAATTTCCTATCTATCTATCTATTGATCTATCTCTACCGGAGAACCGGAGCAACAAAGAAGACAAAGTTCAGTTTTCCAGCCCAGTTCTAGTTCTCAATGGACACCATACTAGTTTACACACATTTCTTCTTCCTTTCATTAGTTCCAGAAGTAGATGTTCTCAGCTTCTGTAATAACTTCCAGTCAGAATTATATCCTGTGTTGTATCAGGTTACACAGTCAGGGTAGTGGTGAGCGCAAGGCGTGCAGAAACATTTATGTCAGAGGAAAACATCAGAGGGACAAAATCTTACATGGAACAGCACGTCCTCTACAAACCATATATGCAAATTTCAAAAGTCACAACACAATAGCATTTTATATCGTAACTAGTGTTTCATCTAATTATGTCAGAATTTTCTATTTATTTTTATAGATGGGGCACAACTGAGGATCCAGATCCTTTCTAGAGGACCCTGATGTAAGGGGGGACTCGGATGGGAAACCTGATGTAAGGGGGGACTCGGATGGGGACCCTGATGTAAGGGGGGACTTGGATGGGGAGCCTGATGTAAGGGGGGACTCTGATGGGAAACCTGATGTAAGGGGGGACTTGGATGGGGACCCTGATGTAAGGGGGGACTCGGATGGGGAGCCTGATGTAAGGGGGGACTCGGATGGGGACCCTGATGTAAGGGGGGACTCGGATGGGGACCCTGATGTATGGGAGAACTCTGATAGGCACCTTGATGTACGTGGGGGCCTCTGAAATTATGGGGTTGGGAGCTTCTGATGTAAAAGTGGGACTCTGATGTGAATAGGGGACTTCTGATGTGATGGGTGGCTTCTGATATGAAGTTATTTCTTTGGAGCATGTTTATTCATTCATTTAATTTTTATTCATTTTTTTATGATAATGGTGTTTTTTTTCTGGCCCACAATTTTTTTTAAATATATGACGTGGCCCTCGTACCCTGGTCTAGAGCTGTTTTTTTAGAGCTTGTAATTTTACATATATCTCCAGATATAGACTAGTTTATCCGTTATTTATTTTTTTATCCTACCTACGTTTAACAAATGCATCTAATTGTGACTCTGAATAAAAAAATAAAAAAAACTTTAACTGAATACATAACTCAAATACACATATGGCAACTGTTCTACCTACCAAAAAGATTTGTAATTCAGTTCAGTCAGTACTGTAATCCAGCAGTACAACTTGGTCAAGAACACAGTCTGCTGACTGGACAATAAAGTTGCAGAAGTCATCACTATGCTTTATCTTCTTGCCAGTCTGTTTCCTGTCAGCACATGTGCATTATGGCAGGAGCTGATTGTCTTCTATCGTTGCCTTCGCCTTTTGCAGAGTGATGTTGTGCATAAGGTTGCAGATGGCTTATATCAAGACAAATTCTGATAGTTTAACCACTTGCATTTAAAAATACATTAATGCCGCGTACACACGATCGTTTATCAGCATGAAAAAAAACGAAGTTTTTAGGCATGTTGAAAAACAAAGTTTTTTTCCAACTTCATCATTAAAACGACTTTGCCCACACACCATCGTTTTAAAAAAATGCTCTAGCAAAGCCTAGTGACGTACAACACGTACGACGGCACTATAAAAGGGAAGTTCAATGCAGATGACGTCACCCTTTGGTGCAGTGACGGCGACGGCATCGAATGTGACAAGCGCATGCTCGTCGTACGCGATGACGTCACCGCGTTCTTGCCTTTCAAGAGAACCCGCGGTTCTTTTGAAAGGAGAGTCTGTACACTCGGGCCGCAAGAGATTCGTTTTTTTCCTGATGAGATTCTTGCCCATGTGTACAGGGCTTAACAAAAAGAAAAGGGACTGAGAACCAGACATGTCCAGACTGGAATTTTTCGTTTAGTTTTTTCGTTTTCGTTTGGAAAATAAATTTATTTAGTTACTCCCGAAAATCGTTTTGATTTATTTCGTTTTTCGTTGGGGAATAGCTTTCGTCCGAAAATCCAATAATACTTGGTTTCTGTCGAATGGTCAAAAGAATATTCGCCGGAACGTCGAATCTTTGTTGGTTTCTGTCTAATGGTCAAAAAATATTCGACGGAACGTTGAATCTTTACGTCGAATCGTACATTTCCGTTCGAATATTCCGCCTACAAGAATTCTAATGTTGTATGACTAGTAATAATGTCGAAACTATTCTCTATAATGTCGAATCTATTTTCTCATAAATCGAAATCTATTCTCTGTAATGTCGAATCTATTATTTCTATAGTGTTGAATCTTTTCTCTATAATGTCGAATCTTTTCTCTATGATGTCGAATCTTTTCCCTATAATGTCGAATCTCTCTATATCGAATTTTTACCGCAACGAAAACGAAAATAAAGCATGTTTTATGTCGGATCTTTCGGTTTTCGTTTCTTGCACTTTCGTTATCATTTGTTAAAACGATAACGAAAAAAACTGATTTTCGGACGAAAATGCATTCTAACGAAAACGAATGCACATGTCTACTGAGAACTTACACAATAAAGGTACCATCCATTGTGCATTAAAGAGGAACTGCAGTCTGCTCACCTAATCTGTAATAAAAACATCTTCGTTATGCTGAAGCTTCCCTCCAACCACTTCCTGGATTTACACAGACACTCCTCCAGCTCTGCAGCTCTCATTGGCCCTCTTATGACTCATCCCTCCTCCCTTCTTGGCAAACTCTCTCACGAGAGTGAGTGAGAGAGAGAAAGATGTGCATGATGTCATATGCCTAGGCTTTTTACCAGAGAAGAAACAGAAAGTGGGCTGTATAAGGTATTTACTGGTAGAAAAAACGGAAAATTGTATACTTACCTTTCCGTAATTTTCCTTTCCTGACGCATCTTCATGGCAGCACACACTGGGTTGTGACTCCGCCCCCACAACCTGACAGGATTGGTTAGCTATAAATTTGAAGAGGAGACACCCGGCATTATTCTCCGTAAATATCATCATTGAACAGTAGGGTGGGCAGCTGTGTGCTGCCATGAAGATGCGTCAGGAAAGGAAAATTACGGAAAGGTAAGTATACAATTTTCCGTTTTCCTGACGCATTCATGGCAGCACACACTGGGAAATAACTCGCCAGTCGGGAGGGTTCAATGCAAAAGTATTTTATTCCCTATAGAGCAGAAGAATTGGCCCTGATGACAGATCTGCCAAATTCGGCCGTAGCCAAGAGAGCGGCGTCCACCCTGTAGTGGGAGATAAAGGTATGCCTGGAAGACCAGGTTGCTGCTCTGCATATAGTTTCCGCAGAAACACCACAATATGCTGCCCAAGAGGTTGCCACTGCCCTGGTTGAGTGTGCCCTGACGCCTTCCGGGATCTCCATCTGCTGAGTGGAATACGCTTTTCCAATAGCCCTGACCAGCCAAGAGGCGATGGTGCGGGAAGTGGCCGCCTGGCCTCGCCTGGCCCCGTGAGGTATAATCAAGAGAGCGTCTGTTGATCTGAGATGAGTAGTAGCCGACAGATATTTGGAAATTGTAGATTTAATGTCCAAGGCATGAGGTTCGCCATTCTCGTTAGAAAGGCATGGTAAGACGATGTCCTGGCTGTAATGGAAGGCCGAAGTAACTTTGGGCAGGAAACGGTCTGACGGTCTCAGAATCACTCTGTCGGGATGAAAAATCAGGTATGGCTCTTTAGACATGAGAGCTTGCAACTCCGACACTCTCCTCGCCGAGGCAATGGCAATGAGGAAGGATAACTTTAAGGTCAGATCCCATAGAGAAATCGAGTTGAGTGGGAAGAAGGGTGGATTGGAGAATGCCTCGAGGACCACCGAAAGATCCCAGGACGGGAAGGACGGTCTTCTGGGTGGTCTGATCTTTACGCATGCCTTCATGAACTGGATGATCAAAAGATGCAAGGCCCACCTGGTGCCAGTTTTGGCGGACAGAGCGGAGATCTGTACCTTTAGGGTGCCTGAATTTAGTCCCTTGTCAATTCCCGTTTGCAGGAACTCCAGGATCTGGTAAGGATCGGGTGAGACGGGGTTCCAACCTTTGAGTTGCGCCAGCTGGGCGAATTTTTCCCAAATCCTGGTATAAATGGAGTTCGTGGAGGATTTCCTGGCTTGCATTAAGGTTGTTATAACCGCTTGGGAACATCCTTGTTCCCTTAGTCTAGCCCTCTCAACCTCCAGGCTGTCAGGTGGAGCCTGTCTGGGGCTGGATGGGGAGACCGACCTTGGAGTAGGAGATCCGCCGTAACTGGAAGGTGGATTGGAGGTCGGGTATTGAGCTGTAGGAGCGTCGTAAACCACGGTCTCCTCGGCCAGAATGGTACCACTGTGATTACTGTGGCCGACGACCTTCGGAGTCGCGATAGAAACCTCGCTATTAGAGGAGTTGGGGGGAAGATGTACCCCAAATTGAAGTCCCATGGGTGAAGGAGGCAATCTGTCCCCTCCGCTGTTGGAAAGGGTACCCTGGAAAGGAATCTCGAACACTTGGCATTCGCTGGTGTTGCTGCCAGGTCTATCTCCGGAACCCCCCAGGTTTCCGTTAGAACGGCGAACACCCGGGGATTCAAGGACCACTCGTTGTTGGATAGAAGTTCTCTGCTCAGAAAGTCGGCTAGCGTATTCTGTGCTGCTGGGACATAGACTGCTCTCAGGTCCAGAAGATGTATCTGGGACCACTCCATTATGGGGCGAACTTCTTCCAGAAGAGTGAGGCTTCGGGTACCGCCTTGCCTCTGGATGTAGGCTACTGCCACCCTGTTGTCCAACCGAATTAGGATGCTCTTCCCCTGTAGAAGAGGCGCAAAGGCTAAGAGGGCCTGGAATGCCGCTCGGAGCTCCAGTATATTTGAGACTGTCCCCCGAGCAGGGAAGTGCCAGTGACCCTGGGCTGTCTGATCCAGATAGTGAGCCCCCCAACCTCTCTCGCTGGCATCGGATGTTACTATCTCCGGTTCCGGAGGAGCTATGGGCCTGAATCTTCTGAGGTTGGAAGGGCAAGTCCACCACAGAAGGGAGTGTCTTACATGACTGGGGATGCTGATGGGTTGGTGCATTGATGCTCCGTCCCAATGCCTGAGAAAAGTGTTCTGCAGGGTTCTCATGCGCCATTGGGACCATTGTACCATGGGTATGGTGGATGACATCGAGCCCAGCATACTGAGGCAGGTTCTGGAAGACGTGAGACTGGAGGACAATAGATTCCGCACTTTCCGGACTAAGGGATTCACCTTCTCTAAGGGCAGTTGTACCCTGTTCTGCTTCGTGTCCAATTCTGCCCCCAGGTAAACCATGGACTGTGATGGCTGAAGGCTGCTCTTTCGCCAGTTGATTAACCAGCCAAACTTTTGGAGGGTCGAGATTAGGATCTCCCGCTGGAGGAGTAGAGTCTCCCGATTTGTAGCCAAGAGCAAGATATCGTCCAGGTAATGATGCACCCGCAGCCCCTTCTCTCTGAGGAATGCTATGAGGGGAAGCATAACCTTCGTGAACGTCCTGGGAGCCGAGGAGATCCCGAATGGTAGACATCGGAATTGGTAGTGATGTTGGCCGATGGAAAAGCGCAGGAACTTCTGGTATGCGGGATGTATTGGCACATGGAGGTAGGCGTCTGCCAGGTCGATCGACAGCATCCAGTCTCCGAGATTTACTGCCAGGAGGATGGACTGGAGACTCTCCATCTTGAAGGCCTCTATTTGAATCTTTCTGTTGAGCCGCTTGAGGTCCAGAACGGGCCGAAGGTCCCCTGATTTCTTTCGAACCAGAAAGAGAGGGGAATAAAATCCCCTGCCTCTTTGGTGCGAAGGAACTTCCACGATAGCTCTTTTCTGCAATAGTTCTAAAATGTATTGAATGAGCAGTTTCCTTTTGTCTAGGGAAGACGGTATTTTGGTGGGCTGAAAGGTAGCGTGAGGCAATACCCCTATAAAGTTCCATCTGTGGCCATGCTTTATTGTAGAAAGAGTCCATGGGTCTTCTATGTGGTTCGACCATATTTGCGCAAAACTGCTGAGCCTGGCGCCCACCTGAGCTGGGTGGGCAGGCAAGACTTCAAAAAGACTTCTGCTGGTCCCCTGCAGTAGTGACCTTGGGCTTCTGCCCCCTCGTAAAGGGTGGGCGATTAGGTCTCCATTCTCTCCTGAACTCCTTACCGGGACGATAGGATCTGGCCTCCCTGTACCTCTCAGGCAGATTACGCCTGAAGGTAGGACCTTTCTGAGGCTTGGGTCTTCTGTCGGAGGGAATAAGCCCCGATTTTCCACCCGTGACCTTGGAGATTGCCGAATCCAATTTTGTGCCGAACAGGTTCGTGCCATCATATGGTATCCTGCACCAGTTTGCTTTTGAAGCCGCGTCAGCGACCCAAGGTTTTAACCATAAGGCTCAGCGGGCCATAACTGAGGCTAACATGGACCTGGCCGAGGAACGAATGATATCCACCGAGGCCCCCGCCATAAAGTCACCGGCTAGCCTGATCTCCTGCAAGGAGGATATGACATCCCCTCGATCAGCACCTTCTAGGAGAACCTTCTCAGCATTGGCTGCCCATGCGGAAATGGCCTTGGCGACAGCTGCCTTAGCAATAGCTGGTTTACATGCGCCCCCCGAGGTGGAGTAAGCCTTCTTTAATTCTAGGTCGATCTTACGGTCGAGAACATCCCGGAATGATACTGCGTCTTCTATTGGCAGAGTGACATGCCTGGCGAGTCGCATAAGAGAAGCATCCACCACGGGAGCGTTAATGAGGGAAGCGACTTTAGAGTCTTTCAGAGGGTATAGTTTAGAGAGTTTGTTGGACAGACCGGGACGCTTGTCCGGTTTCTCCCACTCCTCCTTAACTCGGTCCTCCAGTTCTTCGATGAAGGGAAACAGTTCGGGATCCCTCCTTAACTCGGGGAAATATTTCCCAACCTTGGGTGGTTCCGTCACGGGTTCTTCCCAGCCTATTGTCGCCTTGACTGAGCGGGCAAAAGGTTCGACTAGACAGAAGTCAAATCCAGACACAAGTTCTCGATCCTCATGATCAGAATGAGCCTCTATTAGTTGGGCATATGGGCCGGAGGCGGATGAAGTGCCCGGAGTGGGCTCATCACAGACCAAAGGAACTGAAGTCCACACTGATTCTTGCGCTGACTCCCCCACGAGCTGTTGGGAGGAGAAATCTGTAGTCATCCTGGCGCTCGTCTCCTTTTCTCTAGTTGCTTCATTAAAGCAAGTCTGACATGCTAGCTTTCCTGGCAAAGCAGTAGCACCGCACACCCAGCAAGCGTTAGCTGCAGGACGGGTATGATAATGCTCACGGTGGGATGAGGGAGACCGTCTGCGGTGAGACCGGCTATGACGGGAGCGGCTGCGGCGTGATCGGCTGTGCCTTGATCGATGGTAGCGGGAGGAGGATCTTGACCGACTTTTACGGGACCTCCTGCTTGATGCATGCCTGGACCTCTCCCTGCGCCGTGGGCTTGCGTCTCTTGGCCTGATGGGACTGCAACAGAAAGGCAGTGTTTAGTGGCCGGCTCTCTTTTTTGTCTCTTCTCTACTTACCCGAAAGTGATGGTCTCCATACCTCGTTTGTTGGTAGTGGTCTGCGAGGGCAGTGGGCTCCATGAAAAACACAGGGAAGCAGCAGAAGGATGTACTGGAAGAAAGCAACAGGGGTTACAAAATAAATAAACAAAACACCTAACCAGGTATAGGCAAAGGGAAAGGGAAGCACCTGCATACCCTGGGAGAAATCCCTGTGGAATTCCAGCAAAGCAGCAGCCTCAGGGAAAAAAAGAAATTTTCAGGCTTTTAAATTTGGCGCCGCCGTCGCGGCGCTGATGACGCCTACGCGCATGCGCAGTTGCGTCCCGCGCGTCCCGGCGCCATCTTGGATGAGGGCGAGGGAGGTGTCCGGCGTCATCATTGTGCTGCGCGCATGCGCAGTACGCCCGAGGAGCACGGCGGTGCGAGGGACTACATGGCTCAGAGAGCCTGCCTGGAAAAAAAAAGGTACAAACGCACACAATGACACAGAAATGAATGGGAACCTTCAGGGGCACAATAGGGAAAGCCTTGTCATACAAACTTTCAGGGGCACAATAGGGAAAGCCTTGTCATACAAAGTGAAGAGCATACCCAGAAGAGGGAAGGGGAAGCACCAGGAGAGAAAAGAGAAAAATAGTTAGAGAGCCACACTGCCGGTCTAAGCTTATTTAAAGCTTGTATATATGCCAGGAACTTGCCGGGATTAACCCCTGAGACCACCAGAGCGGGGCTCCCCCTATAAAAGCTCTATTAGAGACTGTACAAGGGGGACTTCCAAACAGGAGAGGCTGAACCTGCAGGGGCGATAGCGGTAGGAGACAAGCTGTACGTCCACGTCCTGTCAGGTGAGGATAAAAAAAGAGAATAATGCCGGGTGTCTCCTCTTCAAATTTATAGCTAACCAATCCTGTCAGGTTGTGGGGGCGGAGTCACAACCCAGTGTGTGCTGCCATGAATGCGTCAGGAAAAATGTTTTACTATCCAAAGTTAAAACAACAAAGGCAGAAGATTTAATATATGAAAAGTTACAAAAAATGACTGAAGGTCTTTAATTGGGCATTAATTTAAGGGCTTGTTCATACTAGGTGCGGTGCAGGAACACACACCCTTCTGCCGATGTGCGCGGGTGGCATTCATTCTTAATTGCACCCCCATGCATGGTAAAATGAATTGGCTGACTTAAAATGCACAACAAAACTTGTGCACTCGAATGCACCTCATGGTGTGAATGAACCTTTAAGCTCACAGAAAGTGATAAAGGTGCTACATTTTCAGCAAAATTAACAGATTGGTGCTGAAAATGTTCTCAGCCTGAAAATTGAAAACGAATGCAGTCACATCAAAGGATCATTACTCTTTGTCGCTGTCACCCCCTGGCTCCTTAAGAAAATCTGAATGTCAGGAGGTAGAGGCAGGCATTCCGATCATGTGATCGCTGTGTTTGTCACATTGGTCTCATAACCAGAAGCTCCTGATCGTATGTATGCATTGGTAGCTTCCCATGATATCTCGGTTACTGTCCTGGGAGCATGAACTAAGCGCGCTCTCTGTACAGAAAAACTTTCCCCATAAACACATACCGTATTTATCGGCGTATATTGCGCACTTTTTTGCCCAAAATCGTGGGTGCGCGATATACGCCGATACCCGCGCCGAGTTTTGAATACTGCGCTGACATATACCGAGCGCAGTACACTCGGGTATAGTCGGCCAGTCCCGGCTTCTTCCGCGGTCACGTCCTGGACGTACAGGACGTGAGCGCGACAGTTGCCGAGCCTGCCCGAGTGTACTGCGCTCGGTATATGCTGGCGCAGTATTCAAAACTCGGCGCGGGAAACGAGCGGGGAGGACGCGAGGACGCCGCAGAAGGACGCTGGACCCGCCGAAGAGGACACCGGAACCGCCGCAGAAGGACACCCGAAAGCTGCAGAAGGACACCCGAAGCCGCAGAAGGACGCCAGACCCGCCGAAGAGGACACCCGAAGCCGCAGAAGGACGCCGGACCCAACGAGCCCGCCGATGGACGCCGCGCAAGACACCAAAACTGTAAGTACAAAAATAACTTTTTTTCCACAGGATTGGGGGTCACTTTAGGGGTGTGCGGTATACCCGGGAGCGCGTTATACCGCGATAAATACAGTGGCCCAGATTCAGGTAGATTCGCGCAATATTTGCGTGGGCAAAGAGCAAAAAATTTTCTCTGCGCCCACGCAAATATTGCGCTTTGCCCGCGATTCACGGAGCAGTTGCTCCGTAAATTGCGCGGGCGATATGCTAAACAGCCGGGCGTAAGGCTGCCTAATGTAAATGATCCCGCCGGGGGCGGGAATCATTTAAATTAGGCGCGCTCCCGCGCCGAGCGAACAGCGCATGCTCCGTTGGGAAACTTTCCCGACGTGCATTACGGCAAATGACGTCGCAAGGACGTCATTTGCTTCTAAGTGAACGTGAATGGCGTCCAGCGCCATTCACGGTTCACTTACGTAAACTACGTGAAATTTAAATTTCACGAGCGGGAAGCGCAGCTATACTTTAGCATTGGTTGCGCCTGCTATTAGCAGGAGCAACCTTATGCTAAAGTCGCCGTACGGAAACTCCGTACCTTGCGTGCGCAGGGCCCGCGCAACTTTTGTGAATCGGTGGTAGTATGCAATTTGCATACTATACGCCGATCACAATGGCCGCGCCCCCTAGCGGCCAACGCAAGAATGCAGCCTGGGATGTGAAGGCATAAGGAGGCTTATGTCTGTCACATCCTAGGCTGCAGTCGGTGTAACGAGGTTCCTGAATCAGGAGCACTCGTTACACCGGAGCAAGTAAGCCCTTGCGCCGCGCAACCTATGGTTGCGCGGGCGCAAGTGCTTCTTGAATCTGGGCCAGTATATGCGGCCGCTCAGCACTAAAGCCCACCCAGCAGCCGCATGGCTGTCAGGAAAAGGTTAAATTGCCATATTTTACATTTTTGGGTCTGTATACGCTTTAATGATTTTTAATAGCTTTGCATATATGTGTAGCACCCTGGGGTTTAGTCAGGGAGCTCCTCAAAAATGTACTTGCCAAGAGTAGTCATCTTGATCGATTAATAGAGATTTATTGATTTCTCCCTATTTGGCCTTGTTGCACTTTTCTCTTCTACCACTAGGTGGCCGGGAACTTGGTGGTACTAGATATAAGAAGGGCAACCCAAGGTCAGATTATGGGTATATGGGGTATCTCAGCTAATGAGCAGAGGTTTTCTTTAATCCCTTGGCCTGCTGGGAGAATCTATAAATTCGGGTGTGAGATCAGGTGATCAGTGTTCTGTGCCACCTGGACGGCTGTCTGGATGGACGTGTGTCGTACACCCCGGGCTGCTTGGCCAGAGATTGGGCCTATCCCAGGGGCATCTGGCTGCCAGGCTGTGTGAGGGCCTATCCAGAAGTAAGAGGGAAGCACAGGGATGGGACTGCGACTTGCAGTCCAACAGAAAGTGACAGTTCTGCCGGCCGGAGAACCTGTCAGTGGTCGGAGGTAGAAGGGAAGCTGCCACCACAAAGGGACCAACCACCTTATTACCAGGGACCACAGTGAGTAAGTGAAGAAAGTACCGTAACCATATTTTCACCGACAGGGCACAGTGAATAATCGGGAAACTTCAGGCGGTGATCAAGTCAGGAACCCAACCTGCGTCAAGACAGAGACCTCACCGGTTAGCAGGGATGAAGCTTGAGAAGTATCTGGAGTTCCAACCTTGGAGGAGCTCAAGGGATTCAGTCAGTGAATCAGAGGGTATAGTGACAGCTCAGTGTTGAAGAACTACAAGAGGCAGTTGTAGCTGAGCTGAAAGAACTAAATGGGTTGCGCCTACCAGAAAAGTCCTCTGTGATGTTCAAGTGGGAAACAGAAGTAGGCCAGGAATTTACCCCAGATGAATGGTCTGAGATGCTACTAAACATGCATAAATGCACGTGCTCTATGTCCTTAAAAGAAACAGTAGTGAAACTAGACATTATATGTAAACGACAGTATCTTGTTATGCTTTTAAAACTCCAATAAAAGCATTTGTAATAAAAAAGTATAGCGACCCGCTACTTTTTAGCCGGCGCTGTTTTAAATTTAGAGGGTAGTCTGACAGTTAGTTGACTCAGACTGTATGATATTTCACAAAATTTGTGCCTCTGTTCCAGCCATGGCTGTGCTGTGGGTGACCACTATTGTCGTCTGGGGTGCCGTTACCACCTCAGGCCAAGGGTGGCAGCAGTCAAGGCAAAGTGTTTTGGGTGTTCCCCTTCGGCAGCCAATCAGTGGGAGTTGATCGTCCTGCTGTGCATGCTGGGGAGGAGTACTTAAGGGACAGACGCCATTGGTCCGGGGTCGTCGATCCTGGGTCTGTCATCCCACCACCCCGCTGTGTGTGGCCCTCCTGGCCAGGGATGAGTGTTCAAGTGTTCCTGGCTCCGGGACCACGTTGGTCCAGAGTTGTGATCTACTAAGTAGGCCCGGTAGTCAGACTGGGTCTACGTTTGCAGAGTGGTCCTGGGCTGCCCGTCCTGGAGGGAGGAAGCCACTCGATGAAGAACCTATCTTGGAGAGCACCAAGCACGAGGCTGGTATCTCAGAAGAGGCCTTGAACTTCATCGAAGGATGCACCATTACTAAAAGGCTGAAGGATGCTCGCCTGTCAGTTCTAAGTTCACAAGAAGTTGATCGGGAGAGACTCGGGTGCTGGGTGCTAACATGCCAACCAAAACAATCCAGCAGCTCCTCCGGGGGTAGTGCTACAAAAGAAAGAACTGTTATGTTTGAGTTAGGAACTGTTAAAGGACTGTTGCCATAGGAGACAGCATTCCTGTATGTGCAGAAGTGGCGCTTTGCTGGGACCTTTCCCTGCACGGCTGTCCTCTTATTGGAGTCTCAGAGTCTGACAAATTACTCTATAAATACTTAAGGGTGTCCTGATCCTAACCCTCTTTCCCCCAAAAATACAAAAAGACTGTCAAAAGAAATAAAACCTCTTTTACATCCAAGAAGTGTCTAGCACCCAATTACTTTCACCATCTTTGCACCCACTATGCCTCACAACCCACTACATATTGAAGGATGTCAGCAATCTTTGGTCTTGGAGGTCTTATTTTACTGGACAAGGCCGGAGACCTTGCTACATATGAATGATAATGCAACGTGCCAAAAAACCTGCGTGGTAGCATGTCGGATTTTCCCTGCTCGATCAGCACTGAAGACTATAGACTATAGAGCTGATCAGTGTATTCTGATGGTGGGGAAGTCTCCCTGCTGTCAGAATACTATACTATAGCTCAGAAAGGAGGATTCCCCCATCAACATTAAGTGTGTGGATGGGGAAATCGAATCAGTTTTTTCCTTTCAACACGCTGGTTGAACATAAAAAACAGACTCATCTATAGGTAGGAAGGAAGAGTTTGTGGGACTTTAAATGATGTACCGCCATGTGAGGTAAAAAAAATAATAATATAGAAATTAAGTTACAGTACATGATTTCTTTATTACAATCTAGAATTCATATCAGATATTTTGTATCAAATAGATTGGTAGTTACAAGACTTACACTAAATATGCTGCTCATAGCATGCAATACAAGTAGAAAATAGACATGGCAAATATACATGGTAAAATAAATCGATTGGAAAACATATGTAATAGAGAAAAGTAACTGTTGGCATCTAGTGGCACTCAACGCGTTTCTTGGCATTACAGCCATTCATCAGGAGTGTTATGAAGTAATATACTGAAAAGGAAAATAGACAGGGGTTAATAATAATAATACCCTTAGAATAAGAGAGGACAGAGAAACTATGTCCCAACAAGGTGGAGACAAATTGGGAAACTTACTGCACAGCCTCAAGGCCAAGTTCGGTATCTGCCAAGGAAAGCGGGGGTGACGGGCATTATGTCTCCCCCAGGGTTGAGACGGGGGAACCCTCCAAGGACAGAGAACAGCGCCCAGAGCACAACACGGTGGTAACAGCATGATCCAAATACTATGTGGGCACGAAGAGTGCATAGTGTTCCTGGAACAAATGTGTCAAAAACGGATTAATTAAAAAGTGTATAAATAGTGTATCAAAATAATTATCTATGTGTTCCTACAAGTGGACTACATGGGGGAGTGTGTGTAAAATGGAACCAAGCACACTGCTTGGTTTCATTTTACACACACTCCCCCATGTAGTCCCCTTGTAGGAACACATAGATATTTTTCTACACTATTTTGATACTTTTTAATTAATCCATTTTTGACACATTTGTTCCAGGAATACTATGCACTCCTCGTGCACACATAGTATTTGGATAATGATGTGACCACCGTGTTGTGCTCTGGGCGCTGTTCTCCATCCTTGGAAGGTTCCCCAGTCTCAACCCTGGGGAAACATCATGCCCGTACCCTCGCCTTCCTTGGCGGATACCAGACTTGGCCTTGAGGTTGTGCAGTCATTTTTCCAATTTGTCTCCACCTTGTTGGGACATGGGGCCAGATTCACAAAGAGATACGACGGTGTATCTACAGATACACCATCGTATCTCTGACTTACACTGGTCCTATCTATGCGCCTGATTCATAGAATCAGATACGCATAGATAGGGCTAAGATCTGACAGGTGTAACTGTGTTACACTGTCGGATCTTTTTTTCAATTTAAAAATGGCGCCGGGGGCGTTCCCGCTGATTTACCTTGAATAATATGTAAATCAGCGAGATACGCAAATTCACAAACGTACGCGGACCCGACGCAGTCTTCTTACGACGTTTCCGTAGCGGCTTTCCCGTTGTATACTTACCCCTGCTTTTATCAGGCGCAGCCAGTGTTAAGTATAGCCGGCGTTCCCGCGCCGAATTTGAATTTTCTAACGTCGTTTGCGTACGCCGATTCACAAACACGCGCGTCGCAAGTCACGCTCACGTCGAAACCACTGACGTCCTAGTGACGTCAGTGGGAGCAATGCACGCCGGGAAATTCCCGGGAACGCGCCTGATTTAAATAGTACACTCCCCCTAGCCGCGGAATTTGAATTCCGCCGGGGGATTTAGGATCCGCCGCCGCAAGTTTGGAGGTAAGTGGTTTGTGAATTAGCCACTTGCCTCTCAAACTTGCGGGAGCTGATCTTAAATCACGTAGATCGAGCGGATCTATAGATCCGCTGATCTACGTGAATCTGGCCCATAGTCTCTCTGTCCTCCCCTATTCTAAGGCTATTATTATTATTATTATAATTAACCCCTGTCCATTTTTCTTTCCAGTATATTACTTCATAACACTCCTGATGAATGGCTGTAATGCCAAGAAACGCGTTGAGTGCCACTAGATACCAACAGTTACTTGTCTCTATTACATGTTTTTCAATTGATTTATTGTACCATGTATATTTGCCATGTCTATTTTATACTTGTATTGCATGCTATGAGCAGCATATTTAGTGTAAGTCTTGTGACTACCTATCTATTTGATACAAAATATCTGATATGAATTCTAGATTGTAATAAATAAATCATGTACTGTAACTTAATTTCTATGATATTATTTTTACCTGACATGGCGGTGCGTCATTCAAAGTCCCACAAACTCTTCCTTCCTACCTACCAAATTAGGGATGGAGGCCGCCATATGTTTTATATAGTGTGTACTTGTAAAAAAAAAAAAAGAAAAAAAAATGTATTCTTTGCATACCATATTTTCTTATACTCCCCATTATTCTCTTGATTGTCATGTTTACTAAGGGCAGATCAATTCATCTTTCTTTATTTCCTGGAACTCTGGCTCTGCCTCCTGGATCATGTGACAGGAAAATCCCAGGATTCATCCATGAGGTCCTGGTTACATCACCAGTGCCTCACTAATCTTGGAAGTGGAAAAAAACGCAATTGTAAGTAAAAGCAATCAAATATTTGTAATAAATGAATGTGAGATGATTTAGTTTCAGTATGCAGAATTGTATGCTGTTTTGATTTTTTATTGAATCGAGGTAAAGGTCTGTTTTAAGCATACCTCTCACCTTTCTTAAATTGGAAAGAATGACACCTATTAGAAAAATGTATCTACACAAAGCACACACCCTGTTACATGGAGCATCAATACACAAAAAGGACTGATTAAGCCAAGGGTTTTTAAACTTTCTAAACAAAGGGCCAGTTTACTAAGTAGAGAATAAGAGGAAAAGTATTGCCCCATCATTGGTATTAAGGAATAGTGTCCTATTGTTAGTGTCAGTGAATGGAATGGTGCCTCATTATCTGTGTCATTGAGAGCAATAGTGCCTGATTGTTGGTGTCAGTGGGAGGAATAGTGCCCCATCATTGGTATCAATGGAAGCAATAGTGCATTATCGTTGGTGTCAGTGGCAGGAATTAAGCCCCACGGTTGGTGTCAGTGGAAGGAATATTGCCTAAATTTTGGTGCCAGTAGGAGGAAGAGTGCCTCACATCAGTGTCTAAGGTCAGCTTTTGGCTGATGTCACTCAGCCGGTCCAAGCTGTGGAAATATCCTAACTTTACAGCTGGGATCGACACAGATGCCTTGACCGGCAGCTGGCTCAGTCTCGCAGTGAGCCACTGAGAGCCTGGGCCAGACGCTCCCACCCTAGGGTTGCCACATCATCCCCGGGGGGGGCTACCTTGCGGGCATTCTACCGAGTCCAGCATTTGCGCCCTCACCTCCAGGCGGCTGCGTCATTAGATTTGATCGATAGCAGCAGGAGCCAATGGCTGTGCTGCTATCAATCTATCTAATCAAGAGCCGAGAACCCCAGGCAGAGGGACTCTGGCATGGGAAATTCCAGGGCTCAGATAAAAAAAACGGGGGGGGGGGGACTAGGGTGCCGGTGACTACCAGGATGCATTAAGGTGAAAAAACATGAGCCTTTACAACCCCATTAATCAGCCACAGAACCTGTGTAATTAATGTGTGTCCTGGATTAAAGGGATGATGTGGCAACCCTATCCCACCCCCTCCACAGTCTGGCACTCTTGAGTGCTGGAGGGGCAGAGCAGAGAGCCGGTGACTGACAGTCACTGCCTCTTTGCAGACTTGATACTGAGAAGTGAGTGATCGCTTATTTCTCGGTGTAGAGCTAGTGGATGACAGCTGCAGCTGGGATCGGTGCTACAGCCATCCAGGTAAGTATGATTGTTTATGTCTTTGAGCCCAGGTTCACACTGGGCTGCGGGAATGAAGCAGTGTGAGTTCAACTGAACTCACACGATTTCACTCCCGCCTGTCAGTCCCGATTTTGGGCCCGCTTACAGAAACATCTGTGCAGGTTTCTGCACAGATGTCAATGTAAATCGCAGGCCGAAATCGCAAAAAGTAGTACAGAAACGACTTTTTGAAATTGGTGCAGCGCCGCAGATGCACCGATTTTTTCCAGATCTGTGCAGTAATCCAGTGTGAATCTTTTGCCTTGCAGGACCTTCCTGTAATAAAGACCAGTCAGTGCAGCTGCCTCTCCTTGTACAGGGTAGCTGGTCTCGTATCTGCCCCCTCTTGTAGTTTTCTGCAGGCAGCCTGTAGTGGGAGGACCTGCTGGGTCCTTCCCATAGCTCTGATACCTGCACAGACTATGTGCAACACATTGATGATGTCACTGCTACAATGTCTGGTTTTGTAAAGGCATTTGGTGCACACAAAGTGGATTTATATTCTTTGTTATTAATTTTCTGAAATGGGAAAGAGGTACACCTCTTAGCAAAAAGAGTCTAGCCAAAGGACACACCCTGTTACATGGAGCATCAATACACAAAAATGATTGGTTAAACCAGGGGCATCCAAACTTCCTAAACAAATGGCAAGTTTACTGAGTAGAGAGTAGGAGGAAGAATATGGGCTAGTGGTGCAGCACTAGAACTGCTGCACCAAGGCCCCTTTTTTATTACATTATTGAAGGGTACATTACCAGTGTAGTTCGGATAGCCCAACCTTCCCATAACCATCATTCTCTCTTCTTTATTAGTCTTACCTTACCCCCAGGGCTCAAGTCCTGCGGGAACGCGTCGGAACGGAGTTCCTGCACTTTTTTCACAGCAGGAACTCAGTTCCCTTTGCAGGACTAGAGCAGCCTCAAGCAGCTGAGTCGCCCAAGCTAATTGTTCACTAAGCGGCGATGCCCAGCTCGAGTCACTGTTAGGGGCAGGCGAACCTTAGTAATCCTTTATGTTACTGGCCGCTTCCTGTATATGGATTCATCGGGTAGTGTGCGGGTATTCCGTCACTTCCTCGATGCCGCAATGTCTCCTGGGAGCTTTTGTCATTGTTTCAAGGAGACATTGTGGAGGTCTGCCGCGAGTTATCGCGGGATTTCGAAAGAACTTGCGGTTTACCAATTATGCATATGAGCGTATAATTTTATATTTTTTTTGGTGGGGGAGTGGATCTTGGGTGGGAGTTCCCACACTTTTTTCCCCAGGACTTGACCCCTGCTTACCCCCCCTTCTACTATTAACGAGAGACACATATGTTGGAGTATAAATGACCACAACAGCCAATTTTTATTTTAACACATAAATATTTAAATTAAATTAATTAAATAAAATAACACCACAACTTTCTTCATTAACAATTTAACAAACAACTTTAATAACCCAGCGTATTGGTCTTTGACGGTAACCCGGCTTCCACCTTAATTTTACCACTACACTGCGGAACCATTAACCATAACAGGCCCCCAGCCGACCCAGCTCGGAGACAACCCCTTTTCCACCGCAGTGCAACTATCACCGTATTCCAGCGGACACCGTTCCACTGGAATAACCCCCCATAAGCGTCCCATCCCACCGATGAGCCCACCACCATTTCCATCACATCTGTAACTGCCACCATCAGAGACCAGAGAACACCGCCACGGCTGTCATGACGACCCTTGTCCACTGACCTGCAATAAAAGAAAACAAACGCACAACACAAAACACACAACAAATAGGGAGGGTGGGTGGGAAAAACTGCCTCCTTGTGTAAAACTCCTTCCCGCACTGTGCCTCGTGCATCCCCGCCTCCTCCTTATATAACACTCCACCCCTTCTTCTCTCCCACGTGCTTCCAGCCCATCCAGCCTACACCTCCTCTCCCATTAACTCTCTGTTGTCCAACCTCCACACAGTCATGCCTGGCCCTACGTTATCTTGCCTTTCTGTCTTTTCACTCCGGGCCTCCCTGGAAGGCCGTAATTGGCTAACAGTTACAGCATGACCCCAATGACTTGGAGACCTCATGCACACTAGGCGTTTTTACAGCTGCTCCTAAGGGCGTCTGGCATTTTTTTCCTGCCTCTAAACTCCCCTCCATGTTAGCCTATGTGTCCATGCACAGGAAACAAAAACACTGCCAGTGCATCCAGGAGCAACAGAGTTTAGGCAGAAAAAACACTTAAAGCGGAGGTCCACACAAAAAGTGAACCTCCACTTTTCTGGAACCCTCCCCCCCTCCGGTGTTACATTTGGCACCTTTCAGGGGGAGGGGGGTGCAGATACCTGTATAATACAGGTATTTGCACCCACTTCCGGGCATAGACTCCCCCCCCCGCTGTCTTCTGGGAAACACACTGGTCCCAGGATACAGGATTGACCGGTGAAGACGCGCGCATGTGCAGTAGGGAACAGGGAAGTGAAGCCGCAACGCTTCACTTCCTGATTCCCTCACCGAGGATGGTGGTGGGGGCAGCCGAGAGCCGAGCGAATGCCGGCTGCCGACATCGCGGGCACCCTGAACAGCTAAGTGTCCATTTATTAACCACTTCAGCCCCGGACTATATTGCTGGTCAATGACTGGGCCACTTTTTGCGATTCGGCACTGTGTCGCTTTAACTGACAATTGCGCGGTCGTGCGACGTGGCTCCCAAACAAAATTGGCGTCCTTTTTTTCCCACAAATAGAGCTTTCTTTTGGTGGTATTTGATCACCTCTGCGGTTTTTAGTTTTTGCGCTATAAACAAAAATAGAGCGACAATTTTGAAAAAAAATAATATTTTTTAATTTTTGCTATAATAAATATCCCCCAAAAATATATAAAAAAACAATTTTTTTCCTCAGTTTAGGCCGATACGTATTGTTCTACATATTTTTCGTAAAGAAAAAATAGCAATAAGCGTTTATTGATTGGTTTGCGCAAAAGTTATAGTTTACAAAATAGGGGATAGTTTTATGGCATTTTTATTAATATTTTTTTTTTTTACTAGTAATGGCGGCGATCAGCGATTTTTATCGGTACTGCGACATTATGGTGGACACTTTGGACACTTTTGACACATTTTTGGGACCATTGGCATTTTTATAGCGATCAGTGCTATAAAAATGCATTGATACTATAAAAATGCCACTGGCAGGGAAGGGGTTAACACTAGGGGGCGGGGAAGGGGTTAATTATGTTCCCTGGGTGTGTTCTAACTGAAGGGGGGTGGGACTGACATGGGGAAATGACAGATCGCTGTTCATACATTTCTCCCCCTGACAGGACCGGGAGCTGTGTGCCAGTGTGAAAGAGGCCTAACAGCAGTTTTCTTTGCTGTTGGCATGGAAAAGATGATTAAAATGTATTCCTTTCTTCTTATGTACCTACAACTGACGGCAACTATACTTCCTACCTGTTGTGTCCTGTTGTAATTCTTATGTCTGGTATGATCCACAGAGATGCAGAATGTTTGCTAACAGACTGTTGCCAATGCTTGCACGGACATATTCATGACAAAAGGTTCTCAATGTCATTTACGTCATTTACACAGTCGACAATAGAGAACAATGAATCACAGGCTGCTGGATTATACCAAACTTTTCCAGTACACTCACTGTAGGAAACAGTAATAGACAAGTATCAACTGCCTTCATTTGTAGGAACTTGATCTTACCTTTTGTCATCTCCACCGACGACATTGTTTTCCCAGCAAACAAAACTGCGCAGAACCATTTTATGCAACAATCACTCTCCAAACTTTCCAAAACACAGTGAGACTGGGCTGCCCGGATCTAACTCTTCAGTTTCAGGATATTTTTTTTGCATAATTACAGTGAAGGATGCAGAACAGTCATATCAAATGGCGGAAAGCAGACAAATGGTATATGGAACCTTGTATTATCACAACGTTCACTAACCAAAGAGATATGTCAGCTTTGGACGTCACCTCTAACATTCGCTACAAATAACTTGACCATATGTGGACCGGCTTTATATGTACATGCTGTACCATGTACTTGAATTAGAAAGTATCCTGTTCTCTTTGTATGAAATCCCTGGTGATCCTGCCAGTAGCTCTGCTTTCCTATTAGAAACTGACCACACTAGGTATGAGAGCATGTCGTGGCCAGTTTTCTGGCTGTACTGGGAACTCAGCTTGCTCTCCTACAATGATTAGACATGTGTTGACGCGCACAAGCCCCCCCCCCCCCAACAGCTGATCACTAAGAAGACAAGTGCTGTGTTTCTCCTCCCCTATCTCTCTGAGCTCTTTATGCAGCCGAGAACAGAGGGAATGTGATCCCTTCTAAAAAAGGAAAATAAAAGGTATTTATAATGTTTTTTATAAACATTCAGAAACAACCACAACTGAAAGCGCTGATCGGAGCCACCTCTTATGGAAAAATTCTCAGATGAAGTTAATGAAATAAAGTCAGTTTATTGTTGACATTATTTAAAGCGGATCTCCACTCTAAAGTGGAGTCCCGCTGATCGGCACCCTCCCCCCCTCCGGTGTCACATTTGACACCTTTCAGGGGGGAGGGGGGTGCAGATACCTGTCTACAGACAGGTATCTGCACCCACTTCCGGCCCTACGATGCGGGCAAAAGACGGGTTTTTCCCTTGCTTCCCGTCCGTCCCCCGTTGTATGCTGGGAACACTCGGCTCCCAGCACACAGCGGGAGCCAATCGGCGGGCGCAGCGCGACTCGCGCATGCGCCGTAGGGAACCGGGCAGTGAAGCCGGAGCGCTTCACTTCCTGGTTCCCTCACCGTGGATGGAGGGGGGAGCAGCAGGGTGACAAGCGATCGGCTCGTCATCTGCTGCGATCGGCGCTGGACTCCAGGACAGGTAAGTGTCCTAATATTAAAAGTCAGCAGCTGCAGTATTTGTAACTGCTGGCTTTTAATATATATTTTTAGTGGCACATCCGCTTTATTTAACCACTTAAGGACCGGACCAATATGCTGCCTAAAGACCCAAGGTGTTTTTACAGTTCGGGGACTGCGTCGCTTTAACAGACAATTGCGCGGTCGTGCGACGTGGCTCCCAAACAAAATTGGCGTCCTTTTTTTCCCACAAATAGAGCTTTCTTTTGGTGGTATTTGATCACCTCGGCGGTTTTTATTTTTTGCGCTATAAACAAAAATAGAGCGACAATTTTGAAAAAAATGCAATATTTTTTACTTTTTGCTATAATAAATATCCCCCAAAAACATATATAACATTTATTTTTTCCTCAGTTTAGGCCGATATGTATTCTTGTACCTATTTTTGGTTAAAAAAAATCGCAATAAGCGTTTATCGATTGGTTTGCGCAAAATTTATAGCGTTTACAAAATAGGGGATAGTTTTATTGCATTTTTATTAATTTTTTTTTTTTTACTACTAATGGCGGCGATCAGCGATTTTTTTCGTGACTGCGACATTATGGCGGACACTTCGGACAATTTTGACACATTTTTGGGACCATTGTCATTTTCACAGCAAAAAATGCATTTAAATTGCATTCTTTATTGTGAAAATGACAGTTGCAGTTTGGGAGTTAACCACAGGTGGCGCTGTAGGATTTAGTGTACACTTAGTGTGTGTTTACAACTGTAGGGGGGTGTGGCTGTAGGAATGACGTCTTCGATCGAGTCTCCCCTATAAAGGGGATCACTCGATCGATGCAGCGCCATAGTGAAGCACGGGGAAGCCGTGTTTACATACGGCTCTCTCCGTTCTTCAGCTCCA
The DNA here is from genome assembly GCF_905171775.1 of Rana temporaria. Classification (NCBI taxonomy): domain Eukaryota; kingdom Metazoa; phylum Chordata; class Amphibia; order Anura; family Ranidae; genus Rana; species Rana temporaria. The sequence continues at coordinate 85,577,474 of NC_053492.1, read as the reverse complement.
GGGAGCGATCGCGACGGAGCGGCTATAAACAAATAGCCGTGCCGTCGTCCCGGATCGCTCCCCGAGGGAACCCGACCGCCGCGTGTAGCGGGGGGGGGGGGTCCCGATCGGACCCCCGACCCACGTCTAGGCAGGGACGTACAGGTACGCCAATGTGCCTGTACGTGCCATTCTGCCGACGTATATGTACATGCGTCGGTCGGGAAGTGGTTAAGGTTGATGCCTTAAATAATGTCACTTCACAAATCGGATTTAACACAGGCATTTGGCATTTCAAATGCCTCTGAACATCCGTCTGAACCCATTTTTTTGCGACCCAAAAAAGGCTTCTAAACTCAACTGCCTAGAAATGACTATAATGCCTCGTACACACGTCCGGATTTTCAGAGAAAAAAAGTCAGACAGTCAAAAGTCTGACCGTGTGTACAAGGTATTAACGACCCTGTGTACATGTACTGATAAGATAACATAGAGGAGAGTTCAGGGGCAGCTGAAAGAAACACCCAACTGCTCCTAAACGTTTGTTTACCAGCAGCAGTGTATATGAGGTCTTCCTGTCATAAATGTTTCCCAACTGTGCTCCTGTATTGTCACACTGTCACATGCACCTTGAGAAGAGACTGCAAGCAACTGTACCCAGGGCCGATCCTAGGCAGGGTTCACGGGGTGCTCCGCACCCAGACGCCGCAGAGGTGGGGGCGCCAAAGCTCCAAAGTGCTCCCCTCCCTCCTCCTTGTCTGCACCCCCCCTGTAATGTGCTTCTGCTCCCAGCTTGCCCGAGCTACAGGGATCTATTTGACAAGTACTGATCTATGGGGACACCTGCTGTGGGGGGGCTGTGATGGGGACACCTACTGTGGGGGGGCTCTGATGGGGGACACCGGCTGTGGGGGGCTCTAATGGGGGACACCTGCTGTGGGGGGCTCTGATGGGGGACACCTGCTGGGGGGCTTTGATGGGGACACCTGCTGTAAGGGCTCTGATGGGGGACACCTGCTGTGGGGGGCTCTAAAGGTGGACACCTGCTGGGGGGGACTCTGATGGGGGACACTAATGAAGAATTCTTAGGGGAGCAGCTCTGTGTTTGAGTCGTAGCCATAGGAACATTTGTAAAGGGGAGGAGTTAGTAAGATGACCATGCCCATGCGGGGGCGCCAGAAATATTTCTGCACCCAGGCGTCTGTGACCCTAGGATCGGCCCTGACTGTACCTACACACACACACAATAAGTTGGCATGGTCTATTGTAGTCACTTTTAGGAAGCCGGTCCAGAGCAATGGTGTAGAGCCAACCCTGGAGCCCCTTCATGTGGACAGGCAGAGGCTGAAAGAGACCGGAGGAAAACAGCAGTATTGATAATCAAGAAAGGATGAATAGAATGAACCATGTTGATTGTTTATTATGCAGCATGCTTTGGTAAACTAAATGTCATCCATTAATGTTTAGATATACATTAACCTATAATCAGTCAACCCAATACTGATAGATAGAGTTTCTGGAGAGTTAAAATAGCTGACAGATCCCTAAATCTCCCGGGGAATTGTGTGTGTTTGATTTCCCAGGTCTCCATATCCGCCATGGAGACTCCAAGGTAGGCAAGAACAGAGCTGGGAATTGTGACAGCTTGCTGCTGAAGTCCTAAGATATAGGATACCAGTGACTCACTCTTGATTAAACAAATTGTTGATAGGACCTTTCACAGTGCACCTATCATTAAAATCCACATTTCACATGAATCAATAAGGTAAATGGGTTTCAGAGAGGAGGAGCTGAGCCTGGATCTAATCTTTAAATTTCTGTAGCTGAGCTAGGCCAGTACAGTGACTGCGGGGGTTGATTTGCTAAAAGCAAATAAGCTAATCACTTTGCATAGAAATTTTCCCCAGATCTTAATGAATGTGGTGACATTTTACTTTGCAAAGAATACCCAATCGCATGCAAGGACGTTTAAAAAAAATCTGTACTTTTGTTTGAACATGATTGGATGATGGAAGTCAGCAGAGCTTCACCTCGTTCAGTAATCTCTGCAGAAAATTCCCATGCAAAGTGCAACTTCCCTTGCATCATGTAAAGAGTCTATATGCCAATCAACCCAAGTATTTCAGCTAAAGAAGGAGGAGGACAAGGATCGTGGAGGAAAGGCAAATGGAGAGGCAGCATGCGAGCCAACAGCAGCAGGAGAACGTGCTAAAAAGACAAAAAAATGCAGAAAATGGATTTCTCTCTCTGAAATAATTTTAGAGTAACCAGTTAAGCAGGTTTTTAACATAAATCTCACAAATGGTAAATATCTGAGCTTTTTGTTTGTTAAACAGATCTTTCCATACACATTCTTAAAGTGTTACTAAACCCAACAGTAAAATCAGTCTGTATATGCAATAAAGCGTGCTTGTTATACTCACTGTGGAACCTGAGGCCTTGTACACACGGTCGTTCCAAACCGATGAGAATGGTCCGACGGACCGTTTTCATCGGTTCACCGCTGAAGTGGCCTGATGGTCTGATGTGCGTACACACCATCGTTCCAAAAACTGATCGGGTCAGAACGCGGTGATGTCAAACACACGACGTGCTGAATAAAACGAAGTTCAATGCTTTCAAGCATGCGTCGACTTGATTCTGAGCATGCGCGGGTTTTGAACCGATGCTTTTCTGTACTAACCATCGGGCAGCGGTCCATCGGTTCGGTTTTGAAGCATGTTTTAAAATTTTGGACCGAAGGAAAACAGACTGATGGGCTATATACACGGTCGGTTTGGACCGATGAAACTGAACCTCGGTCCATTCTCATTGGTTTTGTCCGACCGTGTGTATGGGGCCTTAGAGGATAATCCTCTGCATTGTGTAAAAAGGCTGTTTGATCCTGTCTTCTCTTATTCCCCCACCCTTCTTCCACTGACTCCTGCTAGAGAGTTTTATTTTTCTTGGGAGGATGCATGTGATCAGCACAGGGCCAATCAGCACTGTCCAGACAGGGGTCTTGCAGTCTCATAGGACAGTCAGAAAATTCCTCCTACAAGCTTTAACCAGTGATTGGCTGGACACTGAATGAAGTCACAAGACTGCTCTAACTGCTGACGAGAAAAGGTATTTAGCAGTTTATATTTACTAAAATAATTTTTAGTGTACTGTGGGAGACCAGATATAGTGAATGCAGGCTCCTGGGTTTATTAACACTTTAATTTACTAAGAGAAGACACATCTAGTGATGGCCTTATCTTGAGAAAAAGAAGGAATGATCAAAAATTTACAACATGGCTGATCCCCAAATTCCTTTGACACTTGGGACAAAAAAGGCGTAAAAAAAGTGAAAAGAATCATAAGTAGAATAGAAGTCCAGCGCTAATAAAGTGAAAATTTAAACTGTATGATGACCATGTGCTAAGTGAATAATAAATTAACATGTGAGACATTAACTGGAAACAAATAACCGTAAAGGCAAAACAAAAGGTTCCAATCTATAAAGAGTCCATAAGTGGTGAATCATCAAAAATAAGGGTGAAACTAATAAGATCCTCTTCCACCAAGAAACCACCCAGTGAGTCTTTGAAGCATCCATTCACTCTGTGGATTAAGTGTTGTGGAGTCATTGCCTATCACTGCCTGTTTTGAAGCAAGCCTGTTTGGGAAGACTTTAAAGGGTCACTAAAGGAATTTTTTTTTAGCTAAATAGCTTCCTTTACCTTACTGCAGTACTGGTTTCATGTCCTTATTGTTCATTTTTGCTTTGAAGTTGCTGTAATTCTGCTGTGATCTCCACACTTCCTGCTTGTCTGGCTCCTTATAACCACAGTACTGGGAGCTTTTCACGGTGGTCTAAGCTGTCATTACTGTGTGTCTAAAACTTAACAAAACCAATCAGATTCATTTTAAAAACAAAACACTGCCCTGGATTTGTTTGTTTTTGTTCTGTGGGTCTCTTTACTTCACAGAAACACGAAACCAGTTTAAAACCGAAAGTGAAACTACAGGTACATTATATGATTGAATTTAATCTATTTTTAATCATTTTTAAAATTAATCAGTTAACTTTTATGTATCTATACCCTGTAAACAGTCATTTCAGCAAAAAAAAAAAAAAATCCTTTAGTGACCCTTTAATTATCCCTGAGCTTATTTAGACCGCTGTCATGACGGTCATCCATCTGTGGTAAGGAGACTACATCTCACTCACTGGGTGGTTTCTTGGTGGAAGAGGATCTTATTAGTTTCACCCTTATTTTTGATGATTCACCTCTTTATAGATTGGAACCTTTTGTTTTGCCTTCATGGTTATTTGTTTCCAGTTAATGTCTCACATGTTCATTTATTATTCACTTAGCACGTGGTCATTATACAGTTTAAATTTTCACTTTATTAGCGCTGTACCCTATATTTATATTATGTCTATTTACTTTTGGTTCCTTAGGTAATTAGTACTGGCAGCTTTTATTTCCTTTATCAATTTTGGGATAATTTTTCACGTTATTTTATTTTGTTAGTGCAGTGTTTTTCTCCCCACTGGGAGGAATTTTTTCTATTAGAATAGAAGTCCATTTAGTACTTTGGCCTGAATGTACTTATTATTATTATTGTTATTAATAAGAATAAAAATAATAAATATTACAAGTCAACCAATGTAATCTGCTGCCTTATTATTGGAAAGGCCATGAAACTAAATTTCAATTCTTTTATCATGAGAAATTCTTCACATAACTCAGGGTCTTCTCACAGCAGATTCAAGTAGACAAACAAAGCAGCTTTGTACTGATACATATTTCTAGGCTGATTTTTTTTATCAGCCAGATATATTTTTCAGTACCCAGGCGTGGGAATGGGATACTCAGCTATTACCACACAGTAGAAAATGTTTGAAAAATTAATGCATTAAGTGCCAACAGAACCTTCTGTGCTTATTGGGACTCTTTCACACGAGATTCCTGGGGCAGGCAAAAAAAATGGCAGTTGATCCTCATTGTTACCAACCACAACTGTGCATCTACAAGAAAACATGGAAGCCAGAGGGGATGGTACACATGCTGTAGCCGCGATGCTTTGCTTGATATCCGCGTCAATTTGAATTTGGCATGCTGAGTTTGACAGGCAGCACCATCTGTCAAACTCACCCATTGAAGTCAATGGGGCTGCATCACAACCGCGAGCCAAGCACTCACCATCCCTGAAGTACAACAGGTATTTACGAGTGCTTGTTACAACGTTTCCACATCATTTTGTAGCATAAACACAGGCAAGAGTATTAACTTTTTCAGTACTTGGTTTTCCCTTGTGGGAACCTGTAGTTTCCTGGCATGGGCTTTCCAAAAGACTCTATGGCTAACAGGGGCACCAATGTACAAACTTTACCCTTAGTAGTGGAAGAGTGGAAGAGATCCAGCTTGGTCTGACCGGAGTACAAGTCTACCTAACTTGGGCCCATTTTACCTGCAGATTGTGCCCTGTTCTTTCCCCAAACACAAGTCTATGCTCGAGTAATTCCCAATTATATATCAGACAGGAGGCTCATATCTTATGCATTATCTTTCTTTAATAATGCCCATAGCAGAAATACAACTTTTTCAGTGATTTCAAGTACAAAAAACGTTTTAACTGAAGAAAAAGAAAAACTACAATACCCAGCAGCCCTCAGGCTGGGTCTGCCAATCATGAGGCAGGACAGCCGGTATATAAGGGGCTGCCCCCTTAGAACCTTCCTCTTTCTTTCTGCTCATGGCAGAGATAAGTATTTCTATGTGATATTGTTTGTTCTTTCATAATATCTTACTTTTATAATATCGTTTATTCTTTCATGCTGGTAATATCTTACTTTTATAATATCGATATCTGTGGCATCGTGGATAGTATTTCACTATCTGCGGTGCGCCTTTATTTATTTTATTTTAATATTAATTTTATGTTGATTTATTTTAATGGTTGTTTTAATTTTATTTACTGATATATATATATCATTTATTGTCTATCCTTTGGGGGGGACGCAGTCCCCCCCACTAATGTGTACATTTTCGTACAGTTATTGTGCTTAATTATGCGCTTGTTTAGGGCACTAAAACGCTGCTTCGTTGCATTTGTTTGCCCCCTGTGCCTGGGGCACTCTATTCACGGCCTCCCGGGCGGGCTCCGGCCATTGCGCACCCCATCCGGTGCGCTCTGACACTTTCTACCCAGTTTTTGACTGAAGGTAGGACGGCGCCAGTGTACCATCTTGGCGCCTTTTTCCTACCTTCCGTCTGGTTCTCTGTACGCCGCGCGCCCTCTCCTCGGAACGTCTCGTCTCTGAGGGGGGCGTGGCAGTGCGGGCCTGTCTCCACCAATCGCGCTATTGCCGCACGCTTCGGCGGCGCGATTGGTGCGGGCGTGTCCTGAAGGCCCCGCGTCAGCCTATCCCAGCTCGGGAGACGTAATCTCGCGAGATTACGCTCCCATGAGCTAGGATGTCGCTCCCCATCGCCGCTACGCCAGTGTGAGCGTGCGGCTGTATGGGTCGGAGCTCTCTGTGTAGATCTCGGTGATCTACTCAAATCACGTTGAGGCCGTAGTCTCGCGAGACTACGTCCTCTTCATTTTTGATAGGCAATCTTCCCTCACCTACTCCTGTCACTCCTAATCGTCGGTTCTCGTTTCTGGGAATTTATTCCCCTGGAATCTAGCTTCAAATAAATAATATATAAATTTAAATAAATTACAAATATATATATATATATATAAATTAATTGTACAAATATATATAAATACATTACAAATATATAAATAAATTATTAGAATATATAAATAAAATAATATATAAATAAATTATACAAATAATTAAATAGATTAACAAATAAATACATAAATTATACATAATATATAAATATATATAAATAAATTATTTGAATATATAAATAAATTAATGTATAAATAAATTATACAAATAGTTAAATAGATTATACAAATAAATATATAAATTATAAAAAATATATAAATATATTAGATTATACATATACGTAAATTAACCACAGCATTGTTCCTGTACTATGCTGTGTTACTGTGCTGTTCGCAGACCCTCTCCTATAACTGACGACAGGACATTATCCTGCTTGTGTCCCTGAAGTGGTGGACACAGTCCTAGTAGACCCAGTCTCGACAAGGCTGCAAGGGTTTAAAATTGTTCGGTAGATCCGTCCAGCGGCCATGGCGTCGGTTATGCCAACCCGCCTGCAACCCCTATGTCCGGACCAGCCGACAACGGTCTACCGCCCCTAAGAAGGGCGAGGTGCCCCAAAACGCCGCCACGTCTGTGGCCCTGACTCCCCGGCAGGGGAAGTAAATAACATGCTCCAGGCAGTACCCTCCCAGGACTGCCGACCCACTGCCCTCCCAGACTCCTATCGACCCCCAAGCCTCGGGGAGATGCGCATGCAGAGGCAACGATCCGTTAGACGGACTAAGCCAGACCCATTTGTGGACTCTTCCAGAGTCACCCGCGAAGTCTGAGGCGGCTAACACCTTTGAGTCTGAGGATGATGATGATTGTTAGGGCAGTGGGCACATGGCGCTTCATGACAACGCCAACCCTGTATCCCAGGCTGACACATTATTGGACTCTCGTGGAGAGCCATTGTCGATTCGGGGGCGATTTGCCATCCACACTCTGGTGACTGGGAACCTCTACCCGAGGTGGCCCAAAATATATCTATACTGGACCCAGAAACCGGTCGGTAAAGCCCACCGCAACAAATTGAGGGCGTAATACCCCCTTCCATTGCCATATGAGATTGTACACACTCCCGGGGTGGACCTCATACTCTGGAGGTATCTCACCAAACACGGGAAGTATCCCCAGAAGGGAATAGAAAGGTCCTTCGGACCATACAGGCCAGGGTCTTAGATCTTTTGGACCTATCACCAACATCCTACGCCTTAGTGAGCAGGCTACCACCGCTGAACAACCAATTGATCTATCCCAACTTAGGGGCTGGGCCCAACGGGCAGTTGCCTCCTAGGAGGCGCGAACACTACGTGCCCGACAGGACACCGCCGATCAATCTTAATGAGACTTGATCAGCAGCTGCCCCACCTAACCGAATCAGACCCCGGACCGACCACCGAGGGCATGTTATTCGGGATCACGCTGATTACACGTATTTCTAGATGGTAGGACTCTATTCCAGCCGGGATAAAGCCCAAACATCATTAATAAGTCTAACACAGTACAGTAACTGTCTATCAGAGTTATAGTGCCAGACACGGACCTGGTCCCTCTTCCCACTCGGTTTTCAAACCTGAACACCGCCCTGATAAACAACGAATTGCAGGACCTTTGCAGATCATGCAAGCGATAGTAGAGGCGGACCCGCTCCCTCCCTCGATTCCTCAGCAACATCTTCCTGGCCAGGAAAGGGTGGCAGTTATCGCCCAGAGGTAACTTGGGAAACCTCACCAATTTCTTGAACCCGGTGGCGGTACTCTGCGGAACAGAGGGGTAAGGTTGATTATCTATTCGAACGACCTACTATTAATGGCTCGTTCCCCCCTCGCCCGGCGAGCGAGCACGCCTCCCAGACAACTCCCCATAGACCACGGGGAATCTATCCTCTCCCCATCTCAGGTGATGGAGTTTTGGGATTCTTGGTGGTCACCAACCGGGCGACCCTTCGGCAACCTATGACCATTTGGCCACCATCTGCAAGAGATCAGTATCGTGCCGGGCAAACAACGGGTATCCTTACGCGGACTGGCTCGCCTGGTCGGCTCGTTATCGGCGTTAATCCAGGCCATTTTTTCCAGTCCCCTTTTCGCTATCGAACCCTTCAGAGACTCAGAACCCTGCGTTTTCGCTAGGGGCTTCGCTGGGCAGTCGAAACCGCTTGGACGCAGAAACCATGATGGAACTACGGTGGTGGTTACGTCAGGCCGGCGTACGGAACGGCAAGACCACTTTCAACTCCACAACGGATTTCGTCATAGAGTTGGATGCCAACCGCCTCGGCTGGGGTGCTCGATGCGGTCCCTCGTCCACAGGAGGGACGTGGTCCGCGGTGGAGTCCCTGCTGCAGGTCTACACGTGGAACTCCTGGCGACCTTCTCGCCATCAGGAGTCTACTGCCACACACGTCCTACCACGGTGTGTTCTTGCGTATGGGCAACGTTATCACGGTCCAGTACGTCCGTCGCTTGGGGGGTCCCAGATCCAAATCCTAGCGGATCTGGCAAAGACTTCTGGCACTTCTGCCTGGGACATAACATTGTTCCGCTTGCGGAATGCACCCCTGGCATTCCCACTATGGTGGCAAATTGAAATTCTCGTTACCCGACCGATTCCAGCGATTGCCGACTGTGCCGGTCAGCATTCTTGGCCCCGCTTACTTATGGGATCCTTTCTCTCGTCTTAACCGTCAACTCCCACGCTTTTACGGCCAACGGCCGGATCCGGAGGAACACGCTTTGGACGCCCTCCGCCAACCTGGTCACAGGGGACACATTACGCGTTTACCCCGTTCTCATTGATCCTCAGGGTCCTCCTTTACATTACGAGCCTGAGAGCATCAGTCGTGTGGTTCACTCCGCGGTGGCCGACACAACCATGGTTCCGGATGACCGTGGATCTCCCCAGGTTGCTTCCTCACTCCCCTCGTCTCCTCGCCAGTCCGAACGGGGATCTGCACCCTCTACTCACGGCACACATCCTTCCTCTCCTCGCATGGCGGGTTTCGGGGTGCCGGTCGCGGACAGCGACCTTTCATGTACGGCTGGGGATCTCCTTGCCTTGGCCCCGGGACTAGATCGACATCTCGATCAGCCTGGGAACTCTAGGTTAGGTGGTATGATCAACGACGGGTTGATCCCGTACAGGTGTCTACCGGTAGTGACCACCTATCTGGCGGATTCTTTTGTAGCCAGGAAGTCCTATAGCTCTCCTAACGTCTATCGCTCTGCGATTTCAGCCTACCGCTCCCTTGTAGACTTGCTACCGGTGGGTAAACATCCATTGGTGTATCAACTGGGAAAGGCGTTTAAGTTCCACGCCCATCACACCCAAGGTTTCAGCACTCTTGGGAGGTAACCGAGGTCCTGACCACGCGCTCGGACTGGGGGGACAATCTCCCGCTGTCTTGAGGTTATTGTCCTTTAAGCTTACTGTCCTCTCGTGTCTGATTCCGTCAAACCTGTGGCAAGCGCCTCGGCGTTGGACATATCCAGGCGTCGGATCTCGCCTCGGAGAGTCAGGTTTTTCCGTCGTGCGTGGGACAGCGATGGGACTCAATCGGGTTCTACCCGTTCTTCTCCGCGCATCCACAACTGTGCGTGCTCCACTGTATACAGGCTTCTGAGTCCTTGACGGCCCCGCTGCGATCTTCGCATTCTCCCAACTCCTCATTTCCTACGTTAAACCTCAGCTTCCGGATTCCTTGGCTACGTTAGCCAGAGGGCTACGGTCGGTCATGGAAATGGCAGGGTTTGACATAACCCCGTTGGTTGCCCTCTCCTCCAGTGGAGCGGTGGCTACTACGGTCGTCACCTCGGCCGGCTCCCTCTAGGACCTACGGCTAGCGGCGGACTGGTCGTCCCGATCATCTTCCGCCAATTCTGCTTCAGACCGGAGGAACACATATCTATGTCAGTTTTGTAGTTGTTTCATTTGTTATCATTTATATATATATATACATGGTTATAGCTTTGAACTTGCATAAGATATGAGCCTCCTGTCTGATATATAATTCGAGATTTTCCTAGCTTGTGACGGAAAATATTAATTATATGAAGACAGGAGGCGAATATCTTCCCTCCCGACCCAACCCTATCACGATGTTGTTTATCTCTTGTTCTAGGCTGTTGAACCACACATCCCGCAAGTCGGAGGCTGTTACGTCACGGAAGTTCGTTTTTCGCTATCCCCATTGGGATTGATGTTCCCGTTTCGATCCACGGGTTTTAGTTCACCGCAGACCGAATATGGAGGCTCCTACTGCGTTCCAGATCCGGAGTTGAGATGCCGTCGGCTGAATCCTGTACCGAAGTTCCAGTTTGTCAGGCCCCGGTGTTTCGAGCTGTTTGCTGTTCCAGGTTCCCTGCCGATTCGCCTCAAGAAAGAGGAAGGTTCTAAGGGGGCAGCCCCTTATATACCGGCTGTCCTGCCTCATGATTGGCAGACCCAGCCTGAGGGCTGCTGGGTATTGTAGTTTTTCTTTTTCTTCAGTTAAAACGTTTTTTGTACTTGAAATCACTGAAAAAGTTGTATTTCTGCTATGGGCATTATTAAAGAAAGATAATGCATAAGATACTCGCCTCCTGTCTTCATATAATTAATATTTTCCGTCACAAGCTAGGAAAATCTCGAATTACACAGAACAATAAGAGGTGTCTTCATATCTTCATAAAAAGTTCAATGCAATGTCAACTTTGGGGCTTATTTACTAAAGGCAAATAGACTGTGTGACTTGCTCCAGAGCTAAAATAAGGTGAAGCTTCACTTTGCAAAAAATACCCAATCACATGCAACCAACATTTAATATTTGCTTGCACATGATTGGATGATGGAAGTCAGCCGAGCTTCCCCTCATTTACTAATCTCTGGAGCAACTGCACTTGCAAAATGTACAGTCCATTTACCTTTAGTAAATCAACCCCTTTATTTATCAGAGTTTAATGAGTTGTTCCCCCAAAAAATAATACATGCATTTAAAAAATCCATGAGGCCAGGATCTGTGATTTTTTTTTAGCACAGACATTTACAAAGGAAGAAGAGTTTATATTGTTGGAACATTTCATCTTCCTGGCTCACAGACCAGAAGGGTGCTCAACATGGGAGGGGGGAGGGGGTTAATGAGAGCAAGGGCCTCATTCCCTCAACCCTTGCCCGGGGGCTGTGGGGCAGTGGTCTTATTACAATCTGGAGGCCCCCATAACCACCATCCCCTCCATGTGAATGAGTATGGGGTAAATTACTACCCCTACTCAGGGCCGGATTAACAATGGGGCTGATGGAGCTGCAGCTCCAGGCCCCTTTCTCAAGATAGGCCCATTTGCCCAAAAAAAAACAAAAACATTTTTTTTTTTTTTTTTTCTAAGATCGAATTTGGGGGGTTGTAGCTCGATGACCAGAGGTCACAGAAACCCTACATTTGGGGGTAGGCATGGGAAGAGCTACCCCACAACTGGTTAAAATATGGGACGGCTATCATTTATGGTTCCGGAGATACGGGCCTGCTTGCACAGCCTGTCAGAAGCTACATTCAGAGCGGCCAATATAAAAACAAGCTGACACACTGCAGCAGACTGATAGGATCACAGTGCTTATAATAATTATTTGTATATTACTCATGGTAATTAACCCCTTGCCACCCAGGCCAATTCTGACACTTCTCTACTACATGTAAAAATCATCATTTGTTTTTTGCTAGAAAATGACTCTATGGTGGTCTTTGCACTTTTTATGTTGCAGGGTACAGAGCTGCACGATTCTGGCTAAAATGAGAATTGCAATTTTTTTGCTTAGAAGATAGATCACGATTCTCTGCGTAACATCATCTTTCACATTAAAAAAAAAAAAAAATGGGCTAACTTCACTGTTTTGTTTTTATGGTTTTTATTATTCATTGAAGTGGGAAAATGCAGAGTGACATAACATATTGCAGCAATAGCCATTGTATTCCCTAGAGTCTCTGCTAAAATATATATAATGTTTGGCAGTTCCAAGTAATTTTCTAGAAAATAATATTGCTTTCTAACTTAAGAAACAAGTGTTGGACTTTAAGTGGTTAAATTTAGTTACAATGTTAGTTAGTTACAATGTTTCATTTTGTTTACAAACTTCGCAGACTGCCCAGATTTTTTCTTTACACACAGAAGTGTATCCCTTTGATCTAAGAAGGAAGTGTCAGTTACAATGTTTCCTGTTAAAAATTTGGCAGACTGCCCGGATATTTTCTTTTGACAGCTGAAAGTCTCTCCACTTGTTATATGAAAGAATCAGCAAACTCTGCATTGAAGATCGTCAGGGGGGTTGAATCGAGATCACGATTTTTTTAACGAATAATTGTGCAGCTCTAGCACGGTATTTGCGCAGCAATTTTTCAAACATGTTTTTTTTGGAAAAAAATGTTTCATTCATTAAAAAACAGTTAGTTAGTTAAGTTAGCACATTTTTTTTTGGTATCCTAAGCGATGCTTTACATTTTTTTAGGTTACATGTTTAGAGTTACAGAGGAGGTCTAGTACTAGAATTATTGTTCTCGCTCTAACGATCGTGGCGTATGTAACCTGTGTGTATCTGGCTCTGATACTACCAGTGCCTACCCAGCCACTGACTAGTATCTCTCCCCAGCCTGTCCCCACACACCCTCTCACCTGCTGACCTGTGGATGGGGGAATCACTCCTGCAGTGTTATTGTGTTCTGCCAGTGCATACAATGATCAGTGTTGCTAACTTTAGCTGGCAGCACTGATTGTTTTAAGAAAAAAAAACAGGCTGGTTGTACTCAAGTTGATTAATAGATTGACTTGTGTAAAACCAGCTAGCCCATACATAGATTGACTATGGCTGGTCTCTGCATAATTGGCGTAATTTCAATCCATGTATGACCCGCTTAACCACTACTCAATCCCTAAATATCCTTCCACTCCTGTACATAGTGCTCACTGTCATACTCTCCATACTCCTCTCCTGTACATAGTGCCCACTGTCATACTCTCCACACTTCTCTCCTATACATAGTACCCACTGTCATACCCTACACACTCCTCTCCTGTACATAGTGCCCACTGTCATACCCTCCACACTCCTCTCCTATACATAGCGCCCACTGTCATACCCTTCACACTCCTCTCCTGTACATAGTGCCTGCTGTCATACACTTCTCTCCTGTACTTAGTGCCCACTGTCACACCCTCCACACTCCTCTCCTGTACATACTGCCCACTGTCATACCCTCCACACTCCTCTCCTGTACATACTGCCCCATCATACCCTCCACACTACTCTCTGGTACGTACTACCCTCTGTCATACCCCCTCACTCTTCCTGTACATACTGCCCATTGTCATACCCTTCACACTCCTCTCCTGTACATAGTGCTTTTTTCCGTACCCTTTGTACTCCTCTCCTGTACATAGTGCCCACTGTTAGACCCTCCACATTCCTCTCCCTCACCTGCACATACTTCCCACTTATATACCGTCCATACTCCTCCCCTATGTCGCTTACCAACAAAAACAGTTCTTTAAAATTATACTGAATATCCTCAATGTTACCAGCTCTAGAATGGACACACTTTTGTTAGTTCAACTAAAGGAAATATCAGTTCTCATATTTGTTCTGCCCCATTATTAGTACTCTTTTAATTTTGTGATTACTACTATGATGTATAGAGGAACATCGGGGATCTCAGCTACTCTAAATATAGCACTTATATAAAAAAGTGGCCCTGAAAATATTTTTTAAATGTTGGCAACTGTGCACTTAGGCACTGCCCAAGGGCCACCGTCCACCGGGTCAGTAGGGGGCCCCATGAGAGGCTCCTGAGATCCTGTGATAATAAAGCGGTAGTAAACTTTCCTGACATTACTACTTTTTAGAGGCCCTGGGGTAGGTTATGCCACAACGTACAAGTATGCACAGCATATTAGCACATTAGTGTACACTTACATTTTCAGACTGAGCCCTCCAGTGCTGCGATGAATCAGGCGGGGCCTGGACACTTCCATCTTCACCCGGTCTTCCTTCTGGGTTCTGTGCCTTTGGTCACTTGCCTTGGCTGGGCTGCATTCATGTCATTCCCACGCATTTATTTATTATTTATTACACCCCATTCACACCTCCGCGACACAACCCCCGACGCCGGCCGCTCGAGGGGAGAATTCCCATTGCTGTCTATGAGATGGTTCACATCTCATAGACGCCGTACACCTGCGGCATGAAAAAAAGTCCCGGACCCTTTTTTTCAGGCGGCATTGGCGTTCGGCCATACAAAGCAATAGGAAGGATTTGTAAAAAAAAAGTTACACTATTCGCGGCAAAATACGCCGCGTACGCGGCGTTACTTGCCGCGGAGGTGTGAATGCAGCCTAAAAGGCCCCACCAAAATCCTCAGCACCAGGCCCATGATGTTCTTAATCTGGCCCTGCCCCTACTCATTCTCATAAAAAAAGATGTCACCTAGAAACAAAGATACCCAAACAATTTGAAGTTCCTTATTAAAATATTAAAAATCACAAAAAAAGTTCCTCGTCATAAACCCATTGTCAATCATGATGCCCAGAAATCTGATGGCCTGCCACACATGAAGCCAAATAACAGCACCCTGAGATGTCATCATCTATATTAATTAAGGGACGGGGATAGTGGTAAAATCAAAGCCCAAATATGGCCTTGGCCGTAGTTAGGAAATGATATAATGCTCTATTCCCCACTCATTTGCTTACATGGCCATGTAAGTGAATGGGCTGAGTGATGTCAGTGGTTGGTAAGTACAGTGCCTTGCAAAAGCATTCACCCCCATGGCTTTTTACCTATTTTGTAACATTACAGCCTTTAGTTCAATGTTTTTTTAATCTGAATTAATATGTGATGGATCAGAACACAATTGTCTAAGTTGGTGAAGTAAAATTAGAAAAATATATATATAAAACTATTTTTCAGAAACCAAAAATTGATAATTGGCATGTGCGTATGTATTTACCCCCTTTGTTATGAAGCCCATAAAAAGCTCCGGTGCAACTAATTACCTTCAGAAGTCACATAATTAGTGAAATAATGTCCACCTGTGTACAATCTAAGCGTCACATGATCTGCCATTACATATACACAACTTATTGAAAGGCCCCAGAGGCTGCAAAACCTAAGCAGGAGGCACCACTAACCAAACACTACCATGAAGACCAAGGAACTAAGTAAGGGACAATTTTGTTGAGAAGTACAAGTCAGGGTTAGGTTATAAAAAAATATCCAAATCTTTGATGATCAATAAGAGCACCATCAAATCTATCATAACCAGATGGAAAGAACATGGCACAACAGCTAACCTGCCAAGAGACGGCCGCACACCAAAACTCACGGATCGGGCAAGGAGGGCATTAATCAAAGAGGCAGCACAGAGACCTAATGTAACCCTGGAGGAGCTGCAGAGTTCCTCAGCAGAGACTGCAGTATCTGTACATAGGGCGACAATAAGCCGTATGCTCCATAGAGTTAGGCAGAGTGGCCAGACTTAAAGATTTTCTTTCTATTGAAAAGCCTATGGCGTGCAAAACACACCCAAAAAAATCCACCCGGTACCTAAAAAATGTGCACACACATAAAGAGTGTTCACAAAAAAATGCAGTCGGGTGCAAACGTCAATTGGTCCTCCTGTGAGAAAGGACCCAAACCCTGATCCCCCGGGGCGTTAGGCTCCAGACGGGGACTGAAGTACTGTGGTCCGAGCAGCCAAAGCCGACACGGACCCAACTTACTTGGAGGGTCTGCCGAAACAGAACCCTCCGAGTACTAGGTGGGGCTCCCCCGAAGGGAGACCCCATGAGAGAAGGCGAACTAAGCCAGAAGGCCATGTCCACCCACTCCCAAGACGTTCAGGGCTGGCCCGAGGACCGGCACCCTACTAATCACACAGTGAACAAATGACGTGCACAAACACAAAAAAGACAAAAACGTGACAAACACGGGGGAAAATAAAAAAGAAAGTGGGGGAGAAAGAGAGATGAGGGAGAGTGAAAAGGTGACCATTTTGCAATACAATGGCCGGCCCTCCGGCCAGGAATCAAAAATTCCTCTGGTCCTGACCAAAAGGCCTGGCCCTAGAGGCAGGTGTAAAGTATGGTGACGTGACCAAGGTGCCCAAAAGCAAAAGTGTCGGTAAAAACACTAGTGCAGTTTCAGCACCCCTGGACTGCCACTCCAGGGGCACATCACCATAGGCTTTTTAACAACCGTGGCCCACAGCCCGGACAAGCAGCACCCATCCCAGCCAGGAAGGTAGGAGCTCTGAGAGATTAGGGAGAGCCAGTGCCATGCTACTCCCACAACTCCCATTGCTCCCTCCTAATCACATTCGGGAAATACTAACCGCTCCCCAGACCGGATAGGGGAGCAAGTGTTCTCTCCTGAACAACTGTCCGGGGTAGGTGCCACAAAATCCAGACCAGAAGGCCAGGGATCCCGGCCCTCCGCTTCGACCTCATGCCTCTCCGTCCCGATCAGAAGGCTTTCACCTCCACGCCAGCAGGTTCTGCATCTGCCACCGTCATCCCTTTCCACCTCACCTTGTACTCAGGGCGGTTAGCAGAGCGCCCCCTACTGGCAACTGATAAGAACAGATACTACACTTGATCTTAGCCAAAAGGCAGAGACTTAAAGATTGCTGTTCATAAGCGCAAACCATCCAACTTGAAGGAGCTGGAGAAGTTTTGCAAGGAGGAATGGGAAAAAATCCCAGTGGTAAGATGAGGAAAGCTCATAGAGACTTATCCAAAGGGACTTGGAGCTGTGATAGCCGCAAAATGTGGCTCTACAAAGTATTGACTTTAGGATGGTGAATAGTTATGCACATTGGCCCGGATTCAGATACAATTGTGTATCTATCAGCGGGCGTAACGTATCTCAGATACGTTACGCCGCCGTAACTTAGGGCGCAAGTTCCGTATTCATAAAGACCTTGCGCCCTAAGTTACGGCGGCGTAGCGTATGTGGTCCGGCGTAAGCCTGCCTAATTCAAATGTGGATGATGTGGGCGTGTTTTATTCAAATTAATTGTGACCCCACGTATTTGAAATTTTTTACGAACGGCGCATGCGCCGTCCGTGAACGTTTCCAAGTGCGCATGCTCCAAATTACACCGCAAACTGTCAATGCTTTCGTCGTGAACGTAACTTACGTACAGCCGTATTCGCGAACGACTTAAGTAAACGACGAAAAATTCGACACTGTTCGTGTGTTTCCGACGTCCAACTTTACGCCGGAAAAAGCCTTACGCAAACAACGTAAAAAAATGCACCGGGCGGACGTACGCTTCTGAATCGGCGTATCTACCTAATTTGCATATTCCTCGCGTAAATCTACGGAAGCGCCACCTAGCGGCCAGCGTAAATATGCAGCCTAAGATACGACGGTGTAAGAGACTTACGCCAGTCGGATCTTAGGGAAATCTATGCGTAACTGATTCTACGAATCAGTCGCATAGATACGACCCTGCACACTCAGAGTTACGACGGCGTATCCAGAGATACGCCATCGTAACTCGTCTCTGAATCCGGGCCAATGACTTTTTCTGTTATTTTGTCCTATTTGTTGTTTGTTTCACAGTAATAATAAAAAAAAACATACTAAAAGTTGTGGGCATGTTCTGTAAATTAAATGATGCAAATCCTCAAACAATCCATGTTAATTCCAGGTTGTGAGGCAACAAAATATGAAAAATGGCAAGGGGGGATGAATACTTTTGAAAAGCACTGTATACAGCGAGTGCAAGAAACCGCTGCTTCGACAATGGGAAGCTGTCAAGTTTTCGGAACTTATGTTCAGACCAAACAGTTAGTACATCCCTATTGAGAAATTACATAAATGTAAGCATTGCAGTGGTTTTCCACCAAAAATGGATGTTCCTCTAGCAAATGTCACATTGCCCCCAGGTCTCTATCCAGTCCAGTCAGAGAATGCTTTGCATTTATTCAGAAAATGCAAAACATTTTCTAAATGGGGCCTGTGTTGAGCTGCCGACACCCTGTGTCCAGAATGCATCAGGCCAGCCACTTAGCATGGGACCCAGAAGAAAGTGAATGTCACTAGAGTAGTGGTGTCTACTTCAGTGATTTCCAGCTTACAGGGGTATTGGCCAGGTATGGTATCTACTTTAGGTATCTAAACGCTGCTCCGGGTCACCCTACACCACATCTCTCTACATGTCTCTACATCCAGCATACAAAAGGTGCCAGTCCAGCTTGCATCTGCTCCAATGTGAAGAAAAAGATCCGAACAGCTGAACTCCAAAGCTGGAGTGCAGCCCTCTAGATCTTTTTCTTTACATGGTATATACATAGTTACATAGTTGGTAAGGTTGAAAAAAGACACAAGTCCATCAAGTCCAACCTGTGTGTGTGCTTTTATGTCAATATTACATTGTTTTTTCCTTGTATGTTGTGGTTGTTTAGGTGCCTAATAGTTTTTTTAATGATTTATGCTCCCTGCTGAAAGCAGTTTGTGGAAGAGAATTCCACATTACATTCTTACCTCTCTTACCGAAAAAGAACCCTCTACGTTGTTTCCAGGATAAATCACTTTTCCTCTGATTTTAGTGAATGGCCGCATCTCTTTTTAAATGCCCTTTTATGGAAAAGTTTTATCCCTATTGTGGGGTCACCAGTACTGTATTTTTACATTGAAATCATATCCCCCTCTGAAACGTCTCTTCTCCAGAGAGAATAAGTTCAGTGCTTGTAATTTTTCCTCATAACTAAGATCCTCCAGTCCCTTCTTTGTACTCTCTCCATTTCCAGCACATCCTTCCTGAGGACTAGTGCCCAGAACTGGACGGCATACTCCAGGTACGGCCGGACCAGAGTCTTGTAGAGTGGGAGAATTATCCTTTTATCTCTGGAGTTAATCCCTTCTTTAACGCATGCCAATATTCTATTGGCTTTGCTTGCAGCAGCTTGCTGAGCCTGTCATCTACTAGAACCCCCAGGTCCTTTTCCATCCTAGATTCCCCCAGAGGTTCTCCCCCTAGTGAGTAGATTGCATTTGCCACCTAAATGCATTATTTTACATTTTTTCACATTAAACCTCATTTGCTATGCAGTTGCCCACCCCATTAATTTGTTCAAATCTTCATAGAAGGTTTCCACATCCTGCAGAAAAGCTATTGCCCTGCTTAGCTTAGTATCGTCCACAAATACTGAGATTGAGCTGTTTATCCCATCCTCCAGGTCATTTATGAATAAATTAAATAGGATTGGTCCCAGTTCCTCTACCCAAACTCGCTGATAGGCCTTGCTTTGTGCACTGGTCCAAATCATTTGGTGGAGGAGGATTATAATGTGGGGTTATGTTTCAGGGGTTGGGCTTGGCCCCTTAGTTTCAGTGAAGGGAACTCTTAAGACGACAGTCACCAAGACATTTTGCATAATTTCATGCTCTCAACTTTGTTGGAACAGTTTGGGGATGGCTGTGCACCAGTGCAGAAAGCAAGGTCCATAAAGACATGGATGAGCGGGTAAGAGGTGGAGGAACTTGACTGGCCTGCACAGACTCCTGACCTCAACCCGATAGAACACTTTTAGGATGAGAGCGGAGACTGCAAGCTAGAACTTCTCATCTAATTTCAGTGCCTGGACTCACAAATGTGCTTCTGGAAGAATGATCAAACAGTCCCATAGAAACACTCCTAAACCTTGTGGACAGCCTTCCCAGAAGAGCAAAAGCTGTTATAGCAGCAAAGGGTGGGTCAACTAAATATTGAACCCTACGGACTAAGACTGGGATGCCATTAAAGTTCATGTGCGTGTAAAGGCAGGCGTCCCAAAACATTTGGTAATATAGTGTATGTACAAGTGAGTCTAATGGTGCCAATACATTAGATGAAAATTTGTTTAAAAATTTATTATTTGGACAGTTTGTTTGTTTTTTGTCCAGTTAATGGGCACAAATTGAAAATCGGTTGTGACGTTTTGAGCCCGAAAAAATCAAAGGAAACTGATGATAAATTGAATTTTTTTTCTTGCCCATTAAAAATCTAACTGTTGGTACTGGGCATATGTGACCCAGAAGCAAAAAAGAAACGAGAAACTGATTTATTTATGTCCATTGTCCAAATGTAGGGTCAATCATTAACTCCAGATTGGATTATGCAAATGCCCTTTACCTCGGACTCCCAAAGTACCAACTCGCTTGGCTCCAAATCATCCAAAACATGGCAGCTCGACTGGTAACAGGGAAAAAACCCTGGGAACCAATCACCCCATCCCTGAGATCCCTCCATTGGCTGCCCATAAAGGACCGAGTCACTTTCAAGGCCTTATGCATAACGCACAAATGTGTACACGGAAGCGCGCCCCTATATTTAAGTGAGAAAATAAAACAACAAAACCCAAATCGAGTTCTTAGATCAACTAACCAAAAATGATTACAAATTCCCAAAGCACGATATAAGACCAAAGGAGAACGTTGTTTTTCAGTTCAAGGACCTCGACTATGGAACGCTTTACCAACTAATATCCGAATGGAAATTGATCACCTGGCCATCAGAAAAAAACTAAACACCCATCTATTGTGAGGGTTAACTACTTGCCGACCAGCCGCCGTCATTCTACGGCGGCAGGTCGGCTCTCCTGGGCGAGAGCACGTAGTATAACGTCAGCTCTCTGAGCGGCCACTAGGGGCGCGTGCGCCCCCCCCGCTCGCCCCCGACTCCCGTGCGTGTGCCCGGCGGGCGCGATCGCTGCCGGGCACACGCGATCGCTCGTTACAGAGCGGGGACCGGGAGCTGTGTGTGTAAACACACAGCTCTCGGTCCTGTCAGCGGGGGAAATGCTGATCTTCTGTTCATACAATGTATGAACAGAGGATCAGTGTTTCCCCTAGTGAGGCCACCCCCCCACAGTAAGAACACACCCAGGGACATACTTAACCCCTTCCCCGCCCCCTAGTGTTAACCCCTTCACTGCCAGTGGCATTTTTATAGTAATCCAATGCATTTTTATAGCACTGATCGCTATAAAAATGCCACTGGTCCCAAAAATGTGTCAAAAGTGTCCGAAGTGTCCGCCATAATGTCGCAGTACCGAAAAAAAATCGCTGATCGCCGCCATTAGTAGTAAAAAAAATATATTTGTAGGAGGAGTCGGGAGGTATTTAAACCCGCCCTCCTTCCTCCTTCTGGGCTGACAGTTTCTTGTGTGTCTCATGCGACCACGTTTTCATGCGACCACGTTTTCATGCGACCACGTTTTCATGTGACCACGTTTCTCATGCGACTATGCTTCTCATGCGACTATGCTTCTCATGCGACTATGCTTCTCATGGTATGGCTCATGCGTCCACGTTTCTCATGCGTCCACGTTTCTCATGCGTCCACGTTTCTCATGCGTCTACGTTTCTCATGCGTCTACGTTTCTCATGCGTCTACGTTTCTCATGTGACTATGTTTCTCATGCGTCTACGTTTCTCATGTGACTATGTTTCTCATGCGACTATGTTTCTCATGCGACTACGTTTCTTATGCGATCACGTTTCCATGCGTCTACGTTTCTCAGGGTATTTTCTCTTGCGAGCACGTTTCTCATGCGACTACGTTTCTCATGGTATTTTCTCATGCGATCACGTTTCTCATGCGACTACGTTTCTCATGGTATTCCTCATGCGAGCACATTCTCATGCGTTCACGTTTCTCATGGTAGTTCACATGCGATTACATTTCTCATGCGTTCACGTTTCTCATGGTAGTTCTCATGCGACTACGTTTCTCATGGTCTCTTCTCATGCGACTACGTTTCTCATGCGACTTTGTTTCTCATGCGATCACGTTTCCATGCGACTACGTTTCTCATGGTTTTTCTCATGCGAGCACATTTCTCATGAGACTACGTTTCTCATGGTATTCCTCATGTGAGCACGTTCTCATGCGTTCACGTTTCTCATGGTAGTTCTCATGCGATTACGTTTCTCATGCGACTACGTTTCTCATGGTCTCTTCTCATGCGGTTACGTTTCTCATGCGACTACGTGTCTCATGGTATTTTCTCATGCGATCACGTTTCTCATGCGACTTCGTTTCTCATGGTGCTTTTCTCATGCGATCACGTTTCTCATGCAACTTGTTTCGCATGGTGCTTTTCTCATGCGACTACGTTTCTCATGGTATTTTCTCATGCGATCACGTATCTCATGGTAGTTCTCATGCGGTTACGGTTCCCATGCGGTTACGGTTCCCATGCGATTACTGTTCCCATGCGATTACGGTTCTCATGCAATTACGTTTCTCATGTGTTTACGTTCTCGTGCACCACGTTTCTCAAGCATTATGATTGTCTTATGCATTACATTTTTCATGCTCATGTCCTCATGCGTTTACGTTTTTCATGCGATTGCGTTCTCATGCGACCACGTTTCTCATGCATTATGTTGTCCCATGCATTACGTTTTTCATGTCCTCATGCGATTACGTGTCCTCATGCGATTACGTGTCGTGCGGTTGCGTGTCCTCGTGCGGTTGCGTGTCATCGTGCAATTACATTTCTCATGCGAGTTAGGTCCTCATGGGTTTACGTTTCCCGTGCGAGTCATGTTCTCATGCAATTTTTTACATTTCCATGGTTTCGTTTTACGTTACGTTTCTCATGCTATTCATGTTCTCTAACATTTACGTTTCTCTGGCAGGTTTCAGTTGTGATACAATTACATTGGTCATGTTTTCATACGTTGCGCTTTTCTTACGTTACGCTTTTCACACAAGTTACGCTTTTCATACGAGTTACGCTTCTCACACGATTACGATTTTCATGGTTTTATTTGTTTTTTTGTTCTTAAGTGTATTTTCGTTTCTCATGTTCTCGGCTGTTCACGTTTCCCATGCAATTTAGGTTCTCATTCAATTTATCTTCTCATGTTTTCGTATCTCATGCCATTGATGTTTCTCATGTTTTCCGTTTCTCATGCTATTCATGTTCTCGTATGTGTTTGTTTCTCATGCAACCTTACGTTTCTCGTGCAGGTTCCAGTTGTGTTAGTTTTCAGTTGGTAGTATTAGTATGTGCTTTTTAGATTCATGGCGTTCCACCGCTGGGGGGGGGTCACCCATCACGTCTATGGGTGTTTACGGATTGAGATGATCGTTTTTAATTGGCTTGTACGGTGGCAGGTCTCCTCATCCGTTTCTCATACGTTTCATGCATCTTAACATTTCATTTCTCACACAACGACCTGACACGTCTTCAGGTTCATCAGGCCTGAGTGTACGTTTTTAATTTGCCTGCTACGCCTCAGGTTGCTCGGCCTTCACATTTCATGGGGTTGTCACATTGTCAGTTCAGCTGCACTAGTGCTACACGTACCTACACTTTATTTTCATAGTCTGGGCATACATGTCGCATTCACATCCTCACGGTTATTCATGGTCACTCTCCACTGCTGGGTACCTGCCACGTTTAAGGGTACTGTCGGATTGAGATGTTTCGTTTCTAATTGGCTTGTGCAGTGGCAAGTCCCCTCATCCGCTTCTCACGGCTTTCATTACATTTTTATTCGTCATATCATCGTACTACCTACATCACTTGCCTGACACGCCTTCAGGTTCATAGGCTTGAGTGTTACGTTTTTAATTGGCCTGGTTTGCCTCAGGTTGCTCAGCCTCGCATGTTCTTGAGACTGTCACGTTCTTCAGTCTTATGCTACGTATTCGTTCCTGCTCTCCGTTACTGAGTGTGTCAATCACGGACACCTGCGTAGGTAGGGGGTTAGGGAAGGTGGGGTTTCCTTTTCCTAAGGTAAGTTGGGGCTCGTTGGTCATGTTTGGTTTTAACGATGTTGTTTTTGTTTGCAGAATTCATGTCACGGGCAGGAAATCGAAGATTTTGCCGCCATCCGTCCTTCTCCGGTTACGGGTTTCTATACATGGTGGCAAACCCCCCTTGAACCTCCCGATACGGCCTTCTTTTTTTTGTTACAGACGAAGCTTGATCTCAAGTCCTTTTCAATTCAGCCGGGTAGCTCTTGACTCGGCCTGGGATATCTTCCAGGCGTTTCTATCTCGGTATCCTGGGTTCTTTTCTCACAAACATTCTGTACCTACTTGCGGTTTGGTTATTTTTTTTTTTTTTTTGCCCACTTTTCAGCTCAAACAGGTTTTCCAAGCTGGTGCCCAGCACAATCTGGGCGCCAGACTTTCGTGGATGTACTCAGAGATAGGCCACCTTTCTTTCCCTAGCACTCCCTTCCCTGCCAGCACAGGGCATGACATGCAGCCATTCCTTGCTGCTCAGCTAGGGTAGCACTTCTATATTCACTCCCGGCCGTGCTTTAGTACAGGTGCAGTTTCTGCTGCTTTCATCGAGGGGTCTGTATTTTCGTTGTTGAGAAGTTAGGTTGGCGGTAGTCAGCTGTCTTTTCCGGTTTGCGGTCAGCCTTACAACTAATAAAAATGACATAAAAATACCCCCTATTTTGTAAACGCTATAACTTTTGCGCAAACCAATCAATAAATGCTTATTGCGATTTTTTTTACGGAAAATACGTAGAAGAATACGTCTCGGCCTAAACTGAGGAAAAAAAATGTTTTTTTATATATTTTTGGGGGATATTTATTACAGCAAAAAGTAAAAAATATTCATTTTTTTTAAAATTGTCGCTCTATTTTTGTTTATAGCGCAAAAAATAAAAACCGCAGAGGTGATCAAATACCACCAAAAGAAATCTCTATTTGTGGGAAAAAAAGGACGCCAATTTTGTTTGGGAGCCACGTCGCACGACCGCGCAATTGTCAGTTAAAGCGACGCAGTCCCGAATCGCAAAAAGTGCTCTGGTCTTTGACCAGCAATATGGTCCGGGGGGTAAGTGGTTAAACAGAAGGAAAATGGATGCCAAGCGCCTTGAGGCGATTCAGTTCGCATTTGTAGCGCTAAATAAGTAATTCACTCACTCACTCAATCATTGAATGATTTATCGTTTAAAATTCAGTCATTACATAATGGCAATAATGTTTAATCTCATGACTGTGTGTGCTCCTTTTTCGAAAACACGTTTGAACGATTTTTTGACTGATATATGGCTAGCATTAGGCTGTCCATACATTGTAAGATCTCCCCTATTCAACTCTGCAGGCTGAATATGAGAAATCGATTGTTTTTCTGATCCACCATAAGCAGCGCAGATGGAGGAATCTCCCCTGTGGGCTAATATATTCAGCCAGTCCTCACCAC
The DNA here is from genome assembly GCF_905171775.1 of Rana temporaria. Lineage (NCBI taxonomy): Eukaryota > Metazoa > Chordata > Amphibia > Anura > Ranidae > Rana > Rana temporaria. The sequence continues at coordinate 85,551,602 of NC_053492.1, read as the reverse complement.
TATCTGAGTACTCTGAGGCCCCGTACACACGTCCGAGAAACTCGACGGGCAAAACACATCGCTTTGCTCGTCGAGTTCCTTGTGAAGCCGCCGAGGACCTTGGCGAGCCAAATTTTCCCATTGCCCAATGAGGAAATAGAGAACATGCTCTCTATTTGGCTCGACGAGTTCCTCGACGGGTTTCTCGGCGAAAAGTGTACACACGACCAGTTTTCTCGGCAGAATAAGTCTCCCAGCGAGTTTCTTGCTGAATTCTGCCGAGAAACCCGGTCGTGTGTACGGGGCCTCACAGTGACTTCATTTGATTGGACAATTTTCCACCCAGCTCCCTGGATTTTCTGATTGAAGGATGTGGAGCTGGTAAGGGGCCGTCAGGGACAACCACAGGTCGAATCTCAGTCGGATCATCAGGAACTGGCCAAAATTCTCCAAAAAAACTCCATGTATGACCAGCTTTCATTTTTATTGTGTGAGTCAGCATCACATGGAGGAAAACGTGTCGTCATCAGTGGCGGCTGGTGCTCTATTTTTTTGGGGGGGGCGCAAACAAAACCCCAGTCAACCCCCCCCCCCCCCCGCAACTCGCAGACAATGGGACCTGCAGACAGACAGAGAGACAGATAGATAGATAGACAGACAGATAATAAAACAAATATATAGATAGATAGATAGATAGATAGATAGATAGATAGA